>NC_056741.1:999397804-999717715 GCF_019279795.1 Protopterus annectens
TTTTTTGGTTAGTTTTTCCTGAAGATCTATGGAGCACATCCAATTATCTTTTCTGATAAATGGAAAAACTGACTGTAAAGTGACTATACGGAACTTCGATATTTTACAAACTTGTTTAGCTTGCTGAGATCTAGAATTGATCTCCAGTCCCTGGTCTTTTTTGGAACTAAAAAGAATCGTAAGTTCCGGATCCTATTTGGTCTGTGGGGACCTCTCAGATGACTTTTTTGAAGCAACGAGATAACCTCTGGTGTTGCACAGTCTATTTTATTGCGTGGTATCAACTGGTAAAGACCGATTTGTAGGGGATTGGAAACAAAGGGAATCAGGTAACCTCTGGAAATTATATTTTGTACCCATCGATCTTGGGAAAGTTGTAGCCAGGCGCTTGGGTAAAGTGAGACTACCTCCCCCACTGCCTTCAGAGACGGACAGTTGGGCAACCCTTCAGGGGCGATGAAAGGGACGATCTGAGAAAGCATCTATCACCCTGGTGTTGCGGACCCCACCCCTAGCGTGGCTCCTTCCATTATAACCTCCCCCTCTGTCTCTAGGTTTGGGCTGACCTTATGCTTGAGGGAAACCTTTTTGGGATTTACAGAATCACATTTTCCCTCCTGTTTGACCCTTGGGATAGGGTCTGGAAGGAAGGGAGAAAGACTCCAACAGCAAATAAGGTTTTCCCTTCCTGCTCATACCTGGTCAAAGTCTCTTTTACCTGAGGTCCAAAAGAGTTGAACCATCAAAGGGGACAATGGAAAAGGAAGACTTGAAGGATTCCGTAAAACTGCATAGACGCATCCAGGAATGTCTCCTAAGAGAGATCCCTGCTGTGGCCACCCTGCTTGCTCCATCAGCTGCATAGGAAATCAACCTCATGGAGGAGTTAGCAATAGAGGTAAGGGTGGAGAGCTGCGCAGATACTTTGTCAGCAGATCCCAAAGCTACTGATCCCTGAAGGGTATCTTCCAACTCCTTTAGATCCCTTTGAAGCCTAGTAAAATGGGACAGGTAATTCAGCAATCATAAGGTAAAGGCCGCTGAAGAAAAGGTACGCTTTCCATACCTAGCCATCATCCTAGACTCTTTATTAGGATGATGGATATTTGAAGAAGTCTCTGATAACTCCTTTGTGGCTGCTGCTACCACCACAGCATCCACAGGTACTCCCCTTAGAAATGATTTGTCTTCTGGAGCAGTGATAAATTTGTTTGGCCTCTTCGGGACAGGCTCCACTGTGTCTGGAGAGGTCCAAGCTTTCCGAGATATGACCCCTAACAGTTGGTCATATGGCGGTGTCACCCAGGAGGTGGAAGGTCAGGATCCAAAAGCCTCATGGTATACCGATTCATCCTCAGTAGGGTTAGAGATCTTCCAATCACCCCTCTGTCTAAGGATCTCAACGATGTCTGCAAAAGAGACATCCTCAGAGGGGGATCTTGGGGACCCTTCTGACTCATCCAAATCAGTGTCATAAGTGACAGACTCGGGTGAGTCAATGTGCTTCCTCTTACAAAGTCTCGTCCAAGGGACCTCTCTAGTGGGGTAATCTGGGGAGGTCTTGGAAGAGGGGACACCTCCAATGGGGACTCCTTGGGGCTCTGGTTCCCTACACTTAGGGGTAGGTGGGGGAGAAGAGGTTGCTGCTGGTTGCTGGAGGGACTTCGGGTCCAATGGCAGGGCTTTAGCACTAGACAAAGCTTTATCGCCTCAAAAGCATTACCGCCCTGCTCCGAAGAAGACCTTTGCTCTGAGGAAATGGAAGGTAGACTCAGAGTAGGAGGGGCAGGCTCCGAAGCAGACGTGGGAGCCGAACACTAGCCTAAGCACCAAGAGGGAGAGTCGGTTCCAAAGAAAAACCAGGGTGACTATCCCTCTCAGTCTCGACTGGAGAGCGTGGGCTCCCAGACCCCTCTGCTCCAAACTGACCCAATGAGGTTAGAGTTATCGGTTCTGAGGAACCAGGAAGAATTCTCAGAACTGAAGGTTCCAGCACTAAAGGACCTGAAACATTAGACTCTGAGAGCAAAGCAGTCGGAGGAGGAACAGTAGACTGAAGATGGGATGGCTCCAAAGCCTTTGGGTCCAGAGGAGCTAAAGTTTTTGCCAGTGCCGGGTCACAGAGCAGCCTCTTTACCACCCGCTCTACATCCTCATCAGAAAGTGTCCTGGAGGAATGGGTGGAGATAGACAGATCTCCTCCTTTCCAAAATCGGAGCTCTTAAAGTTGGTGAAACCGGTTCCAAAATTGTTGAGTGTCTCGACAGAGAAGATAGTCTCGGCACCAATGAAACAGACAGCACAGAGACTGCTGAAGCCAAATCGGAGCCAGAATTCTTCAGCTCCACTGCTTTTGATTTCTTCATCGGATACACGGGAGGAATCTATGGAGATTTCCTTTTATGACTTTTAGGAACGGTCTGACCTTGTTCCAGCTGTTCTTGGAAGGAACAAGTCATAAGGCCCCTATCGATAAGTTTTCTTTTCCTTTCATTAAGAACCCTGGTGCTGAAGGCATGACAGAAGGTACAGGGTTCTTGCAAATGAGCCTCTCCAAAATAGTACACACAACTGGTGTGACTGTCAGTTCAATGACACTTTCTGAGAACATTTATCACATTTTTTAAAGCCAGAAGGGTGGTGTTCTTTGTATTCTTTGTCTTTATCATTTGACATATTTGCGGTGGTGGTGCTGCGGTACCGTTGTCGCCTCACAGACGTCGCACATTCGATTCTCAGAAAATCTTCTGTGTGTCGACATGCGTGAATGGGCGTTCCTTCGTTGAAGGTTGTGCGTTAGGCCCAGCAAGCCAGCACGTAAAAATCTACTGCCAATCATTAGCAGACCGGAGTTCCACTGTGACGACCCCTAACCGGGAAAAGCCGAAAAGTACAGAGCAATAACAAAACAAAAAAAAAAAACAATAATACAACTACAAGAAGAAAAAAACAATTTTTAATAGGGGGAGACAAAACCTAGCACACAGAGGAAAGGCCCTCTAATTTAAATGGGCAACCTTGGCCCTCTAACTAAAATGGGCCGTACAATCCTTAAGAAAGGGGACAGGGGTAGCAAACAATCACTAGGAAAAAACTATTACAGAGAAAAGTGAACAAAAATATTTCACTTGGCCAATGAGCCAGTAAGAAGACAACCTCGAAGCTTTCGTGGCAAACAAGATCTGGGATGTTGCTGTGGTGCACCATGGGATAGCCTCAAGCCAGTAAAAGCTCTTGACCTTCAGTATTGGCCGAGTTGGAGCAGAGGATTGGCTCCAAACCCATCCAGCAAGAATTATGGCGTGATAGGACTACATAACATTTAATTTTTTGGATATCACTGTTAGTTTATCTGATGACTGTTTTGACATCATCTTTAAAAAGGATGTGCAGGCTGCAAGATACGTGCATTCTCAGAGTATGCATCAAAATTATATTTTTAAAGGTACTGTGTAAAGTCTATTTCTACGGGCCAGTAGGTTAAATACTAAGGAGGATGCATTTTTGCAAGACTTAGAAGTCATGAGTAAGGACTTCAGTTGAAGAGGATATGATTCAGAATTGTTGGATGTTATGAAAGATGAATCCATCAATAGATGTGTTGATACAGGGCAGCCATACTTGAGATCTGAGTAACTGCAGTTAATATGCCAAATGAGAAAAGACCTGGTTAGGCATATGAAATGTATTAAACAGATTATTAATAAATATTGGCCTATTCTTACTTCTAATAGTGAAATTAAAGAATTTATTGGTCTTAAACCAAATTTTGCACAAAGAAAAAAAAAATTAAAACAGCTTCTGTGTTATAAAGATATGCCGCGATATAAAAAAAAACTATCATTGAATAGTAAAGGAAAGTACAGTTTTGTACCTACCATAAATGTAGATGTCCGATAGGAATGCATCTGCAGTCCTTACAAATAGGTTGTCCTGTCGTCAGGCAGCCCTTCGGTCGGCCGGATTCCAAAGTCTGGGTCTGGCCTCGGCTGGTGTCGCACTTCACCCGACGTCATAGCTGCAGTTATTCGGGTATAAAGGCATCAGCCGACGCCATTTTCCTCAGTGTTTCTTGCCGCAGATGCCAGGTGCCCTCTAGGAAGGCTAAATTTGGATAAATGCAAATGATTCCAAATAGTAGAAAGCAAACAAAAAATAGGCATGTATGTACATATATACAAACAAATACACCATAATAGATTCCCCCAGCTAGCTACAAGATGGGCAAATACCCTAGGAGTACCACAGAGGGGAAGGAGGGTGGGTAATCCTGACTGCAGATGCATTCCTATCGGACATCTACATTTATGGTAGGTACAAAACTGTACTATGTCCTTCAAGGATGCATCTGCAGTCCTTACAAATGGGTAGAATACCATAGCCAAACTGGGGGAGGAGGAGAAATAAAATTATGGTGTAGTTAAGATCCTTTGCAAAACAGCAGTGGCAAAACCTGCTCGGGATCTGGAGTATAAAGGTAAATTATAATGCTTGGCAAATGTATGCACGGAGCTCCAAGTAGCAGCCTCTAAAATGTCTTTGGTAGCCACTCCTCGTAGAAAAGCTGTGGTAGTGGCTGTAGCCCTTGTAGAGTGAGGTCTGATGTTTTCTGGAGTTTTCTTTCCATGGTAGGAGTAACAAAATCTAATGCAATTTCCTATCCACTTAGAGATTGTCTGTTTTGAAATTGCTTTTCCTTCCATTCCTGTTGCATATGCTACCAGTAGCTGGTCAGTTTTCCTATTGCCCTTGGTCCTGTCCAGGTAGTAGCGTAATTGTCTATGCACATCCAAGGTATGCAACAGCCTTTCTCCCCTGTTCTGTGGGCTGGGGAAGAATGTAGGTAGGTGGATAGCCTGATTCAAAGATACTCTGGAGACCACCTTAGGCATAAAAGTAGGATTAGTTCTCATGGATACTCTATCTTGATGGAAGATCAGGAAGGGCTGTACTGCCATTAGTGCCTGTAGCTCAGATACCCTTCTTGCTGAAGTGATTGCCAACAGAAAAGCAGTTTTCCATGATAAGTATTGTAATTCTGCTGTTGCTGCTGGTTCGAAAGGAGGAAGTGTCAATTTTTCTAGCACAAAGTTCAAGTCCCATGCTGGCAATGGTGGCTTCCTAGTGGTTTTACATTTTAATTCCTCTCAGAAACTGCCTGAGCAGAGGATGTGAGAAGACTGGAGGATCCAAGTTGTATTCTGCTGAAATAGCTGATGCATGAATCTTGATGGAAGAATAGGACAGGCCTTTGTGGAAGAGCTCTGCCAAGTATTCCAGGATGTTGGCTATGTTTACCAGTGACACATTTTCTCCTTTGCAGTACTCCAAATGAAATATCTTTTCCATTTTGCTGAATATTTTTTTCTTGTTGAGGGTCTGCGAGCCTCCAAGATAATGTCTTTAACCCTTTGGGATAAATTTGGGTTATTTGTTCTTATGCAATGTTCCAGGCAGTCAGCTGCAGTGTTTTCAGGTTTGGATGCAGGGTGTTGTAGTTGTTCTGTGTTAACAGCAAGGGAACAAGGGGTAGAGGCCATATTTGTTCCCGAGACATGCTCCTCAGTAATGGGTAACAATGTTGTCTTGGCCAGTCTGGAGCTATCAGAATGATCTTTGGACGGTCCTCTTTGATCTTCAATAGCACCTTGTGCATCAAAGGAAGTGGTGGGAATGCATATGCTGTCAGGTTTTTCCAGCTGAAGGATAGGGGGTCCACCTTCCAAGCAAGTGGGTGGTATGTCCTTGTGCAGAATTTCTTTAGTTGATGATTGCGTGGGGATGCAAATAAGTCTATTTGTGGGAGGCCCCATTTTCTTTTAATTGTTTTGAAGATGTCCGGATGCAGCATCCATTCGTGGGCATCCGTGGTAGTTCTGCTTAGTATGTCTGCTAGAATGTTTTCTTTTCCTGGTACAAAAATTGCTTGTAACTGAATGTTGTAGCTCAGGGCCACATTCCAGAGGTCCATTGCCATCCGGCATAGAGGGTACGAATGTGTGCCTCCCTGTTTGTTGATGTACCACATAACTGTGGTGTTGTCTGTCCTTAACAGTTGACCTTGTCGAAGAAATGGTCTGAATGCCTGAATTGCCAGTTTTACTGCCAGCATTTCCTTTTGATTTATGTGTAAGCGCAGCTGGTCTTGAGTCCATAAACCTTGAATGCACTTGTCCAGCATGTGGGCCCCCCAACCGAGGTCTGAGGCGTCCGTTGTGATGGTTTGGCTTGGTTGAGTGTTGTGGAAAGGCAATCCTTTGTTTGATTGACAGGCCTGAGCCCACCATTGGAATTCTTGCTTCAGGCATGGAATTATTGGAATTTGGGTTTCTAGGCTGTGCTTGTGCTGAGACCATAAATTCCTTAGGTACCACTGTAACTTTCTCATATGTAGTCTGGCATGTGGAACCAATATTATGCAGGATGCCATGAAACCCAAGGCTTGTAGGACTTTTCTTGCTGTTAGATGATTCTGCTTTGTTAATGCCAAGTAGTAGAGAGGGAGTTGCTCCTGTTTTTCTACTGTTAGGAATGCCATTTGTTTCGTTGTGTCCAGCTCTGCACCCAAAAAGGTTATCCTTTGGGATGGTATCAGTCTTGACTTTTTTATATTGACTGTGTATCCCAGAGCTTGCAGCAGGTAAATGACCCTTTTCAAGTCTTCTGCTAGCTTGTTTTTGTTGTCCGCTTGTATCAGGCAGTCGTCCAGGTAAGGGTAGATTTGGATTCCCTGAAGCCTGCAATGAGCAATTACTGATGCCAGGCATTTCGTGAACACTCTGGGTGCAGTAGATAAGCCAAAGGGCAATGCTGAGAATTGATAATGCTCTGATCCTGCAAGAAATCTGAGGTATCTTCTGCAATTTGGTCGTATGGGGACGTGCAGGTATGCCTCCTTGAGATCTAGAGTTACCAGCCAAGACTCCTTGCCCAGCAGGGGAAGAAGCTGCTGTAGGGTCAGCATTTTGAATTTTGGAACAATGAGGAATGTGTTTAAAGCGGACAGGTCGAGAATAGGTCTCCATTTGCTTTCTTTTCTTGGTACCAGGAAGAGCCTGGAGTAAAATCCCTGTCCTTGCTCCATAGATGGTACCTTTTCCACAGCTCTCATCCGTAATAATTGAGCTATTTGTTTTAGAGCTTCTGCCTTTTGATTTGGAGGTAGGTTTGGCATTCCTCTCTTCCCTGGTAGAGTATGGAAGTGAAACCTGTAACCTTGGTCTATTGTCTTCAAAATCCACTTGTCTCTTGTGATGTAATGCCAGTTTACTGAAAATAAAGCTAGCCTTCCGCCCAAGGGTGCTTCTAGTTGTTCCCTGGTAGGCGGTGCTAGAGCCAAGTCACTGTGATTGTCCTGTAGCAGTGGTGGTGGCTGTATCTGTGGCTGCACCTCGCTGGTTGTTACCCTGCCACTGGCGTCCCCTGTAGGCACCCCTGGATTGGCTTCTGCCTCTTGAACGCCTATTCCTGCCTCTCTGAGCTCTGGTGGAGTCTGGAAAGGACCAATTCTTGGAGGGCCAATTCCTGCTAAACCTTGGAGGTTGGACCTGTAAGAAATCTTTCACTGTTTGGACAGATTTTGCCTTCTCTTCCATCTTCTTCAGCACCTGTTGTGCAGGAGAGCCAAAGAAATTGATCTTGTCCATGGGAGCATCTAGTAATTTTGATTTGACATGGTCTGGTAAGGCCTGCTCTTTTAACCACGCATGCCTTCTGATAACTGTGCCAGTCATGGCTGATCTAAAGGAAGCCTCCAGTGCATCATAGCCGCATTTTAAGGAATGGTTACTGACTTGCTGAATGTTATGTACCATTTCCTGAACAGATTTTTTGTCTAATGGTTCATCCGAGGACAGTTTTTTGGTTAACTGGTCTAGCATAAAGTCTTGATACTGGATCATGTGGAATTGACAGTTCAAGGCCCTAGCTGAAAGAGTAGCAGAAGTGTAAACTTTTTTACCCCATCTCTCTAAGGACCTGGATTCCCTATCAGAGGGGAGGGGTTTTTGGCAGAGGTAGCTGCTACAGCCTTAGGGCCCTGGGAGATAGTCTCAGGATCTGCAAAGGGAGCCTTATACAAATGGTGATGCGTGTCCGGGACCCTGTAGTACCTATCGGGCTTAGCAGGGGCCGGAGGTAGAGAATCAGGAGCAGTACAAGCATCATTAAATGCATCATCTACAACAGAAAGAACTGGAGGTATGGCTAAAGGCCTATGTTGTGGTAAATGCAGAAAGGTTCTAAGCCTTTTTCTGGAGTCTGAAAAATCCTGGCCCTGCCACTGAAATTGTTCCCTCATAGCATGCAAGGTTTCCCCAAAGGAAAATTCCTCAGGCGGAGAGGCAGAAGGAATGGACTCCTCAGCATCAGAGTCTTCATAAGGGGAAAAAGGAGCCTCTGGAGGGTTTGTGTTATCTGAATCATCAGAGGAATCATCTGTTGAAACAGGCTCAGGGGGCTCTGCTCTAGGCCTCTTCTCTGGAGGTGGGTGAGAGGCCCTGTCAGGTTGAGGTTGGGATCCCCGGATTAAAGAAATGAGGTCCTCTGCTAAACTAAGCATTTGTGAACTAGGCCTGTGAGAGGGGGTCTTAGCAGGCACAGTTTTAGTAGTTTTAGCTGCTTTGGCCCTGGCAAAGGCCTTAATGGACATGGATGCAGGTGGCCTAGCAGCTCCACGTGCAGGGGTAGAAATATCCAAGGGGATAGTGTCAGATAATTCCTGAGAAACTGTAAGAGCAGGAGTGATTTCAGAAGCAGATTCCACCAGGTTGGAAGAGGCCTCGGTAGGAGGTAAGTTTTCGGCTGAAGGAAGAACCGCTTGCTCGGTTTCAGCCAAACCCGAGACACTCGCGGTTGGCTTAACCGCGGTTTCGGCCGAAACCACGGACCGCGAGTGTCGGTCCTTTTCCTTGCGCTTTTTAGATATTTGCGTAGTCGGAGGATCCGACGGCATAATGTAAGCAAAATCGGAGCCGAAAAACTCCTCAGCAAATTCCGACCGACGTCTAAGCGTCCGTCGGTTAAAAGAAGCACAGGCTAGACAAGCTGCTACGTCGTGGTCTGGGCCTAAACAAGGTAAGCAGTAAGAGTGGAAATCTTTATGAGGTATTTGTTTCCCACAAGTTAAACAGTTATTCACTTTTCTGACATCGGCTGAGGCAAGAAAGAGTCCCCAACGGGTACTTAGCTTTTAGAAGTCTTCGTGACGTGTTCGGTAGTAGTAATCTCTGGTTCTGACCGACCGGCACTTGCGAACAGCTTCTGCTTGAGCGCCACGGCAAGAAAGACTGAGGAAAATGGCGTCGGCTGATGCCTTTATACCCGAATAACTGCAGCTATGACGTCGGGTGAAGTGCGACACCAGCCGAGGCCAGACCCAGACTTTGGAATCCGGCCGACCGAAGGGCTGCCTGACGACAGGACAACCCATTTGTAAGGACTGCAGATGCATCCTTGAAGGACATCACATCCCTGTCATCAGTGCAGCTATTGTAATGTTATTAATACTGACAGTATTTGAACATCCTATTTCTGGTATTACTTTTGAATTTAGAACCTTTGCTACTTGTCAAACAGAGAATGTGATTTATTTGGCCAATTGTGTTGAATGTCCGAGTTTTTATATAGGTAAAACTAACCTGAAGTTAAAACAAAGGATTTGCTCTCACTTCTCTGAGATTCAGAGAGAAGTTGAGAATAATGCCCTTTTTAAACACATTCAGTTAAAAGGTGATACACATTACTTTAAATTTTGAGTAGTTCAAGTTGTAAATGTAGGTATAAGGGGTGATGACATCAGACTTCAGATTGAGCTTGCAGAATGCAAAGATAGGCTATTTTCGAGCTTCTGTGTATCCAGGACTGAATTCTCAAAACAGTTTAAAACCTATTCTTAAATATAAACAAGACTGTATTAATTAGTAGTTGTATTGACCAATCTCTGTATGTATCTGTATGTTTTATATTGTCTTGTTTTTATCTTATGGCTAGGAATGGGTTAATTATGTCTGTGACTTTTTAAAATATGCAATTGAAGGTTGATTCTTATTGGCTGATTTGAATACTCATTGTGACCATTCACCTAGCTATTTTATGCAATGAGAAAGAGCTTACGCTTGAAAGCTTTACATTTGCCTTATTAATCTTTGGACACTTTAAAGTCACTTTAACACTCCCAAAAGGTCACGGTCTATACCTGCTACAGATGGCCTGGAGACAAGCAGTGGTAACATGTCATGTGGTCTAGCTGAGGGAGGAAGTGATGGTGAGTAGAAACTAAATGTACACTCTCTCTTGACAGCAGTATGACAGACTATATACTACACAGTTCTACTACAGAGTAAGAAGCCCTGCTATGGGACTTGAAGCAATGCAGGCCTTATATGTGAGAGGAGGCACATATGGGAATGTACTTACTTTGCCTTTGAGTCACAGCGAGTACTGCCCCAGAATGCACAGAGATCATAGAGAGTAGTGTAAACAAGAAAAAAAACTCTCCCTTCCTGCAGTATGATGGCCTCAATTTCTGGTGGCACAGCTCTTGCTCCAATAGAGACATTACAGTAGTCAGTGTGTATTAAATGCATCAGAGTTTGAAGTCAGTAGTTTAGGGAAAGCGGACTACGAAATTTACTAAAACAGATGCCAAACATCAGATATGCAAATGTTGCTATATCTGCACGTCTTGTTAAAGTCATTTAACACAATGAAATGTAATCTATACCTTTTGGGATTCTCCTCATTGCCTCTATCATGGTCATGCCTGATCATCTTGTAACGGCCGATATGAGCAGGAGGTCTAGAAATCAACATTCCACTGAGAGAAACCCTGAATAAAAAAAAAAAAAGATTATACTGCATTATCAAATATTAGTAATTATGCCTGGCAAAATACAACTAAAAGTTTCAAAAGTAAGGATATTAAAATTGTATGAAGGTATGTTTACCATAATGGCAGATCTTTAAGGGAAATTTACTATAGCCAAAAAATCATACATGACATTTGACTTAAATTTCACCTTACCTGTGTCACAGCCAGGTCCGAAATTCTAAAATCTGCAACATCCTTTCCTGCAGTTACCAATGCAGGTCTCACACAGAGTGTTCTAATAAAGATATGCATGTGCCTCCCTTGCATATTCCAGAATATATCCCACACCAGTGAGCTTTTTTTTTTTTTTTGTTTAAAGTCCCTCACAACAACATATACAATTTTTGTATACAGAATCCAAAATCCTAGGATGAACTACACTAACCTTTATCCAAAGAACAGAAAGACTGGTTTAGTAAGCATTTGTAGAAGTCAAGTACTACTCGCCAAATAAACTTTTTAGCATGCATGTGAGAATATGTAGGAGAGCTTCCTATGAAGGAATGACTACAGAAAGGCTAGTAGATAATACTTGTGAAGAAACAGATTTGATAACCATAATGTAAAAGCTGTGACAGAAAGAAAATGATATGAAGAGAAAGAATAGAAGCAGACTAAGTTTGAGAGTCAACCTTAAGTAGGATTCAACAAAACTTGACTCCTTCTCCAATGCGGATACAGTCATGGTAGTAGTATATTTAGATAATGTATGGTGGGGCGCAAACCTCTACAATAATGCCTGGATTGCAACATGTGAAAGAGGTAAATACATAAAGGTGGAAGCAGTAAAGATGAGGTCTTACTGATTTATGACTAAACAAAACACACAAGCCTTATACACAGAATACAAAGCCCCGATATCCTGAACTATTGGTGGAATAGAAAACTAACAAAATTAGTAAGGAAAAAGCTTCAAATTAAAACAATTTGGATCAAGCTCCTTAAAAAATGTAAAACATTTTGTAAATTATTGAAAAAATAAAATTAAAATGTGCAAAATTCCTTATCAAGAGTCGCGAAGAGTGCTGATTTTAAAAAGTTTTATAGTTATTTCAGCAATCTCAAAATGGCTAACAGACTTGGTCCTATTCTTAATTAGGGTACAATTATTCATAATTCTTCTGAAATAGCTGAAGTTTTAAATGACTATTTCATGTATTAAAATTAAGGGTCACTTTTCAAACTGGTCAGAGATAGTTATTGGTGTCCCACAGGGGTCTGTTTTAGGCTCTGTATTGTTCAATTCCAGATAAATCTCATACTTCACATCCTACAGGATATGGTGAAATCTGCTTTAAATATGGTTAAAAAGAAAAGTGGTGCAGGGTCCTGTCTCTATAAAGAATATTTGAGTAAGAACTTACAATAACCATAGATGTCTTCTCTTCCATGTTGCAGTATTCATAACCTTAGGGAGTTGCTGCCTGCAGCATCAGACATGCGGCCAGTATCCCAAAGTTTTAGAAGCCAGGGTATGTGTGATTTTACATTCAGGGGCCATAAACTGACGTTGGCTATATCTGACATTTGCACATACCCAATTCAGAAATTGGCTGCCGCATAAAGAGAGAGTTACCTCAGGAGCAGGAGGAAAGATCTCAAGCCAAACTTCCCCAGGCACACCAAAACAGTGTTATAAGTATGTCCAAGAGTGTCTATATTATATTAACGTACAATGAAAATAGCGACTGCCTATTTCATCGTACCGATATCTAAACAAAATATCGAACTGAAGAGCAAATTTTTTCCCAGGGAAAAAATTTGCTGCTCCGTAAAAAAACAAAACAAAACTTAAACACAAATTTAAGTGGGGGGCTTTGCCCCCTCCCCCCCACACCTAAATATACAAACTCCGAGATCACACCATAGTGGAGGAAATAGCAAATTAGCGAAGTCACGGCCCACTGAATGTTTTATCTGTGAAAAAATTTGATGTTCCGTGACTTCGCTATTTTGCCATTTCAACAGTATCGGTACCGTCATATAGACCCGTTCAAGAAACAAAGGGATAGGTGAGTGGGACTGAATACTGCAACATGGAAGAGAAGGACATCTATGGTTATGGTAAGTTCTTGAACAACTATTCTATGTCCTTCTACTCTCATGTTGCAGTATTCATAACCTTAGTGAGATTACTACAGCTCTCTAGGAAGTTACGTGGGAGGTAGGTAGGGAAGCAGAGTCAATGAGACTCGGCAGAACGGACCGAGCAAACCCTGCTCTAGCCCTGGAGATCAGATCCAATATGTAATGCTTGGTAAAGGTATGTACAGAAGACCAAGTTGCAGCCTCTGACAGAGGCGTAATCGACACCCTTGAAGAATGCTGAAGGGGAAGCTGCTCTGGTGGAATGGGCCTTGACAGGTGAACTCAGTTGCCTTCCATGAAAGGAACTGCAAAAGGCTATCGCCTTAGAAATCCAAGAGGCGATTGTGGGTTTAGACACTGCCCTGCCAAGTGCTCTAGGATGGAAGGAGACAAGCTGGTCAGACTGTCTGATAAGTTTTGTCTTGTCTAAGTAGAATCTCAGCTGCCTATGAACATCCAGGGAATGCAAAGCCCTTTCTGAGGAGTTCTGTGGCTGAGGGTAAAAGACAGGGAGATTAATGGCCTGGTTTAAGGAAATTTCATTAACTGCCTTGGGCATGAAAGAAGGGTTAGTTCTGAGACAAACCCTATCTTTATGAAAAATCAGATAGGGAGGGGAAGCCATAAGGGCGTGGATCTCAGAGACCCACCTGCTGGCAGAAGTAAGGGCCTGTAGAAAAACTGTTTTCCATGTACAAAATTTAAGGGAGGACGAGTGGGCTGGCTCAAAGGGGGCCAATGTAAGCTTTTCCAGCACAAAGTTAAGGTCCCAAGGAGGAGAAATAGGTTTATGAGGGGGTCTTATGTGAAGGACCCCTTTCAAAAACAGCTTGACTTCCAACCTGGAAGCTAGAGGTGGAGTCAAGGGAAGGCTAGCAAAAATAGCAGCGAGGTGTACTTCTACTGATGAGCAGGTCAGTCCCGAATGTAGTAACTCACACAGGTAGGAAAGGATCAGTGGAACAGAAACTAGAAATGGGTCCTGTTTTTTCTTGAGGAACCAATGGGAGAATCTTTTCCACTAAGTAATTTCTCCTGGTACTAAATTTCCTGACCTCCTGCAGAACACTATGTCCCTCTGAGTATAGGTGTCTAAAAGGGATCAGAACCCTATCACCCACACAGTGTCAGTTTGAGATGGAGTAGATGGGGGTGAATAAGGGATCCCCTGTCTTGTGTGAGTAGGTCGAAGTGGTGAGGTAACCTGTGCTGATTGCCCTGGGCTAAGAGGTAGAGTAGGGGAAACCAATGCTGTCTTGGCTAAAAGGGAGTCACCAGCAGGATTTTTGGTATGTCATCCTGTATTTTCAAGAGGACTTTGTGAATCCAAGGAAAAGGAGGGAAGGCATAAAGGAACATTCCCTTCCATGAAAAGAAGCCACCCTCCATGCTTGTGGATGGGAAGCCTTGTGCAGAAGAGGGGCATCTGTTTGTTCTGGGGGGAGATACCTCCCTGTGAAGCAGCCATTCATGGGAGGGTGTCAAGGTTCTGCTGAATGTGTCTGCCATCCCATTTTCTTCTGATGGGATGCAACTGCCTGCAAGTGAATTTGAAGTGCTGCTGCCAGGGACCCCATCTATATAGCCAGAATGCAGAGGGGGTACGACTGTTTCTCCTTACTTGTTTATGTACCACAGGACAGTCATGTTTGTCTGTGATGACCTTCAGGATGCCTGGCAGAAGGATGTCTTGGAAGGCCTGTAAAGCCAGGGATAGGGTCTTTAGCACTTTTAGGTTGAGGTGGTCCTTCCTTTCCTGAATGGTCCACTCTCCCTGTACTTTGTGCTGATTGTTGGCATGGTGAAGGATAGCTCCCCAACCTAAATCTGATGCATCTGTGAATAGATGCTGTTTTGGTGGGGGAATCTGAAAGGGTATCCCTTGGCTGAGGATATTGGTGGCAATCCACCAGGAGAGTAACCTTTTTAAACAGGGAAGAAGAGGAAGTTCTGTTTCCAAGGGATGAGTGTGTTGGCACCAAAAGTTTCTCAAGACCCACTGAAACTTCCTCATGTGCATCCTGGCTAGAGGGATCATGGGAATCAAGTAGGCCATGTACCCTATTCTGAGAAATTCCCTGGCTGAGATGGTAGTTGGAGGTAAGCAGGGAGTGGAAGAACAGAGAAAGAAATTCAACTTTCTGGGTAGGGACAAACACTGACATCAAGTCTGTCCATATCCTGCACCCCAGGAAGACCAGGTCTTGAGGAGGAGTCATTTGAGACTTTAGGCAATTCATTGTGTAGCCTAGACTCTGTAGAAAGCTGCAAACCATGTCCAGTTGTTTGGATAGGGGGTAGCGGATCCTTGTGCAGAATAGGAAGGTCATCCAAGTAGGGATAAATTTGTATGCTCTGCAGTGTGCAATGGCTGGGGCTAGGTACTTTGTGAATACTCTTGGCACTGTGGAGAGGCCAAAGGGTAAGGCAGAGAACTGAAAATGTGATGAACCCATTGAGAAACGTAAATATTTTCTGTAAGGTGGGAAGATGGAGATATGTAGGCAAGCTTCCTTCAGATCTAGTGAGGCCATGAATGCTTGCTGAGGTATGAGGGGAAGGAGATGCTCCAATGTGAGCATTTTGCAAGTGGGCACTTTGAGGAAGAGATTGAGATGGGATAAGTCAAGGATGGGTCTCCAAGGGCCATTTTTTCTTGGGACCAAAAACATCCTTGAATAAAATCTGTTGGCTAACGGATCCTCTGGTACTTTTTTCTATAGTCCCTTGAGACAGAAGTTGGCTCAGGATAGAGGTAAATAGTGGCATCTGATTGTGAGGGGGCTTGAGGTAGTCCCTGGAAGGGTGGTGTAGCCCACCAAGTCATAAAGCATCCCCACTGGATGATGGAAAGCACACACTTGTCTGAGGTGATTTTTTGCCACTAGGGTAGGAACAGGGTAAGATGTAGGGATAGGCGGATGGAACTGGTTAAGAGATGAGAGTCACAGAGGAAGACCTCTGTCTTAGTCTGGCCACCTCTGAAAGGATGATGGTGTGGAGGTAGTAGAAGACCTGGCAGCAGACTGTTTTCTGGTATGCCCACGTCCCCTTGACTGAGAAAGAGAGGAATGAGAGGACTGCCTCTTGACAAAGTAAGGTCTTTGGGGTTAATTTCTATGAAATCTGGGGACAGGTGAGACTACTAGATGTTTTAAATTTTGTAAGTCTTAACCTTTTTCCTGTAGAGACTTTAGAAACTCTGCAGAGGCTGCTCCAAAAAGGTCTTTGTTGTCCAAGGGTGCATCCAACAACTTAGCTTGGGCATCCAAAGGCTGAAGTCTCAACCATGAAAAACTCCTTAACACAGAGCCAGAAGCAGCAGATTTAGAAGAAGCTTCTACAGCATCATAGCTGTACAGTGTGTGTCTGGTCACTTGAGAGTCCATGGAAATAAGGGCACTTAATTGTGCCTTAAAAGGAGATTCTGGGACCTCTGACAGAAGAGTACAGGTCTTCATCAGGGAATCTAAAGCAAACTTGGCCATATGGGACTGATAATTAATAGCCCTAATGGCCAAGGTGGATGAAGTATATACCTTCTTCCCTAACCTGTCCATAAATTTGCCATCTTTATCCATTGGAAACAAGGAAGAGGAAGGTAGTTGCCTAGAGGACTCATCAGGTGACACTGCAATGACTGCAGGGTCTGCAGGAGGGTTTTTGAAAAGGTACTGCTCCTTGGCAGACACCTTGTAGAATCTGTCTGGTCTTTTAGAAGCAGGAGGCTGTGATTCTGGCCTTTGTGAGGTGTCAGAGAAAGCATCATTGAATGCTGGGAGTAAAGGTGGGACTGCAGATGGTGAAGGCTGCTCCATCTGCAATAGTTGCAAGTATCTCTTTTTAGTGTCACAGACATCTGACAGTTCCCACTTAAAATGTTGCCTAAGCAGTGAAATGGCATCTCCAAAGGAGAAATCTTCTCCAGGGGAGTCAGGAGCAAGAGACTCTTCCTTCAGGGTTAACAAAATCTTTGGGGGAGTCTAACTGGGAACAGTAAGTTAAGGACTCATCTGAGGAGGAAGACTCTTCCTCAGATAGTACCTGAGGAGCAATTGGTAGGCCTGGATGAGGGATCTGGGTTTGAAGAGCCTGAAAAGCCTTAAACAAAGTCTGAGAGAAGGACTCCCTGGGTGGAGTAGGATCTTTAGAAGTGTGTTTCTCCTTTTGCTTCCTGTTTAAAGGAGTGGAAGGGAGCAGACGTGTGCCTAGGAGCAGTCATAATAGTGTATGGCAATGCTGTAGTAGTAGTAGGGCCCTCCGAAGCCAGGACCCGTGGTTCCCCCTCAACATCAGGTTATGATGGATGAAAAACCTCAGTAGATGTATTGTTGAGCATCTGGAGCACTGGCTTCCATTTTGGCTCCCGGTTGCTGCGCAATACCCGACGTCTGGAGTGATCCTGGGCTGATATTTGCCTCCCGGATCTCACCGGACAACTGAGGCGCAGCTAGGGTGTCTAGCCTAAGCTTCTTGGCCTTCTTCCTTGGTGGCTTCTCGGATGGACCTGATCCACTTTCCATACCGGATGCCAAACGTCTTAGGTGCTGATTTTCTAAATACAATTTTAAAGCCGCCAGGCAACTTCTAACGGTTTTCAGAACAAAGGATTGGCAAATAGTACAGGCTTTGTAATCGTGGGCCTCCCCTAGACAAAATAAGCACTGCGCATGTGTGTCTTTATACAGGATTTGCCTACCACAAGCACACTTTCCCATAGTAGAAGACATGTACGTCTGAACCAACAGCAAAGAAACAAGCAAAAATCCCACAAGGGTACTTAACTCAGTGCGGACAGCTGTTAAACGATCAAGAAATCGGAAGGCCGATGTCGAGCAAATGCCAGATTGCAGAACTGGCGATTGGACATCTGAATCTCGATGTGGCAGAAAAGTTCTGAACTGGGTACCTGCAGATGTCCCAAATATAGCCATCATCAGTTTATGACCCCTGCATGCAACGTTGCACGTATCCCGGCTTCTAAAACTTTGGTATACTGGCCGGATGTCTGATGCTGCAGGTAGCAACTCCCTAAGGTTATGAATACTGCAACATGAGAATAGAAGGACATCAGGTTATTTCATTCATAATCTTTCTAGTCAACTGATACATCATTTAACCTCATTATGTAATATATTACTGACCAGTGATGGATTCATGGAGGCTGGTAATTACTGTAATGATGCAGAAGTGGATCTTATTACACTGTCATTCAACAAGTGTTTTGAGAGGTGTTTATCATCACTTCTAAACATCCATGGGCCTATGCTAGCACTTGTTGATCTGATGATTTTATGTGGAAAAGTCAACTTTTTCCAACTTGATTGGATTTTATGAAACTGTTAGTGCAGTCTTAGATAACAGTCTCAGTGTGAGGGTTGCATACTTGTATCCATAGGCTTTTGATACAGTGATAATTCACTGGTAAAGCATAAGTTGAATACTTTTATCATTGAACAGATTAGGTGTCGACTTAGACATAGATGTCAAATGGTTAAAGTTCAGGGCCACTTTTCAAACTGGTGACAGGTTGCCCGTTTTAGGTTCTATACTGTTAAACTATTTTCATTTTTGCCTGTTAACACTTTCTGACCATCTTAATATGCTGATGGCATTAAAATTGGAACATTTTAATATCCTTATCAGATTATTTAGCTTTCAATTCATATGTATCCAAACTATTTGAATGGTTAAATAAAATGGGTCTTAATATCAATCCATCTAAGAGTGGCGCTATGCATTGTAATTTCAGACACAACCTTTTAGTTTTGGAAATCATGTTACACAGGAAGTGAACAAATACAGACACCTTGGTGTGTAAGTTGAACCTTAACATTTAATTTAAAGAAATACATATGTTCAGGCAGAGGCAGTCTCTCATGGGCCTCCCCCCTCCTGAGAAAGGTTCCGACAAAATCTGTACCAGTCTTACTGAAATTATTTGCAAGGTATATTATACCTACAATTGAATACAGCTCATTATTTTGTACATATTCAACAAGTGACCTCTGCATATTAAAAGCAGTCAAAGAAAATTCACTAAAAGAATAATAAAGTGCAGGACAACACATATCGGAAATGTTTTATCTATCAGTTATCGCCGGTTACTTGGTTCATAGGTTCATACTAGGCTATCTGCCCTAGGGCATTTATAAGCCTAGCCAGAGTTGTGTGGCTTTCACCACCCCTTAGGTTGAAGAATACTATACCCATTAGTTTGCCATGCCTCTGTCCAGCAGTGATACAGAGATGATCCCCGGGGTAAACCTACGATCTCCCATCCACTGGTCAAGATTCCTCTTGAACAGAGCCAGCGAGGTGCTCCGTCTCACATGGACCGGGATTCTGTTCCACAGCATAGGGAGTCTCTGGGTGATGAATCTGTCCCTCCAGCACGTCCTATTTATATCCGTGTTGAGGTTTAAGTCTCTTGCTCTTGTGGCTCTGGTGGATTTGGATTTTTTGAGGTGGAGCATGTCCATTAATTCTGGGTTGGACGTGGCCTTGTATGTCAGGCACAGGTCACCTCTGAGCAGACGGTATGCGACTGAATAGAGCTGGAGTTTCTTCAGTCGGGCAGCATATGGCATATTTTTGAGCCTTTATCCTTTTGGTGAGGAACTTTTGGGGTCTTTCCAATTGCTGCAGGTGTCGGGTAAGATACATTCCGAATGGGGCATTGTACTCAATCATTGGTCTGATAAGTGAAGAGTACAGGGGAACAATGACCTCCCTTGATCTGGATGTGAATCCCTTCATAATCAGGTGAGCAATGTAGAAGGTCCTCCTAACCACTTTGGCAATGTGAGTGTCAAAAGAAAGGTTACTGTCAACTTGGGTCCCCAGGTCCCTGATAACCTCTTCTGTGCTTAATGGATTGCCACCTATGTGGTAACTTGGGGTTACCTTGTTTTACCAAAGGGTATGACTATACATTTTTGGCGTTTAGCTTAAGGCCATGGCTCTGGCACCAGTTATCCATTTCTATGAGACCTCTCTGAAGGATATCTGTGTCTGATGGATTTTCAACTATGGCCCAGTTTGCAGTCATCTGCAAACTTTGTCAGCCACAATCCTCCTATGTTTGCCTGCACTTCTGAAAAGTAGATGCCGAACAAGAGGGGGCCCAGGACTGAGCCCTGTGGGACATCGCTTGTGACCGGCTTGGAGTCTGACATGGCATCAGCAACTCTAACCCTGTGGGTTCTGTCCTTGAGCCAGTTTGCAACCCATCTTGTGACATATGGGTTTACATTTAAGCTGGTGAGCTTTTCTATGATACCCGAGTGGGGTATTGTGTCAAAAGCTTTTGCAAGGTCAAGATAGGCTGTGTGAACTGCCTTACCCTCATCAATGGCCTTGGTGACCGTTTCAAAAAAGTCAACCAAGTTCAAGATGCATGATTTGCCCTTGACAAAGCCGAATTGGGTAGGATCCAATGTCTGTAGGTCCCCTATGTCTTTATTTATGAGTTCCATTATGATCCTCTCCATAGCTTTGCAGGCCAGGCTTGTTAAGCTTATGGGGCGGTAATTACCAGGGTCCGTAGAAGCACCGCCTTCGTGGAGTGGGACCACAGTTGCCGTACGCCACTCTTTGGGTACGTATCCTGTGGTAAGGCTAAGATTAAACAGCAGCCTTATGTGTGGGTTTAGTTCCTCATTGAGTTCGTGTAGCACACAGCCGGGGACACCATCCGGTCCCATTGATGCTGTGTTTTTAGCTTTAGAGAGAGCAGCTCTCACCTGGGCATTTGAGATGATTGGGAGGCTACACTCTGCTGGGATAGATATTTCTCCTTTGGGGAGGGAGGGGAGAAATTTTCACTGAACCTGTCTGTCAGTATGTTTGCAATGTCTGTGGGTTCAGTGATTTTTGTATCATTTTGGACTAATTCTGAGCATATCTGGGAGTTTCCACCCAGATTTCTAACATAGCTAAAGAAAGCCTTATGATTGTCTTTTGAGTCCTTGGCGATTTTTCTCTCAAAGTTGGCCTTGGATGATTTTATGAGTGATCGTAGTTTTTACTAGTATTGATCAGAGATGTCTTCCTTTAGGGATTTTGCTCTGTCTTGTAGTAGCTTTCTCCTCTTGTTGTAAAGTTTGTTTATGGCTGGGGTCCACCAGATCGGGCGCTTGCCTTTGGTGGAAAGGGTCTTGATTTTATTTGGGATTGCTTGATCCATGCAATCCTGGAGGTGCTCGTAGAAAGCATTTGTAAGGGATTCAGCAGCGTGGGTTGTGGTTTCCAATGGCTCAGGGGCCTTGAAGTATACCACACCAGTCTTAAGAAGTGTGAAGTTGGCTTTTGAGAAGTTCTTCACTGTGGTCTTTTTTGTTGGGGGTGGGGGCAGGATGTGGATCTCCAGTGAGATTAGTTTATGGTCTGATCTCACCAATGAGGGATATACTTCCGGTGTGGAGCATTTTGTCCCCATGTTTGTGATGATCAGGTCTAGTATATTTTCTCCTCTCGTGGGAATGGTGACAAGTTGTTCCATAGCATTTGAGTTTATGAACTCCAGGAACCTTTGGGCTAGGGTATTGGGGCTTGAGTAATGTTCCCAGTCTATGTTTGGGTAGTTGAAGTCACCCAATATGATGGTGTTTGGAGAGACATTTATACTCTCCAGTGTCTCCAGGAAGGCTGTGTGGGGTTCCTGAGTTTGAGAGGGTGGCCTGTAACATGCTACAAACTGTAGAGCAGTTTTGCCTATGGTTAATTGCACCTGAATGGTCTCTGATGCTTCGTGAGTTGCCACCAGCCTGGAGGTGTGGGTATCCTTGATGAATATGGATACACCCCCCTCCTTTTGTGGTACGGTCCGGGTTTTGGGGCCGGAACGCATGATATGAGGTAAAACCCGATAGTGCCGGGGTGCTCTCAGGAGCCTTGAACCAGGTTTCAGTCACAGCACAGACATCGATGTTCTCCATACTGAGGAGGGCTTCGAGGGCGTGCATCTTGAGATTGACTTCTGGCATTGAGCAGCATTACCCTTAGTTTTTTTCCATTATTGTTTTCTAGGGTGGTGGGTTTAGAATTTGAGCCTTGTCTAAAAAAGGCACTATGTGGATGGCAAGAGCCTTTGCCAATATCCGGAATCCCAGGGGTGACAGGTGCAAGCCGTCCCTTGCGAAGCAGCGTGGCTTGTCAAGCATGTCATTCCAGGCAGACAGACATTGGATCCCCTTAGAATGACACCAGAAATTAAGCCAATTATTAAAACTGATCATTTTGTCTCTGTATTGTGGCATCATTCTTGGTGAAGGTAGGATACTGCTCAGGGTCAGGGTCATACCAGCCTGGGCTACATAATCTGAGAGCTCCTTTATGTCTCTTTTCATGTAGTCCAGGATGTGCCTAGCATATCATGCAATTTATGATAAAGAAATAAAACTTTTGTTCAATGTTGAGTTGCAGCAATCAGGGAAAAACTTTTCATGAGGTAAATTACACTTTTCAAACTTTTCAAAAATCGCAGAACAACTTTTAGATTAAGGTTTACCACCAAAAGTGTTATAAGATCATGGAAAAGACTGCCATTACAGGTAAGGCAATGTAACTCACTAGAATTGTTCAAGAAGTCTTTAGATACAATGTTTTGGTTTAAATATCTAGTCTATGACCTTGAAGCTTGTGTAATGTTGGCCAGTGACCCCTTGTACAGCTTACCAGAATCTATGAAACTATTAGAAAAAAAAGTACAGTTTTGTACCTACCATAAATGTAGATGTTAGAGTGCTCATACAGCTGCAGTTATTACAGATGGGTTATCCTGCCATCAGGCGGGTCCTCGGTCGTCCGAATTCCAAAGTCTAGGTCCGGCGTCGGTTGTCGTCACTTCTTCCCTGACGTCAGTGCGGCAGGGGTACAAGAGAGGCAGCCGACGCCATTTTCTTCAGTTTTTCTTGCCCCAGATGTCAGGTGCCCCCAGAAGGAAGGCAAAACAAAGTTATGCAAACATGCAATATAGAATAATCAAAAAACAGTAGTTGCAAGCAAATACACCATAAGAGAATACCCCAAATAGGTTGTATGATAAGGTGTTTGTCATAAGGCCTGTCCTAAGAGGGGACAGAGGGGGGGGGGTAACCTGGACTGCAGCTGTATGAGCACTCGAACATCTACATTTATGGTAGGTACAAAACTGTACTATGTTCATCGTGCATACAGCTGCAGTCATTACAGATGGGAAGAATCCCAAAGCTAAGTAAGGGTGGTAGGCACTAAGTGGAACTAGGAGGAGCGAGGATGCCCTGCAAGACTGCTGTGGCAAAACCCGCTCTAGATTTGGAGTATAGTGGAAGGTGATAGTGCTTGGAGAAAGTGTGCACTGAACTCCAAGTGGCTGCTTCCAAAATGTCCTTGGTAGGAACCCCCCTGAGGGAAGCTGCAGAGGTAGCTGTGGCCCTGGTGGAGTGGGATCTGATGCATGCAGGCACAGCTTTTCCATGAAATGAGTAACAAAAGCGTATGCAGTGGGCTATCCATTTTGAAACTGGATGTTTGGAAATAGCCTTTCCTTGAGCACCTGTAGCATAGGACACAAAGAGTTGCTCGGATTTCCTGAATGGCTTTGTCCTGTCCAAATAATAACGAAGTTGTCTGTGAATGTCCAAGGAATGTAGTAGTCTTTCCCCTTTGTTTTGTGGATTTGGATAAAAGGTAGGCAAGTGGATAGTCTGATTCAAAGCTACACTGGATACTACCTTTGGCATAAAGGTAGGGTTGGTTCGTAAGGAAACTCTGTCCTGATGGAAAATGATGGGTTGCACAGCCATGAAGGCCTGTAGCTCCGAAACCCTGCGTGCTGAGGTGATAGCCAGAGGAAAGGCTGTTTTCCATGACAAGTATTGCAGTTTTTTTGAAGCTGGCTCAAAGGGAAGAAGGGTCAGCTTTTCCAATATGAAGTGGAGGTCCCAGGCAGGGACTGGTGATTTCCTTGGGGGTTTTATATTTTTTTGCCCCTCTGAGGAACTGCCTTGTTGTATTATGCAGAAATGGCTGAAGCGTGGATCTTGATGGAGGAGAAGGAAAGTCCACTGTTTAACATCTCAGTTAGGTACTGTAAAATTTGAGGTATATTTATTACCCAAGGATTCTGGCCCTTTTCTTGATTCCAGGCACAAAATAGTTTCCATTTGGCGGAGTAGGCTTTTCTAGTAGAAGGTCTTCTGGCCTCCAAGATGACATCCTGAACCTCCTTGGAGAGGAGATTCTGTTGGGAAATCAAGGAATTCTCCATGCAGCTAGATTTAGGGTTTTGAGATGGCTGTGAAGGGTTTTGTAGTTGGTGCTGGGACAACAGAAGAGGGACTAGAGGTAGGATCCATGGTGGGGAATGTGTCAGGCTCTTCAGGAGAGGATACCACTGTTGTCTTGGCCAGTCTGGAGCAATGAGAATCATTTGTGGCCTCTCTGCTCTGACTTTTAATAGAACTTTGGGCAGCAGAGGAAGAGGCGGGAAGGCATAAACTGTCAATGTTGTCCAATTGAAAGAGAGTGCGTCCACTTTCCAGGCCTGTGGATGATAGGTCCTTGTACAAAATGTTTTCAACTGGTAATTTCTGTGGGTAGCAAAGAGATCTATGTCCGGCAGTCCCCATGCCTGAGTTATCTTTGTGAAAACTTGAGGATGAAACTTCCATTCGTGTGGATCTGTCATATTTCTGCTTAGGTTGTCTGCCAGTGTGTTTTCCTTCCCTGGCAGGAATTGTGCCTGTAGCTGAATTTGGAATTCCAGTGCTGTGTTCCATAGGGTCATGGCTTGCCTGCACAGGGGGTAAGAATGAGTTCCCCCGTTTATGTACCACATCACTGTGGTGTTGTCTGTCCTTATCAATAGCTGGCCTGGATGCAGTAGGTCTTTGAAGGTCATAATAGCATTTTGCACGGCTAGCATTTCCTTTTGGTTGATGTGTAGGTGCTTCTCTTTTTGGGACCATTTTCCCTGAATGCACTGATCTGTCATGTGTGCTCCCCAGGCGTAGTCCGAGGCGTCTGTTGTGATGATTTGAGTTGCTTGAGGTACACAGAAAGGGAGACCTGTGTTTCTTTGGCATGCTTGAGCCCACCACAAAAATCCTTTTGAAGGCATGGAATGAGTGGTATAATTGTTTCAAGCTGTGGCTGTGTTGAGACCATAAGTTTTTTAAGTACCATTGAAGTTTCCTCATATGCAGCTTTGCACATGGGATTAGTAGGATGCAAGATGCCATGAATCCCAGAGCCTGCAGGACTTTCCTTGCAGTTAGCCTGGTGAAAGTTGTCATTTTGCTGAAGTATTGAGACAGTTGCCCTTGTTTGTCTGGCGTGAGGTATGCCATCTGGGTGGTTGCATTCAAGCTGGCACCCAGGAAAATTATTTGTTGAGAGGGTATTAGTTTTGATTTCTTTTAGTTGACTGTGTATCCCAGGAAGTTCAACAGTTTTATTACAAACGCCAGGTGCTGCAACAGTATGTCCTTGCTGTCCGCTTGGATCAGGCAGTCGTCCAGATATGGGCAGATTTGTATTCCTTGTAGTCTGCAGAAGGTGATTACTGATGCCAGGCATTTCGTAAACACTCTGGGTGCAGTAGATAAGCCAAAGGGCAATGCAGAGAATTGGTAATGGGTTGAACCTGCAAGAAATCTGAGGTATCTTCTGCAATCTTGTCTGATAGGGACATGCAGGTATGCCTCCTTGAGGTCCAATGTTACTAGCCAGGACTCCTTGCCCAGCATGGGAAGAAGCTGCTGTAATGTGAGCATCTTGAATTTTGGCACCTGTAGATATGTGTTTAGGATGGATAGGTCTAAGATAGGTCTCCAATCTTTGTCTTTCCTTGGTACCAGGAATAGTCTGGAATAAAACCCTTGACCTTGTTCTTTTGCAGGTACCTCTTGAATCGTTTTCATGTCCATGAGAGCGGAAATTTGTTTTTGTGCCTCTGCCCTTTGATTTTGTGGCAGGTTTGGCATGCCTCTCATTTTTGGAAGGGTGTGAAAGTGGAACCTGTAGCCTCTGTCTATAATGTCCAGAATCCATTTGTCTTTTGTAACAATATGCCAATTTTTTGAGAACAATGCCAGTTTTCCGCCCAAAGGTGCTGCCATTAAAGCTTTGCTCGGCAGGTGTAGGGGGAAGTCATTGTGTCTGTTTTCTAAATGACTGTGATCTATCTTCGCCACCTCTTGGGATTGGTGCTTGCCACTGTCTGGCTCTGAAAGATCCTTGAGGTTGCCCTCTACCCCCCTTGGGCGTCTGTATCTGCCCCTTTGAGGTCTGTCCGTGGCTGGAAAGGACCAATTTTTTGAAGGCCAGTTTCTGCTGAAACGTGGAGGTTGTACCTGCAGGAAATCTTTCACTGTTTGCATTGATTTCGCTTTTTCCTCCATTTTCTTTAGTCCCTCCTCAGCTTTAACACCAAGCAATAAATCTTTTTGAAGAGGTGCATCTAATAATTTAGCTTTGACATGATCTGGTAAGGTTTGCTCTTTGAGCCAAGCATGCCTACGTATAACAGACCCTGTAACAGCAGCTCTACATGAGGCCTCTAAAGCATCAAAACCACACTGCAAGGTATGTTTACCCACTTGCTCTGCACCTTGCAACAAATCCTGTAACTCTTTTAAATCTGGTTGTTCTGGTTGTGTCATTTTGCTTTTCAACTGAGATAACAAAAACTGTTGATACTTTAACATATGGAATTGACAGTTTAATGCCCTCATGGTTAAAGTGGCCGAGGTATACACCTTTTTCCCCCACCTTTCTAAAGCTCTGGAATCTCTCTCTGAAGGTAATGGGTTTTTAGCAGTAGAGGCCTTAATTCCCTTGGGACCCTGTGAAATAGTTTCTGGGTCAGCAGTATGGCTTTTATATAGGAACTGATGACAATCAGGAACCCGGTAATACCAGTCTGGTTTAACAGGAGCTGGAGGTAAAGAATCTGGATTAAGGATGGCTTCTGTGTACACATCATCCAATATATCTAAAACAGGAGGGACAGCCAGGGGTCTATGCTGGGGGAGCAGTAGAAATTCCCTGAGCCTTTTCTTGGAATCTGAGTAATCTTGGCCTTCCCAGTGAAAGTGTTCCCTCAATGTATGCAGGGTTCCCCAAAAGAGTAGTCCTCGGGCAGAGGGAATAGACTCCTCAGCATCAGAGTCTTCGAAAGGTGAATAGGCGTAATCCTGGTTCCTCAGAGTGTTCTGAGGTAATAGAAGCTTGATCTGAGGAAGGGTAGTCTTATTCTAATCTGGGTCTTTTGTCAGAGGGGGGTTGAGAACCCCTGATAAGAGTAATCAAATCCTCAGCCATTTTAAGCATCTGCTTTTTAGGCATGGGGCCTTGACAGGAGGTCTGAGGACCCTGTTTTTCGGTTTTCATGGCTGCTTTAGATTTAGTGAAAGCTTTAATAGAGAAGGAGGAAGGCCTGAAGACACCTTGAGAAATGGCAGGCCTGTCTAAATTCTGAGTTTCCCCAAGAGTGGCGTCGGCATCTGCAGTAGGAATGGGGACCGAGGAGCCTGCGACCTCTGGTACTGAAGTCACCGGTAATGTAGTGTCATCGGTACTCAGGGGCTGCGTAGGCGCCTCGCTGAGAACCGGAGAACCGGTCGTCGGCCTAAGCGTGGTCTCAGTAGTCGGTACGGACCTTGGATGTCGGTCCTTATCTTTGCGTCTTTTGCTCAAAACTGGAGTCGTAGTATCAGACGACGTGATATAATTAAATTTTTTGCCAAAATAATGAAGGGCGAACTCCGCCCGGCGCTTAATAGTGCGCTTGTTGAATCTAGCACAAAAACGGCAGGCCGAGACATCGTGGTCTGGGCCTAAGCAGGGTATACAGAAAGAGTGGAAATCCTTATGTGGTATTTGCTTCCCACAAGTAATGCAATTATTAACTTTGTCTGACATCGGTCTGAGGCAAGAAAAGTTTCCCCAATGGGGTACTTAGCTTTCAAGAAGACTTCGGCTGAAATACTTTCGTAAATCTCAGGAGCTGGCCGACCGGCACTTGCGAACTGCTTCTGCTTCGGGCACCGCGCGGCAAGAAAGACTGAAGAAAATGGAGTCGGCTGCCTCTTTTGTACCCCTGCTGCACTGACGTCAGGGAAGAAGCGACGACAACCGACGCCGGGCCTAGACTTTGGAATTCGGCCGACCGAGGACCCGCCTGACGGCAGGATAACCCATCTGTAATGACCGCAGCTATATGCAGGATGAACATCTGGATGATCACTAAAAAAAGTAAAGTTGTGCAAGCTCAACTTACCATAACAGTAGATGTCTGAATGATCACTGCTCCAGTAGCCTTAGCTATATGGGTTACAGCAAAAGGCAGAACAGATGGCCAGCTTCCAAAGTTTCAGGGCATCTTCCATATGCCCAAACTGCCAAGAACCCTTAAGCTGAGCTAACTAAATGACGAGTTTGGGTGCAAAGCCCTTCAGAGCTTCCCTGTCAGCAGAGAGAGAGAGAGAGAGTGAGAGGCTGAGCCCTGAAAAGACAATGCCAGGAACAAATAATCTGTCCATACATTGGCATAATAGCCTTAGCTATATGGGTAAGATTACTACAGATAACATTTGGAAGATGGACCTCACTGAATGGCCCTTGCAAAGCTTGATCTGGACCTAGAGAAGGAATCAAACTTGTAGTGCTTTGTAAAGGTATGCACAGAGGACCAAGTAGCAGCTTAGAGATTAGTTCTAGAATTCATACCTTTCCAAAAAAGCCATAGATGAAATCAAGGCCCTGGTATAGTCCTGTTTTGATGCAGGTTTTCCCTTCTTACCTTCACAAGAAATGCACAATTACTCTGAAAGATATAGTTTTGTCAAGACAGTACTTGAGTTGTCTGTGGACATCCAAGATATGGAGTATACTTTCTCCCTCATTTTTAGCTAAACATGGAGATGGATACTCTGGCTTAAAGCAAACTCAGATACCACTTTAGGCATAAGAGGAGGATCAGTTCTCAAAAGAAACCTTGTCCCTATTGAAAGTTAGACTGGGATGACTCAGCATAAGAGCTTGCAACTCAGTACCCTTCTTGCAGAGGTCAGAGCAATCGGTAAACTGTTATGATGCTTAAGATCCTCAAGTCAGCCAGATAAGCTGGTTCAAATGGAGCAAGCAGTAGCTTCTCTAACACAAAATTAAGAACCCAAGAAGGGGCCCACCAGTTTTCTTTCAACATTTTGAAAAGAGACTGTACCGAAAAAGTAGAATCCATGAGCACACATGCTGAAACAGCTGATAAATGAACCTTGATAGAATAAGAAAGGCAACAGGGTAGTAACTCAAATACTGTAAAACCAAGAACAACTAGTCCTGGAGGGGTGCTAGCCCTTTTCCATTTGCTAATATATAATTTTTTAGTAGCAGGCTTTCTTGCCTCAATTAGTACCTGCTGCACGTCTCCAGAGAAAGTACAGTTGTGTACCTACCATAAATGTAGATGTTGAGTGTATTCACTGTT
The DNA here is from genome assembly GCF_019279795.1 of Protopterus annectens. Taxonomy (NCBI): domain Eukaryota; kingdom Metazoa; phylum Chordata; order Ceratodontiformes; family Protopteridae; genus Protopterus; species Protopterus annectens. Next base: position 999,427,237 of record NC_056741.1, read on the forward strand.
GCAGTCATTACACTTGGGTTATCCTGCTGGCAGGCTACCCGCAGTCGGCCTGAATTCCAAAGTCCTGGTCTGGCGTCGGTTGCTGTCGCCTCTTCCCTGACGTCAGTGTGCCAGGGGTATATAAGATGCAGCAGATGCTAAACATTCTGCTTATAAAAAAGCATGCACTAACAAACATTACCTTCATCTACGAGCAAATACACCACATTGGTAGTATAGAATAGAGAAGTACAGATAAGTCCCAGCAAAGAAAGGGGGATGGTGGGTGGGTAACCTGGACTGCAACAGTGAATACACTCTAACATCTACATTTATGGTAGGTACAAAACTGCACTATGTTCATCGTGTTTCACTGTTGCAGTTATTACACTTGGGTTGAATCCCAAAGCTGAGGTTGGGTGGCTGGGTCTAAATAGAATTAGGTGTGGCTATGAGGCCCTGCAGAACTGCAGTGGCAAAGCCTGCTCTGGATTTAAAGAGGTAAGTGATAGTGCTTTGTAAAAGTGTGCACTGAAGTCCAAGTTGCAGCGTCCAAAATATCCTTGGTTGGTACTCCTCTGAGGAAGGCTGCTGCTCTGGTTGAATGTAGCCTAATGCTCTTAGGCACTGATTTGCCATCTTGTGAATAGCAGAAATGAATGCAGTGGCCTATCCATTTTGAAATAGTCTGCTTTGAATTAGCCTTTCCTTGTGATTCTGCAGCATATGCCACTAAAAGTTGCTCAGTCTTTCTGAAAGCTTTAGTTTTGTCCAAGTATAAGCGTAGCTGTCTATGTCCAAAGAATGCAGAAGTCTTTCCCCTTTATTCTGTGGGTTTGGATAAAAAGTAGGCAAATGAATGATTTGATTAAGAGCCACACTGGACACTACCTTAGGCATAAATGTTGGGTTCGTCCTTAGAGAAAGTACAGTTGTGTACCTACCATAAATGTAGATGTTAGAGTGTATTCACTGTTGCAGTCGTTTCTCTTGGGTTATCCTGCTGGCAGGCTACCCACAGTCTGCCAGAATTCCAAAGTCTAGGTCAGGCGTCGGTTGCTGTCGCCTCTTATCTGACGTCAGTGCACCAGGGGTATAAAAGATGCAGCTGACGCTATTTTCTTCAGTTTTTCTTGCCCCAAATGTCAGGTGCCCCAAATAGGTAGGCTGTAAAATATAATAAGAAATGCATGCACAAAAATAAAGTTTCCTTCATCTACAAGCAAATACACCAAAAAGGTTGTACAGGACAGAGAAGTGCAGATAAGTAACAGCAAAGAGAAGGGGGATGGTGGGTGGGTAATCTGGACTGCAACAGTGAATACACACGGACATCTACATTTATGGTAGATACACAACTGTACTATGTTCATCATGTTTCACTGTTGCAGTCATTACTCTTGGGTAGAATCCCAAAGCCGAGGATGGGTGGCTGGGCTAAATACGGTTAGGAGAGGCTATGAGGCCCTGCAGAACTGCAGTGGCGAAACCTGCTCTGGACAGAGTAGAGAGACAAGTGGTAATGCTTTGTAAAGGTGTGCACTGAACTCCAAGTTGCAGACTCTAAGATTTCTTTGGTTGGTACTCCTCTGAGGAAGACTGCTGAAGTGGCTGCTGCTCTGGTGGAATGAGGCCTAATGCTTTTAGGCACTGATTTGCCATGTTGAGAATAGCAGAAATGGATGCAATGGCCTATCCATTTAGAAATGGTCTGTTTTGAGATAGCCTTTCCTTGTGATCCTGCAGCATATGACACTAAAAGTTGCTCAGTCTTTCTGAAAGCTTTAGTTCTGTCCAAACAGAAGCGTAACTGCCTGTGTATGTCCAAAGAATGCAGAATTTTCTCACCCTTGTTCTGTGGATTTGGGTAAAAGGTAGGCAAGTGAATGGGTTGATTGAGGGCCACACCTGACACCACCTTAGGCATAAATGTAGGGTTTGCCCTCAGAGAAACCCTGTCTGGATGAAAAATGATGAAAGGTTCCACAGCCATGAGTGCTTGTAACTCAGAGACTCGCTTTGCTAGGAGCAGAGCTGTTTTCCAGGATAAGAATTTAATGTCCGCTGTTGATGCTGGCTCGAGTGGAGGCAGTGTTTTTTCAAAACATAATTGAGGTCCCAGGCCAGTATTGGTGCTCTCCTTGGCGGCCTAATGTTTTTGGCCCCTCTGAGGTACTGCCTTATTAAAAGATGAGAAAAGATAGGTGGTTCCGTATTGTAATGTGCAGAAATGGCAGAGGCATGAATCTTAATTGATGCGAAAGAAAGGCCTTTGTTCAGCATCTCAGTTAGGTGTCGTAAAATCTGAGGAATATTTGGTACAGACGTGTCAATGCCTTGTTCCTGGTTCCAAGCACAGAATCTCTTCCATTTTTCTGCATAAGATTTTCTGGTACTGGGCCTCCTGGCCTCCAAGATAACATCCATAACAGCTTTTGAAAGAGTTTTCTGAATGGCTACATTATCCGCCATGCTGCCAGATTTAAGGTCTTGAGTTGGCTGTGCAGGATCCGATTGTTTTGTTGGGTCAGCAAGTGAGAAGTCTGAGACAATATCCATGCTGGACCTTGAGACAAGCTCTTTAGGATTGGGTACCAGTGCTGGCGTGACCAGTCTGGTGCAATCAGAATTTTTGGCTTCTCTTGTCTGACCTTTAGGAGTACTCTGGGAAGGAGAGGCAGTGGGGGAAAAGCATATACTGTTAGATTTTTCCAGCTGAATGATAGGGCATCCATTTTCCATGCTTGCTTGTGGTAAATCCTTGTTCAAAATCTCTGCAATTGACAGTTGTGAGGCGAGGCAAATAGATCTATGTCTGGGCATCCCCATTTCCTTATTATCCTGAAGAATTGTGGATCCAGTTTCCATTTGTGGGGATTTCTGCTTAGTTCGTCTGCTAGAGTATTTGTTTTTCCTGGCAGGAATTGTGCTTGCAGGTGAACTTGAAAAGCCAATGCTGTGTCCCATAAGGTCATTGCTTGTCAGCAGAGGGTGTAGGAATGAGTACCTCCCTGCTTGTTTATGTACCACATGACAGCAGTGTTGTCTGTCTTTATCAGTAATTGTCCTGGAAGAAGCTGGTACTTGAAAGCAGTCAGGGCATTTTGAACAGCTAGCATCTCTTCTTGATTGATGTGAAGATGCATCTGGTTTGCAGGCCATGTGCCCTGAATACATTTTCCTGCCATATGGGTCCCCCAGGCATAATCTGATGCATCCATTGTCAGTGTCTGTCTGGCTGTGGGTTAACTGAATGGCAGACCCTTGTTGTGGTGACAGGCTTCTGCCCACTCGAAACTCCTGTTGTAGGCAGGGAATGAGTGCAACTACTGTCTCCAGGCTGTGGCAATGCTGAGTCCAAACACTTTTCAGATACCATTGTAGTTTCCTCATATGCAGTCTGGTATATGGAATTAGTAGAATGCAGGATGCCATGAAACCAAAGGCCTGCAGGATTTTCCTTGCGGATAAGTGGGTTTTTGTTGCCAATTTCTTGAAGTAAGTAGTCAGTTGTTTTTGCATGTCTGGCGTGAGATAAGCCATCTGGGCAGTTGTATTTAAGCTTGCACCTAGGAATATTATCTGAGAGGGCACTAGTTATGATTTCTTTTCCTTTACTGTGTACCCTAGGCCACTATGTACCCTAGGCCAATTAGTAATCTTTTTACAAACTCCAGATGCTTTAGAAGAGTGTCTTTGTTCTCTGATTGAATTAGGCAGTCGTCCAAGTAGGGATATATTTGAATTCCTTTTTGTCTACAAAACGCAATTACTGGTGCCAGGCATTTTGTAAAGACCCTGGGCGCAGTAGATAAGCCAAAGGGCAGTGCAGAGAATTGGTAATGCATTGAGTCAGCTAAGAATCTGAGGTATCTTCTGCAAGATTGTCTGATTGGGTCATGCAGGTATGCCTCTTTGAGGTCCAAAGTTACGAGCCAAGCCCTCTTGCCCAGCATGGGCAGTAGCTGCTGAAGAGTCAACATCTTGAATTTTGGAACTTCCAGAAACGTATTTAGTATAGACAGGTCCAGAATTGGTCTCCAGGTTTTGTCCTTCCTGGGTACTAGGAAAAGTCTGGAATAAAATCCTTGCCCCTGCTCTTGTTGTGGCACTTGCTGAATGGCCCTCATGTCCATGACGGCTGTAATTTGTTTTTATGCCTCTGCCCATTGATTGTGTGGCAGGTCTGGCATGCCCTTTGACCTTGGTAGAGTGTGAAAGTGGAACCTGTAGCCTTGGGACACTATGTTCAGAACCCATTTGTCTTGGGTAACCATTTTCCAATTTGATGAAAAAAGTGCTAGTTTTCCCCCTAAGGGGGCTGTCAAAAGAAAACTGCTTGGAACTGGTAAAGGAAAGTCATTGGGACTTTTTCCTGTAAGGCTGTGATTTGTCTTCTCCGCTTTTGGAGGTAGGAGCACCCCATTGTTTAGGCCTGTATGAGCCTTGGGGCTGAGATCTGCCTCTGGGACGCCTGTATCTGCCTCTTTGTGGTCTGAGACTGGAAAGGACCAATTTTTAGAAGGCCAGTTCCTGCTAAACCTGGGTGGCTGTACCTGTAAAAAATCCTAGACTGTCTGCATGGATTTTGCTTTATCCTCCATTTTTTTCAACACCTCTTCTGCTTTAGTACCAAAGTATCATGCGGTAATGGTGCATCTAATAATTTTGCTTTAACATGATCAGGCAGATTTTGTTCCTTTAACCAAGCATGCCTTCTAATAACAGAACCTGTAACAGCGGCCCTGCAATAGGCCTCCAGTGAATCATAACCACATTGCAAAGTATGCTTTCCCACTTGTTCAGTTGCATGCAATAAATCCTGCAATTCCTTGTTCTCTGAACATTCAGTATTTGTCAACATTTTCTGTTTAAATAGTGACATTAAATATTGCTGATATTTAATCATATGAAATTGACAATTTAAAGCCCTAACAGCCAGGGTGGCAGAAGTGTAAACATTTTCCCCCCCATCTGTCTAGAGCCCTAGAATCCCTATTAGAGGGGACAGGGTTTTTTGCAGTGGAAGCTTTAACCCCCCTTGGGACCCTGAGATATAGTTTCTGGGTCAGCAGCAGGGTTTTTATATAGGAATTTACGAGAATCCGGGACCCTGTAGTATCTGTCTGGCTTAGCAGGTGCAGGGGGTAAAGAGTCAGGGGGCAGTCCGGACTCTGAAAATACATCTACAATGTCTAGAACAGGTGGAATAGCAAGGGGTCTGTGCTGAGGACGAAGCAGGAAGTCTCTGAGCCTTTTCTTGTGACTCAGAATAATCTTAGCTCTCCCAATGGAAATGCTCCCTCATAGTATGCAGTGTTTCCCCAAAAGAATAGTCCTCAGGAGGAGAGGCTGAAGGAATGGATTCTTCAGCATCAGAATCCTCATAGGGAAGCATGGAGTAATATTGTTCAGAAGAGGAATCAGAGGAAATAGATACCTGATCAGAAGAATCATACTCTGTCTCTTGCCTAGGCCTCTTATCAGGAGGGGGATGGGAGCCCCTGATCAAAGTAATTAGGTCTTCGGCCATTTTGAGCATCTGTTTCTTAGGCATGGAAGTCTGTCCAGGAGAATGCTGTACTTGTTTATTTGCCTTTAAGTCTGTTTTAGTCTTTGCCTTGGAAGCTAAGGTTGGCTTGATATAAAACTGTGTAGGTCTGAAAACACCCTCAGAAGCAGATGCCTGCTCAGCGGCTCCGGACCCATCTGAGGGAATAGTTTCCGAAGGTCCAATACCTTGAGTATCCAGAGGCCTAATTGTCTCCACGTGGGAGTCTGAAGCAGCCTGTGGCTCTGAGGTAGCGGGTGTCAGGGGCTGCGAAAGTGCCTCACTGAGAACCGGCGACTGGCCTAGCGGAGGCCTCATCGGTTTTGGACCTCGGATGCCTGTCCTTTTCTTTTTCCTTGCACTTTTTATGAATTCCGGTCATCGTCCGTTCTGACGGCATTATATAATTAAACCTTCAGCCAAAGTAATGAAAGGCAAAATTGTACAGACGCTTAATAGTGCGTTGGTTAAATCTAGCACAAAACAGACAACTAGCAACGTCGTGGTCAGGGCCTAGGCAAGGAATACAGTAAGACTGAAAATCCTTATGAGGTATTTGCTTCCCACAAGAAATACAACTGTTAACTTTTTCTGAAATCGGTCTGGAGCAATAAAAAAGTTTCCCCAACAGGATACTTAGCTTTATTGAAGACTTCGGATCTGAAATTATATTTCGAAAATCTCAGGAGTTGGCTGACCGGCACTTGCGAACTGCTTTTGCTTTGGGCACCGCGCAGCAAGAAAGACTGAAGAAAATGGCGTTGGGTGCATCTTGTATACCCCTGGCGCACTGATGTCAGGGAAGAGGCGACAGCAACCAACGCTGGACCAGGACTTTGGAATTCAGGCCGACTGCGGGTAGCCTGCCAGCAGGATAACCCAAGTGTAATGACTGAAACAGTGAAACACGATGAACATCAGGTGCCTAAAAGGAATTAAGACCCTATCATCCAGGCAGTTAACTGAATATGACTGATATCTAGGTTTATCAAACACCCCTGTTCTTGTGTGAGTAGATCCAAGTCTGTAAGGAAGCCTGTGGTAATTGCCATTTCCAAAAGATGGGAGAACCATGTCTGCCTGGGTCAGAAAGGAGTCACCATAGTAATCTTGGAGGATTCATTCTGAATCTTCAGAATGAATTTTCAGAAGTACCCTAGGTACTAGTGGAAAGGCATACAGGAACATTCCTGTCTAAAATAAAGAAAAAGCATCTGTCTTCTAGGCCTTCTTGCATGGAGCCCTAGAACAGAATCCAGGTGATTGTTCAGGCAGGAGGCAAAAAGGTTTACTTCAGGAGCTCCCCATAGAGGAATCATGTCTTGGATGACCCCCTGATCTAGTTTCCACTTGTTAGGGTCTGATCTGGTCCTGCTCAGCTTGTCTGCCACACAATATTGCTCTGATGGAAGTTAGGATGTCTGCACAATAAGTTTGTGCTGTGAAGCTATATCCCAAGATAAAATGGCTAGTCTGCAAAGGGATTATGAACTGGTTTCCCCTGGCTTGTTGATGTACCACATGGCTGTGGTACTGTCTGTAACCACTTGAAGAGGTCCCTGGGACCAAAGACAGCTCAGAGAGTTGAGTGCCTTGATCAATAGCAAACAGCTCCCATGCTATTTATGTGCTTGTATCTGTCCTTGGTGTCCCACACCCCCTGCACATTTATCCATCTTGAAACTGCTCCCCAGGCAAAGTTCAAAGCATCGGTGGTGACTGCTTTGGAGTAGGTAGAAAGGGTGAAAGATACCTAGATTTAAGGATCTTTGTTGTTTCCAACAAAAGATTTCTCTTCTGACAAACTCCAGCACCGAGATTTGAAAAGATAAAGGGCATTGATACTGGGACCAAAGAGATTTCAGATACCACTGTATCTTTTTCATGTGGAGTCTTGCTAGGGATATCAGGAAAATCAGATGCCATGAGATCCCAAATCTTGAGGTATTTCCTCACAGTGACTGAAGTCTGTGCGGAAAACCTTAGAAAGTACAGTTGTGTACACCTACCATAAATGTAGATGTTCGAGTGTCTTCACTGTTGCAGTCATGACTGTAGGGTTCTCCCCTGCCGGCAGGCAGCCCTCGGTCGGCCAGAATCCCAAAGTCTGGGTCCGGCGTCGGCTGTTCAACCATGCTGCCTGACGTCAGAGCGCCAGGAGTACAAAGCTGACAACCGACGCCATCTTCTCCAGTTTTTCTTGCCCCAGATGTCAGGAGTCCCAAAATGAAAAAGGTCCCATAACCTTTGCAAATACACCTCAGAAGAACGGTGAAGAAAGGAAATACACAAAAGTAAAAATAAGAGGGGACAGGAGGGAGGGAAACCCAGACTGCAACAGTGAAGACACTCGAACATCTACATTTATGGTAGGTGTACACAACTGTACTATGTTCATCGTGTTTCACTGTTGCAGTCATGACTGTAGGGTTGAATCCCAAAGCTGAAAGAAAGGGAGGTGGTCATAGAGAGGAAGGGGCGGCTAAAAGGCCCTGCAAGACTGCAGAGGCAAAGTCTGCCCTAGACAGAGTAGAGAGGTAGATTGTAGTGCTTAGAAAAAGTATGCACTGAACTCCAAGTTGGAGCTTCCAAAATGTCCTTGGTAGGAACTCACCTGAGGAAGGCCGAAGAAGTGGCAGCAGCTCTGGTGGAATGAGTCCGTATACTCCCTGGGATTTGCTTTCCATGGTGAGAATAACAAAATCTGATTCCATGAGCAATCCATTTAGAAATGGTCTGTTTTGAAATGGCTTTACCTTGGGAACTTGAAGCATAACAAACAATTGTTCTGATTTTCTGATGTCCTTGGTTCTGTTCAGGTAAAAACTTAGTTGTCTTGTGTACATCCAAGGAATGTAAGATCCTTTCCCCTTTATTTTGAGGAGTGGGGAAAAAGGTTGGCAAGTGTATAGTTTGATTTAAAGCCACTTTGGAAACCACCTTAGGCATGAAGGTAGGATTAGTCCTCAAAGATACCCTGTCTTGATGAAAAATAATATAAGGTTCCACAGCCATAAGAGCTTGTAACTCAGAAACTCTCCTGGCAGAGGTTAGGGCCAACAGGATAGCTGTCTTCCAAGATAAAAACGTGATGTCAGAAGAGGCAGCAGGCTCAAAAGGAGGCAAGGTTAGTTTTTCCAAAACATAGTTGAGATCCCAAGCAGGAATGGGAGGAGATCTAGGAGGTCTTAAATTCTCAGCTCCTCTGAGAAACTGTCTCATGAACTGGTGGGAAAAGATGGGAGGGTCTGTATTATAATTAGCAGAAATAGCAGAGGCATGTATCTTAATGGAAGAGAAAGAGACCCTTATGTAAAAGATCTATCAAGTAAAGTAAAATTAAAGTAATATTAGGAGGAGGAGGATCAGAATCCTGAGTCTGCATCCAGGATCAAAATCTTTTCCATTTTCCTGCATAAGATTTTCTAGTGCTAGGACGTCTGGCTTCTAAAATGACATCCATAACCTGCTTGGGCAGTAAAGAAGAAATCAAAGGCCCTGGATTAACCAGGCTGCCAGGCTGAGAGTTCTGACATGAGAGTGTAGAACCTGACCCTGATGTTGGGACAGAAGGTTCGGAGACTGAGGTAAAACCCAAGGGGGCTCCAGGCATAGGTTTTTTAGAGTTGGATACCAAAACTGCCGAGGTCAATTTGCAGCCAGCAAGATAATCATCTTGGGCTTGTCCTGTTTTATCTTCAATAAAACCCATGGAAGAAGAGGAAGAGGTGGAAAGGCATATCCCGAGAGGTTCCTCCAACTGAATGACAGGGCGTCCACTTTCCAAGCTTCTCTGTGGAAAGTCTTGGTGCACAAATTCTGTAGTTGATGATTGAGATGGGATGCAAAGAGGTCTATGTGAGGACATCCCCAGACTGCTGTTATCATCTTGAATATTTTGGTGTCCAGCATCCACTCGTGTGGATCCGAAAGGTTTCTGCTCAGACTGTCTGCCAGGAAGTTTTGTTTCCCTGGTAGAAACTGAGCTTGAAGATCCAGATTGCAAGCTAGAGCTGTGTTCCATAGCTCCATGGCTAGTCTGCAAAGGGGGTAGGAATGAGATCCCCCTTGCTTATGTACCACATAACTGTGGTGTTGTCTGTCCGTATTAGCAGCTGTCCTGGTTGTAAAAGATTCCTGAAGGCCAATAGAGCTTTCTGAACGGCCAACATTTCCTTTAAATTGATATGCAGGTGCTTCTGATCCTTTGTCCAAAGGCCCTGCAAACAACTGCCCTGGAAATGGGCTCCCCAAGCATAATCCGAGGCGTCCGTGGTTAGAATCTGAGTGGCAGGAGGCAGACGGAAGGGTTTCGCTTTGTTTAGTGCACATGCCCTGGACCACCAAAGAAATTCCTTTTGAAGGCAAGGACGGACGGAGATCAGTATGTCTAAACTGTGGCAATGCTGAGACCATACACTTTTTAGGTACCACTGTATTTTCCTCATGTGTAGTCTTGCATATGGTACGAGAAGGATGCAGGAGGCCATGAAACCCAAAGCCTGCAGGAATTTCCTTGCAGATAGTTGAGTTAGAGTTGTCAAGGTTCTGAAAGTTGAAGCCAGCTGTAATTGTTTTTCGGATGTCAGAAATGCCATCTGGGTTGTGGTATTTAGAAGTGCACCCAGAAAAGTTATCTGTTGTGATGGTGTCAAATTTGACTTTTTTATGTTTACAGAGAATCCCAGGAACTTGAGGAGGTTCTGTACAAATTCTAGATGCTGGAGTAAGACATCCTTGCTATCTGCCTGAATTAGACGATCGTCCAGATAAGGGTAAATTTGAATTCCCTTGAGTCTGCAGTAAGCTACTACTGGAGCCAGGCATTTGGTGAAGACCCTGGGTGCAGCAGACAATCCAAAGGGCAGCGCAGAGAATTGAAAGTGCCTCGATCCGGCCTTGAACCTGAGGTATTTTCTGCGATCCTGCCATATGGGAATGTGTAAATATGCCTCCTTTAAATCCAAAGTTACCATCCATGCATCTTTGGACAGCATTGGAAGTAGCTGCTGTAGAGTAAGCATCTTGAATTTTGGAATCTCTAGAAAGGTGTTTCAAGGCCGACAGATCCAGAATGGGTCTCCATGAGTTTTGCTTCCTTGGGACTAGAAAGAGCCTTGAGTAAAAACCTTTTCCCATCTCTGAAAGAGGAACCAGTTCTATGGCATTCATAGCCAAAAGAGCTTCCACCTGGTTTAAGGCCTCTGTCCACTGATGTTTTGGAAGGTCTGGCCATCCGCTTGGCCTTGGCAAGGTATGAAAATGGAATATGTAACCTCTTAAAACCACATCCAAAACCCATTTGTCTGGGGTTATTTGAGTCCAATTTTGATAAAAAAGAGTTTTCCTCCGAGAGGGGCTGCCAGGCAAGAAGTTCCTGTAGCCCAACAGAGGGAGTCATTGAGTTTGTTTCCTTTGAGATTGTGACCTGTCCTCTCCTCCCCTAGGGGTGGAAGCAGTCCACTGTCTTGGTCTATAAGCAGCTTGTGTTTGAGGCCTCCCTCTGGAGCATCTATATTACCCCTCTGAGGCCTGTCTAAAGTGGGAGAGGACTAATTTTTTGAAGGCCAATTCCTGCTAAATCTAGGTGGCTGTACTTGTAAGAAATATTTAACTGTTTGCATGGATTTCGCCTTACCCTCCATCTTTTTAATCACCTCTTCAGCTTTTGATCCAAACAAAACATTATGTTGAACAGGAGCATCCAACAATTTAGCCTTTACTTGTTCAGGTAAATTTTGTTCCTTTAGCCATGCATGCCTTCTAATGACTGTGCCAGAGGCCGCAGCCCTACAAGAAGCCTCCAAGGCATCAAATCAACAGTGTAGACCATGCTTCCCAACCTGTTCAGTGGCATGCAATAAGTCATGTAATTCCTTATCTGCACAGGCAGAAATGGAAGCAAGCTTTTGTTTTAAGACAGACTAGAGAAAGTGCTGGTATTTAAGCATATGAAACTGACAGTTTAAAGCCCTAATGGACAAAGTAGCAGAAGTGTACACCTTTTTTCCCCATCTTTCTAAGGATCGAGAATCCTTTTCAGTAGGAATGGGATTTTTGGCAGAAGCGGCCTTAACTCCCTTAGGACCCTGAGAAATTGTTTCAGGGTCAGCAGAAGGGTTCTTGTATAAAAACTGATGGGAATCAGGAACCCTGTAGTATCTATCAGGCTTAACAGCAGCAGGAGGAAAAGAGTCAGGGGTTAAGTTGGCCTCCAAAAAGGCATCATCCACAATATCCAAAACAGGAGGAATAGCCAGGGGTCTATGTTGGGGAAGAAGAAGAAAATCCCTCAGTCTTTTCTTGGATTCCGAATACTCCAGTCCTTCCCTGTGGAAATGTTCCCTCATTTCATGCAAAGTTTCCCCAAACGAGAAATCCTCAGGGGGAGAAGCTGAAGGAATGGATTCTTCAGCATCAGAATCCTCATAAGGAGGGAAAGAATATTCCTGATCAGAAGAAGAAGCTGAGGAAACAGAAGCCTGATCAGAGGAATCATAATACACATCCTGCCTAGGCCTGTCTGGAGGGGGATGTGAACCCCTAATCATAGTAAGTAAATCCTCCGCCATCTTGAGTAACTGTTTCTGTGACTTGGGAGCTGGTTCAGAACAGGCCCGTGTTGAAGTCTTTGATTTAGAAGGAGGCTTTGCCTTTACTAGTAGCTGAGTAGGCCTGAAAACCCCTTCGGAAGCCGGTACCTGCACAGTGGCTCCGGACCCATCCGAAGGAGCATTGTCCGAAGGTCCTGCAACAGAAATATTTAAAGGCCTGGTTGGCTCCTCATGAGAGTCCATTTCGGCCGACGACAGGGGCTGCAAAAGCGCCTCACTGACTATGGCCGAACCTGAAGCTGGCTCCGCTTGTGCGCTATCATCAGATTTGGACCTCTGAGGCCTGTCTTTATCCTTGCGACGTTTGTGAACTCCGATAGCCGGGACCGTATCCGACGACATTTTGTAGTTAAAGCGCCTACCGAAGTAATGAAAAGCAAAATCGTACCTTCGCTTAATTGTACGTTGATTGAATCTAGCACAAAACCGACAACTAGCTACGTCGTGGTCAGGGCCTAAGCAAGGAATACAGTATGAATGAAAATCCTTATGAGGTATTTGCTTCCCACATGAAATACAATTATTAACTTTTTCTGACATCGGAGTGGAGCAAGAAAAAAATTTCCCCAACGGGGTACTTAGCTTTGAGTGGAGAAGAAAGTCTTCGGACCGAAGTATATCAGAAAAATTCGTCAGGAGTCAGCCGACCGGCACTTGCGAACTGCTATCACCGCACGGCAAGAAAGACTGGAGAAGATGGCGTCTGCTGTCAGCTTTGTACTCCTGGCACTCTGACGTCAGGGAGCATGGTTGAACAGCCGACGCCGGACCCAGACTTTGGGATTCTGGTCAACCGAGGGCTGCCTGCCGGCAGGGGAGAACCCTACAGTCATGACTGCAACAGTGAAACACGATGAACATATAGATCTAAATAAAGACTTTTTCCTGGGGGGAGGGGGGTGGAGAGTGAGACTCTGCACAGAGGTGATTAGTTGACATCCCAGGAACACAATCCTGTGTGGCAGAGTCAATAAAGACTTTTAAAAAAGTTCTCTTGGAGTCCTAGCTTGTACAAGAGATCTCAAACAAGAGAGAGATACTCCTGGCACTTTGAAAAATACTCTGCAAAGATAAGTCATCGAAACATGGAAAATGTGAATACACTGTAGCCTGCAATGAGCTATAACTGGAGCTAGACACTTTGCAAACAAAACTGACGCAATGGGCAGGCAGTCCAAAGAGTAAGGCAAAGAACTGATAAAGTTTTGTGCAGCTGGATCACATTAAGAAATGTCTGAAGTCTGGATGAATAGAGATGTAGTGATAAGTATCTTTGAAGTCTAGTCTTACCAGGAAATTTGAAATATGAAGTGGTAACAGGTTATGAGGGGATATTCTGAACTTAGGGCTCTATCACAATTAGGTTTAGGAAAGATTTAGAACTGGTCTACAAGTACTTGCTTTCTTCAGTACTAGAAACATCCTTGAATAAAAACTCTTCTCTACCTGGGAAGGAAGAACTGGTTCTATCAGTTCTTGGAACAGCATGTGATGAAAAACAGATGGGGGAAAAAAAAAAAAAAAAAAAAAAAAGAGAGACTGATCTCATGGATGAACAATGACTTTTTATCATAAAAAAGTATCTATGCTGTCCATTTTCATTCTTACTCAACTTATGGGTTTGGGATCCATTTCTCGGATCCGACTCAGATGCTTATTTCACACTTAGGATCCAGCTCTCTAGCTCCTCCCTCTACCCATAATGCACTATCGCATCCTCAAAGCCTCAGATTGAGTTTGCTCCCCTATCCACATAGTAAAACAGAGACAGGGATAGTTTGATAGAAAGACAGGACTCAAACCTGGAACTGTAGGTTCCAATACAGTCCAACAGGTCTCTCCAGGAACTTGGAAGGGGGGGGGGGGACAGATGGGAGGGAAGTTGAAGAATAAAAATGGAAAACAAAGATGCTATGTTCTTACCATAACATTCCATTTGTGTTGTCAATTTTCATTCAGTCACGACTGATGGATTTTGGGTCCATCCTCAGAACCGACTCTGCTCATATAACAAGCTCGCTCTGGCCAGAAACTGTTGAGCTAAGGTTACCCATAGTGCCCCTCAATGTATCTCCTCAGATCGAGTTTGCCTGTAAGAATAAGAAAATGGAGGCTTTGTCTGAGCAAATGCCCTAACACAAAACCAGAACCAAACCTGAACCTCCAGGAGCTTTTGGAGGGGGAAAGAGGGTGGGATGCCATGAATGAATGAAGACTGACAATATAGATGGAACATTATGGTAAGAATATAATTTCTTTATCTGATGTTGTCAATCTTCATTCATTCATGACTGATGGGACATAGTCCCTAGCTACTTTATGTCCTGGGAGGCCCTATGGAAGGATCCTAAGCACCACTGAGCCAAAGGATGCTTTTTCCCCTGAAGACCATGTCCAATTTGTAATGAGTGATAAAGGTACGAGGGATAGCCCAAGTAGCTGCTGTGCAGATGTCATCCATAGAAGCTCTCGAATGAAAGGCTATGGAAGTGGCAACTGATCTGGTTGAATGTGCCTTAACTTTAGTGCTTAAACACATTTTATTTTGTTCAAAGACAAAGGAAATGCAGTCTCAACCATTTCACCAAGGTGACTTTAGAAACTGATTTACCTAACTTGGTTCCTGAAAAGGACGGAACTGGTCTGATTTCCGGAATGATTTAGTCGTAAGTAAATACGCAACTGTCTATGCACATCCAATAAATACAGACAATATTCCCTTTTGTTAGAAAAATTTGGGAAGAAAACTGGCAGGTCAGTGCCATCATTTGTGATCAAAAATCAACTAATTGCACACACTGGCTTTTTTTGTCTGACTGATATCACTGTACATCTGAGATTGGGGAATTTGTCCTTTACTCAATGTACTGTGATCCTGGAGTTACTATATAAAATTAGCAAAAGGGAGTGTGGGGAGTGCAGGGGGGCTTGCCCTCCAAGCAAAACAAATAAATAAATAAATGTTTGACATTTTTGTTTTCATTTTTGATAGGCTGTGTTTTTGAGCATTTGTGCTCGACTGCATTACGTCTGACGTTTTGCATGGTCGACCAAGCAACATATCTATAGACACAGCTCTCTCTCATACAAACACACACACAGACGCATATTTTATCAGTTTCTAACAGTTGTCCTTTAAAGATTCTATTTCTCAAATGTACAAGAAATGTAAGTTCACCTATGAAGTACAAGTAATATTTAACAAAGGGGCATGAACTATACTGCTTTGCTAGACCACTTTCATTCCCCAAGGTGTTAGCACCATCAACATTATTACCCAAAAGTACTGAAGAGGAGCAGCAACAAAAGTAGATCCTACCTACAAGACTAAGAAATTTGCCATTTAAAACAAAGATACTTGCATGTAGACCATGATAAATGAGCTACAATGATAGCAAGTGATGTAATGAGGGCTCCTGCGGTTGGATAACCTGCTACACAAGTGAGGTTGATAAGCAGAGAGATGTTGTCTTTTACATTTTGTTCTTTTATAGTATGTGAAAGTATGAATTTGCTAGCATTCTTTAAATACTACATTTCCATCTACTATCTGAATTCATGCAACTATACAAATACAATCATATATGTATAAAGAAAATTTGTGTAGGTAAAATTAACAGTAGATAGGTCACTGTTGCAGTAGCCTAAGCTATTTGGGTTCTACCTGTTGCCACCAGCCAGCGTTCAAAGCTTTTAGGCACCTTCCATGCATTCTGTCAAGAGCTGGAAAGGAGCTCCATAAACACAACAGCATGAATATCTTCAGAGCTTTTTTCACCCTAGAATAAAAGAAGGCCTTAGCCCTGAATGAATAATACTAGGAAACAAAACCAACAAGCTATATAAACAAGGATATATACCTTCTCATTCTGGTAAAAATAAAAGGAAAAACAAGAATAATAAAATGAGTTGGTGGGAGGGGCAACTACCGCAAAAGCAATCTATTAGAACATCTATTACTATGGTAAACTTACTTACACAACTACACTGTGTCCAACATATAGATCAGTTTATTAGTGTAAGCTATATGGGTATATTACCATAGATTAGAAACAAAGATGAGGCCAATAAATTAAAGACTCCAGGATTCTCTTCAGAATGGTCCCAACAGTCTATTCTTGAAAAAGTAATCCAGTTTCTAGTGCTCTGTAAAGGTACATACTGAGGAATAAGTGGCTGCCTCTAGAATACTGTCTACCCCTTTCCAGAAAGCCACTGTAAAATATAAAGTCCTTGTGGAAATTACACTAATACTGCCTAGAATTGGCTTATTAGGTTTAAGTATTACAAAAGGCAATGGGCATGAGTAAACCAAATGGAAATAGTCCGCTTTGACACTGATTCTGTCATTTCCTCTTACCTTCATAGAAGACAGCAGCTAATGAGATTTCCTGAAGGAGAGTTTTGTCTGATTATTATCAGAGCTGTAAGTGGAGATGTAGATTGTGAAGAACCTTCTCTCTTGTTCTTGGGTTCAGGAAAAAGGTAGGTTGATAGGTTGATTAACAGTCTGGCTTAACATAAGCTCTAAAAATTGGTTATTTTTCCAAGAAACCCTATATTATGGAAAAATGAGGGAGGGTTGAGTACCATAAGTGCTTGTAGCTCACTTACTCTCCTAATAAAGGCCTGAGTAAATGTACAAGGAAAAGGCTTTTCAAGCACAATGGCAAGATCCCAAAGAAGCAGCCACATGTTTTCTAGGTATATATATATATATATATATATATATATATATATATATATATATATATATATATATATATATATATATGCAATACATCTTTAAAAACTACTTACCTTGAGAATGGCTAGAAAGAGGGAGATCCAAGAGCAGACAAGAAGAAATGGCTGACAAAAGAACATTGACAGAGGAATAGTAAAGCCAGTAGACAGTAACTCGCACAAATGGAGAACTAGATGCAGAAGGGCCTGAACAGGGACTGGTCCTTGGACTGGCACCAACTAGAAAATCTCTTCCACTTGCATATGACTTTCTGGTAGCAGTTTTTTTTTTTGCCTCCTTTAGTACCTGCCTCAATTCCTTAAAAACAAAGTCCATAAAAGGAATCAAAATTCTATCATCCAGGCAATGTACTGGAGAGTTTCCAGGGGAAGGTGAATCAAACAACCCCCGTCTTGTGTGAGCATATCCAGTCTGTGGGGAAGCCTGTGGTAATTGCCCTTGGCCAAAATAAAAAAGGGATATGGTAGAGTTGTGTAGATAACTTAGCATGAATGAAGATGTTCAAGAAAAATCAATGTTGCAGTACCAAGTCTTATGGCTTCCTGCTGTGCAGAAGCCCATGGCTTGCCTGAAAGCAGAGTTTTTCTCCATGTCCTCCACCCCCCCCCCCAGCTACCAACATCTGTACCAAAGATTGCTATTCCTCAGACAGAGCACAACCTGCCCCACTGACCCTTCTGACATTTTGAGGCCTGAGCTAAAGGAGTAGAGAGTTAAGAGGGAGGGTATGGCGAACAAGTAGGGTACCTACCCAAACCCATGGCAGATAAGAGGAGGGGTAAGAAGGGAGGGGAGGGTTACCTAGATTACTCTTTGTAAAATAGAATCTTAGTTTTCTATGTGCATATAAAGAATGGAGTATGCTTTCTCCCTTGTTTTGTGGGACAGGAAAGAATAAATGGAGATGAACATGTTGGTTCAAGGAAACCTCTTGCGCTCTCAAGTAACTTCATCCCTGTGAAAAATGAGGAAGGGCTCTTTGCATATCAGCTATGTCTGGCTGAGGTCGAGTTGCAGCAGGAGGACTGATTTCCATGTAAACAATTTGAGGGGTACTGCGGCTGGTAGCTCAAAGAGGCAGTAGTGTAAGGACCGCATTATGTGTTGGAAAACCTAACAGGTGCAGATTTAGGCTTAGTTGGCCTAATATGCAAGTCCTCTTAAGAATGGCTTCATAGCAGGATGAGCATTTTCCTTAGGGGACACGGGAAGGAGGACAGATATAGCTGAGACATGCACTTTAACACTAGAAGACGATAGTTTCCATTTGCAGAGGAGAGAGAGGTATTCTAGTACCTTTTCCAATATTGCTTGGGTTGGTAGAACTATACTGTCAGTCTTACACTAGACAGAAAACCTTTTTCCATTTTGCCACACATGGATTTCCTGGTACTTTTGTTTTCTAGCTTCCTTTAATATAAAACAGGATTACATCCAGACAATCATCCAAGCTGTCAATTTGAGTGTTTTCAGGTTGGAATGCATGACAGTCCCCTTGTTCTGTGTTAGTAGGTCCATGAGAAGAGGATGCGTCAAGATTCTCACTTTGCTGAGTGCTAGGAAGAGGCAGAATATGTGCTGCTTCACCAGTATGGAGCCATCAATTCCATTGTCTGTCTGTCAGCTCTCACTTTCTGTAATACCCTGTAGGCAAGGGATACTGGTGGAAAAGTTTACAGAAAGAAGTCTCCAGCTGGAGAAGATGTCCGTTCTCCACATCTCTCTCCAAAGAGTCCCGCAAAAGAACTTGCTGACTTGCTTGCTTTTTGGGAAAGCAAAACGTTCCAGTTCTGGCACACTCCATTTATGTGACAGTCTGGGAAACCTTCCCTTTTCATCATCTGTTTGTTGGGTTCTGAGGGACCTGCTCAGAATGTCAACTAACAGGATGCCATGACTAGGTATGCATGGAGCTATAGGACTGAGTCAATTATTGAGCCACTAGCAAAAGTTCCATTACTAATCTGCACAGCTGGTGGGAACGAGTTACTCCCAGTTTTTATAGCTGTACACTCCAGTGTGTGTGGATTTATTATATATACTTATATACATGTGTGCACACACACACACACACACACACACATATATATATATATATATATATAATGTATATACACACACACACACACATATATATATATATATATATATATATAAAACAAATATATACATAATATATATATATATATATATATATATATATATATATATATATATATACATACACACACACACACAAATAAAACATATTATATATATACATATTCACACACCTCTCTGTATTGTCTGTTAGCATTTTTATTCCTCATGTAACTAGTCTTGGATGGAATGCTGTTAATGACAGGTATACTACCATCATCTCCTTTTATACCGGTGTGCTGCTACATGTCCCTTTCATCTGTTCGGGACCCACAGTTGTCCCAGAAACATTCCCCAGGCTGTGATTAGGGTTTAGACAATCTCTGGGAGTTGGAAAGGAGCTCCTTGATTGGTTTTCGCAATCGCCTCCCATCACAGTATCTTTTTTAGGCAAGGTAGGAGAGAGCTTGCTGTTTCTAGGGAGTGCTGGTGAAGGGACAAGCAATTTTTGGGGAACCATTTTCAGTTTCTTCATGTGCTGCATTGCCAATGGGACCACTAAGATGCAGGAAACTATGTATCCCAGGAATCTCAGAAATTGTCCTTGGAGTTGTAGTCTGTTTGCTGCATAGGTTCATGAAGTACTAAGAGAAGAACACATTATCCTCCAATACAGAGGCCTTCTGTTAGTCCTGACGCTGGGTAGAAGTTTTATCTTCTAGATACTGAGTGCTCAACATAGGGAGGGCTGGGTCCTTCCTTCTCCTCCTCCGGTATGGAATGTTGACTGCTTTGCCACATCCTTTGATACATGGGCTTCTGTTGTACGTTTTTCTTCTTGTTTAGGTAGAAAGGGTCAGGACTTTGACAGTTCCTGTTGTACATAGGGGTAGAGAAATGCAGAATTAAACATATTTCATCAGTTTCCCTTTTTTGTCTAGTCTCTCAGATTCACAGGCAAGTACTAGGCTAAATGCCCTTGCAGGTCATTTTAAGCCTGGGTAATTTCCCTTGTTGTGTTTGAAATAAGCTATCCTATTTGGTTATAGATTGGCCTTACCCATCATCCCATGGTCGATAATTGCATATTACCCCTAATGAGAACTAGGATCTTGTCATAGATAATTTGAGGTGACCCATGTATGGGATAAAGCATTTAAGAGCTGCATTAGTAGTAGAGGAGGCAGTCCTGAGGTAAATGTTCTGTTTCCCATCCAGAGATCTAAGACGCACTTGAAAATGGGCAGGGATGAACTTTGTGTTATGTGGATGTGGAGTCTGTTCCACAGCAGTAGTATCCCATGTGAAATAAACTTTTAGTTATGTACTTACCATAACTTTAGATGTTTGGGATCCATCTCGCCTACATTCTGTACTGATGGGCTCGGAGCCGATCCTCGGCTCCGACTCGGCACGCTATGCTATAGAGCGAAGCCTCTTATTGGCTGAGCTATTCTCTATCCCAGGATGCACCACCACTAATCCCCCAGATCTTGTTTGTCTGCATTCATGCACACACACAACTGTTTATATAACATTGCCAGATGTTTCAAGATGAAACAATAGAATTCGGACTGTCCGATCTCTTCTGATCTCCAAGGCAGGGGGAAGGAGGGGGGTTATTAGGAATGTAGGCGAGATGGATCCCAAACATCTAAAGTTATGGTAAGTACATAACTAAAAGATGTTATGTGATCCTATTTTGCCTACATTCTGTACTGATGGGACAGCATCCCTAGCACCTAATTCCTTGGGTGGCTCACTGGAAAACACTCCTGAGCACTGTGGAACCAAATGAAGCTCGCCCCCGAGATGCCACATTCAATTTGTAGTGGGAAATGAAAGTGTGCGGGGAAGACCACGTAGCCGCAGCACAAATGTCACCAATGGCAAGCTTAGAATGGAATGCTATTGAAGTAGCCATAGCTCTTGTAGAGTGAGCTTTGATAGAGGTTGTAAGCTCTTTATTAGAAGAGAAATAAGCCTGACTAATACAGTCCCTGATCCATTTGGCAATAGTGACCTTTGTGACGGCTTTGCCCAATTTATTATCCGAAAAGGACACAAACAATTGATCTGTTTTCCGTGTTTGTTGGGTCCTGTCTAAATAAAAACGCAACTGCCTATGAACATCCAATGTGTGGAAGATGTATTCCGCTTTGAGTACTTTGGAAAGAAAACTGGAAGTTCTAATGACTGTTTGCAGGCAAAAACTGGAACAAACTTTAGGGACAAAAGATGGATCAGGCCTGAGGGATACTCTATCTTTGTGAAAAACCAGGTACGGTGGTTTTACAGATAGAGCTTGAAGCTCTGAAACGCTTCTGGCAGAAGTAATCGCGACCAGAAAGGCAGTTTTCCAAGAAAGAAATTTCAAATCACATGCTGCTGCCGGTTCGAAGGGGGAGGAGGTTAAGGCACGTAACACCACATCGAGATCCCACGGAGGAGCAGGATGAGAAATCGGAGGTCGTAAAAGCACAGCACCTTTCATGAAGGTTTTACACAATCTGTTGCTCATTAAAGGTGGGTTTATAGATTCATGGAAATTGGAAATAGCTGCCAATTGGACCTTGATGGTAGAGACTGAAGAACCTTGATTAAATAGGGAAGTCAGAAATTTCAGGACTTCTGATACCGGAACAGTGATGGGATCCAGACCCCGGAGTTGAGCCCAAATAGCAAATCTCTTCCATTTGCTAGTATACAATTTCTTAGTGGCAGACCTGTGGGCCAAGGATAAGATATGTATGACTTCCGGGTCTAAGGTATGATTCCTGACTATAGTCGGAAGAGGAGGAGCCAAGATGTTAACTTCAAAGTGCGAAGGGACTGATGGAGTTGTCCCGACTGATGAATTAATAGGTCTGGGATCTGATCCAGGAACCATGGACCGTCCAGAGCATATTTCCAAAGATAGGGGAACCATACCTGATGAGGCCAGTAAGGGGCAACTAAAATCATTTTGCTCCCCAAGTGAGACGCCTTTTGGATCACTCTGGGAAGGAAGGGAACTGGAGGGAAGGCGTATAGCAAGCCGGTGGGCCAAGGATGGGCTAATGCGTCCATAGGACTCTCCCCCGGAGCTGGAGTGAGAGAAGAACTTTCTGCACTTCGCGTTCAGCGGGGTTGCGAAAAGGTCGCAACAAGGAGTTCCCCATCTGCTGAAGATCTGAGTTGTCACTGCATCGTTCAGAGACCACTCGTGAGGAGAGAGGATAGTTCTGCTTAGTCTGTCGGCTATCACGTTGGATTTGCCAGGGATATGAGTTGCTACCAGAAAACGTCTGGTCGCCACTGCCCATTCCCAAACTCTCATGGCCTCTCTGCAAAGAGGGTAGGATCTGGTCCCTCCCTGCTTGTTCAGATACCAGACTACTGACATGTTGTCTGAGTGAACGGCAATTACGCCCTGAGGGAGGTAATCGTGGAGGGCTTGTAGAGACAGAAGCACCGCCCTCATTTCTAAAATGTTGATATGAAGGATACTCTCTTCTGAATGCCATTTGCCTTGGACTGACCTGCCCAGGGAATGCCCCCCCCCCCATCCGGGAGGCGTCCGTTGTCAATGTGGCCATAGGAGGAGGTGGAACAAAGGGTCGTCCCTGATCCAGATTGGAGGGCACCAGCCACAAGCGAAGGTCCCGTTTGCAGGTTTCCGTGATCCGTATGAGGTGACAGAGGGAGATCCTGAAAGGACCACTGTGTCGAAAGGAGCCATTGGAGAATTCTCATATGCAATCTTGCTAAGGGGACTAGAAGAACAGTGGCCGACATAGAGCCCAATAGCTGCAGGACCATCCTGGCTGGAGCTTTGGATCTGAGAATCAAGGCTCGGACTTGAGCCTGTATAGTTTGTATCCTTTCTGTAGGAAGATAGACCCGCATTCGGTTTGAGTCTATCTCTACTCCGATGAACCTTATGCGCTGAGATGGCAGCAACACAGACTTTGGCCAATTGAAGGTGATTCCAAGGGCAGTGCCTAGTGATATTGTGGCTTGTAGGTTCTGCAATAGTAGACGCCTGGAGGTGGCAGTTAGGAGCCAGTCGTCCAGATACGGAAACACCTGGAATCCTAGACTCCTCAGGTGAGCAGTCACGACCGCCAAACATTTGGTGAACACCCTGGGGGCTGTGGTGAGACCAAAGGGCAGTGCAGAACTGAAAATGACTGTCTCCCAGGCTGAAGCGCAAATGTCTCCTGGACGCCTGATCTACCAGGATGTGGTAATAGGCGTCCTTGAGATCTATATGGAGCACATCCAAACACCTTTCTCCAGCAGTGGGAGAATGGATTGTAAGGTGACCATTCGGAACTTGGACTTTTTGACTGATCGATTTAGGATGCTGAGATCCAAAATGGGCCTCAAGTCCCGGTCTTTTGGCACCAAAAGAATCTTGGGTAAGTCCCTAATCCGATCTGGTCTGCGGGGACCGGTTGGATGACTCCTTTTTGAAGCAGCTTTGAGACTTCTAAGGCTGCGATTTCCCGTTGACTGGGTGGCAGGTCCGGGATTTTCTTTGTCGGCGGTGGGGAGTGAGAAAAGGGGATGGCGTAACCTCCGGCGATGATTCGAAGCACCCATCGGTCCTGAGTGATACCCTCCCAGGCTTTTAAGTGCCTCGAAAAACGACCCCTGACTGGCTCCGGAGCTGCACAGTCGGGCAATCCTTCAGGGATTGTGGAAGGCTGAAGAGCCACGAAAGGACTCGCGGTCTCCAGTGTTGCGGGGGCCGTTGCCGCCTCTGGGACGGCGTCTTCCAGAAAAATTTCCCCCTCCTCTGCCTCTAGAAGGGGGATCGTCCTGCTGCGAGGGATAAGACTTCTGGGATTTACGGAACCACATTTTCCCTCCTCTTTTAGCCTTGGGATAAGGCCGAAAGGGAGTGGAAAATCGTGCCCCTACGGCAGTCAAAGTCTTACCTTCTTGCTCTTGGCGGGTCAATGTGTCCTTTACCTTGGGTCCAAACAAAGAGGACCCATCAAAGGGAGCGTCGGCAAAGGAAGACTTAAAGGCTTCCGCAAAATGACACAGGCGGAGCCAGGCTTGCCTCCATAGAGCAACACCCGTACCCGCCACTCTACTCGCCCCCTCGGCTGCATATGAAATGAGCCTCATGGACGAGTTTGATATCGATGATAGCGTAGCCAACTGAGAGCCAACCGTCTGGGCCAGCTGCTCAGGTAGGTTACCCAAGAGGGTATCTGAAAGCTCCTTGATCAGATCCCTCTGAAATCTAGTAAAGTGCGTTAAATAGTTCAGGGACCTTAAGGTAAAGGCCGCTGAACTGAGGGTGCGCTTCCCGTACCGATCCATGCTCCAAGACTCCTTATTAGGAGGATGGACGGACGTCGAAGCCTCTGCTACATCTTGTTGGGTAGCAGATGCCACCACCAAGGCATCTACAGCCACACCTTTGGTCAAAAACTCCTTCTCTGGGGGTGCTGATAAGAACTTATTTGGGCGAGCAGGCACCGGTTCCACAGAGTCTGGATGTTCCCACGCCCTTCGACAGATCAAATCTAGGAGCTCGTCGAAGGGTGGAGACACCCAGGAGGCGGAGGGCTAAGCCCCGAAGGCCTTGAGGAACACCGACTCATCAGCGGAAGGGGGTTTGGAATGCCAGCCGCCTTGTTGTTTGAGGGCTTCCAAGATGTCTGCAAAGGAGACATCATCTGAGGATGACTTAGGGGACCCCTCCGCATTATCAAGATCGGTGCCCAACGTGAGAGACTCATCGAGGGAGTAGACGTGCTTCCTCTTGCACAGTCTTTTCCTTGGGGGTTCCTCTGAAGAAGCTTCAGAGGGACCTCCAGGAGGGGGGGAACCCCCACTGGGGGTGACCTCAGGCCCCGGGGCTCTGCTGTCTAGGGACAGGGGGACTACCAAAGACCCAGTCTCCGTGTGTAGGGAAGGTGCTGGTGAGACCGTGGAGGTAGCCAAAGAAGATTTGGCCAAAGCACTCCTCATGGCCCTGAAGGCCAGACCGCCAGAGTCCTGGGAAGGTCCAACCCCCGTGGCCACAACAGTAGACGGTACCCGCGCAGCCGACGCACCGAGAGGAAGGCTCGGAACCGAAAACATCGGTCCCAAAGCGTTCCCCCCCAGGGCCTACGGAGGAGGTCCGTGTACCGAACTCCGACTCGAGAGCCGGGGTTGGAGTAAGGGTCGGGACCGACCCGAAAACCTCCATCGGCTCCACCAGTACCGGCTCCAACGGTGCCGAGGCTGTTGGAGGAGGAACCAGAACTACAGGGTGGGCCATCGGCTCCGAAGCCGAATGGGCTGGAGCCAAAACTAATTTCTGGAATACAGGAGACTGAAACAGTCTTAGGAGCACCCTGTCGATGTCCGAATCCGACATCTTGGAAGATCGGGAGGAGACCGACCGGGTCCGAACCGACTTCTCCATCGGCTCCGAAGGACTGGGGGACCGGCTCCGAATAGACTCGACCAGTATCGGTGCCGAGGGAGATTCCAAAACAATTTCCCTCGGAGCCGAGGAGGGCTTCGGCACCGAAGGGAAAGAGTCTGAGCCGGCAACCCTCATCGGCTCCAAAATCAGTGGAGCCGATGAAGATGACCCGCCTCTCGAAGCCCCAGCCATCGGCTCTGAAACCAGAGGAGTCGAGACTGGAGGCATCAAGGCAGACCGTTCCGCCCTCGGCTCCGAAGTCCGTGGAGCCGATGGAGAAGCCTGCCTAGATTTCTTACTGGTCGGTTCCGACGGACTGGTCGGAGCCGACGATTTCTTTTTCTTGGCTGGAGAGGAAGAGGAAGATAAGGCCTCCTCGAAGGAGGGTTTAATCAGCCCTTTCAAGATCAATTTATTCTTCCTCTCTTGGAGGACCCTAGAGGAAAAAGCGTGACACACGCTGCAAGACTCCTGTAGGTGTTTGGCGCCTAAACAGTACACGCATAAGGAGTGATCATCGGTGATGAACATTTTATAGTTGCATCTCGTGCACTTCTTAAATCCTGAGGGTCTATGCTCTTTGGACATAATGCCTGTAAACCACTCACTATATCAGTAGAAAAAAACAGTATGTATGTCACTGAGTAAAGATTTTAACAATAAAACCTTTTTTTTTTTTTTTTTAAAACGAAAGGCCAAAATTAACAAGTACGAGTACAAGTACAACCACAAAGAACACCAAAAAGGAGGGCCAAGAACCCTCTAACTTATTGACCTCTCTAAAAATAAGAAGACTCACTAAAGAATAGGGGAAGGCCCCTCTAACTTAAACGGAAACCTTTCCCTGTTCAATCACACAAATTCACCCCAAAAGTATCCAAAAACACACTGATACACAACGATAGCTGTTAAAACAGCTTTTGGGTAAAGAATAAAGAATTTCCTGACAGGAAAACTTTAAGAAAAAACAGCACTTAGCTCAGCCAAGTTCGAGACCACGTCCTAGCTTGTAAGCGGCAAACGAGATCTGGGGGATTAGTGGTGGTGCATCCTGGGATAGAGAATAGCTCAGCCAATAAGAGGCTTCGCTCTATAGCATAGCGTGCTGAGTCGGAGCCGAGGATCGGCTCCGAGCCCATCAGTACAGAATGTAGGCGAGATAGGATCACATAACATCCTGTCCCTCCAAACCATTCTGTGGATGTTGCAGAAGAGGTTTAGATGCCTAAATCAAGTATTTCTGATATCTGACTTGCTGATGTGCAGTAAAGTCATCAGTAATGGGTCGGGGGATGCCTCGTATACCAGACACAGGTCACCACCTCTTAGAAGTCTGTAGGATACACAGTATAGTGACAGGGTTTTAGTCAGTCCATGTAGGACATGTTGTTTAAGCCTTGTGGACACTCCAGTTGTTGCCATGTGTCTGGACAGATAAATGCTAAAGGGAGCATTATATTCAATGACTGGCCTAATGAGGGCAGAGAAAAAGGAGGATAAAGACACCCCTTGATCTAGGTATGATCCCCTTCTAAGCTGTGTAATAGAGAAGGACCTTCTTACAATAGACACGTGTCTGTCAAAAGTTAGGTTACTTAACCGCAAGCTCCCAAATCCCAAACAAATGGGCCAAGCTAGGGAGTACTGTCAACGTGGGTAGAGGACTTCCCAAAGGATACAATAATGCATTTTTTGGCTTTCAGTTTCAGACATTTTGGGGTCCAAAGAGAGGCTCATTGTCCACTGGTGCATCTTGGAGCTCTGCTTTTAAATGGTTTGACAGAGGCGGAGTCCTCAAACCAGGCATGTCTCCTCTTCACAGACCGGCAGCCATCTTGCATGATGCATTCAATCCATCATAGTGACTTCAGTTTTTGGACACCTGTAGGCTTACATTGCAGAATTTCTGGATGCCCCTTCTGGTGGCACTTACGTTGTACCACATCTGTTCTCACAGAGTCAAGGTATTTGAATGCATGGAAATGATAGTTCACAGCTCTGATGGCTAAGGTGGCTGAGGTGTACATTTTCTTGCCAAAACATTTAAAAGTCTTCTTCCCATCATTTGGCATGGGGTTCTTGAATGCATGCCTGATACATGGCTGCTTATAGATATGCCAGTTGTACTGAAGCACCTTATAAAATTGATCAGGCTTTCTGGAGGCAGTGGGAAGGGAATCGGACTGCAAGCATGTCTGCAAACACATCATCCAAGATTTCATGGACTGCAGGTATAGCCAGGATCTAGTAGCGAGGAATCTCAGGAACTTTCTATAGTTAGCTTGGAACCTGGAGGAATTTCCTGGACTCCCAAATAAAGGATTCCTTCCTCATATGAAGTACATACTCAAAAAAATAAGTCCTCAGGGGGCAAAGCTGAAAACAGTGTTTTCTGATTCAGAATCCACAAACTTCTCAGGAGGAAGATGCTTTATATAGGTAATATGCTCACCATACTTCTCATGGCTTCATTAGCCTAAGGTATATAGGGTTATATCCCCGATTAGGATATAACAGATGGCCAGCTTCCAAAGCTTCAGTGCACCTTCCAAGTACCCTATTAGACAGATTGAGCTAAGCTTAGTAAAAGATATATTTGGTAACCAAGCCCTTCAAAGATTTCCTGCCACAAGAGAGAACACTTCTCTGCAGGTTTTCTAGGATCAACAGTTGGCTTGTGCCATTCCACTGCTGGGCAGATAAATTCCCCTTGGGGAAAAATCTTCCACATACATTTGTTTAAAATTTACTTTTCTGCCTAGAAAAGTATTTTATAAGCTAGAAATGTGTGTTCTGCTGACTGAAGTGCAACTTTACTATACTTTAAAATGATGGCACATTTATTTTGTTTCTGACAGTTTAAAAGTCATTTTAAACATTCTAAAACTGTTTTCTGTACAGAAACTGCAATTAAATTACTTTTGGGGCTGGTAAAATATATCAGAGTGCTTTTTACTGTGTTTTAACTGGGAAAAGTTATTTTAAAATACTTTTTTTATATTTTAACAGCTTGTGATTCTTAGATTCCCCTGGAAAGAACCACCATTTTCAGCCTGACCATGGAACAAACTTCTGGTCCCATGGTCTGTCCTCCTTTCAGACACAAAAACAAGTTAGACAGCCTTTGCCACCACAAAAGACTAGTAATTTGCCTCAGCTGCAGGTGGGTGACTCAGCTGTAGCCAAAACAGGTTCCTCAAATCAATTGTCAAAGGCAGACAAGCAGAGATAGCCGACAGGTAGGCCTTAACAGAAGAATATGCAAACCCAGCTTTGAGCAATTCTCACAAATAAGAGAACCAAAGGAACATCTGCAATAAGTGGATCCAGGTTATGAGAAAGACACCAAACAGAAAATCTCTTCCATTTGGATAGGCAAGATTTCCTAGTAGTGGGCTTCCTGGCTTCCTGCAGCACGTTCTCAGGAAAAAAGGTGTCTATAGGGGATCAAAACCCTATCACCCACAATGTCAGTTGAAGAGTGGACAGGTGGGGATGGATGAGAGATCCCTTGTCTTGTGTGACTAGGTCCACCCAGTGAGGTAACTTGTGATGATTAGCCTTTGCAAATTGCAGGAAAAAAAAAAAAAAAAAAAAAAAAGGAACCAAGTGCCATCTGGGCCGAAAGGGAGTCACCAGCAAGATTTTGGAAGCATCCTGTCATTTTGAACAGGATTTTTGAGATGAGAGGAAGAGGATGAAGGCATAAAGCAAAAAAAGTTATGCCTTACCATAATGTTCCATCTGTGTTGTCGATCTTCACCAATCCTTGACAGTGGGTTCAGTTCTAAACTTCGGAAGAGACTGTCAATATCTTCCAGCTCGTGCTCTTCAAACTCTCAAGCCAGGTACTACCCACAATGCTCCTCTCTAAAGTTACTTCAGATTGAGTTTGCTCAAGAAATTAGCAGATAGAAAAGTAGAAACCAATGTGGTCATCTAAATATAATATGAGTGAGGCCATATAAGAGTCCTTAAAAGCAAACTAGCCAAGGAATAATCCGGTCTACTAAGAGACCTAGGAAGGGTACTGTCAAGCATTGGTGAAGATAGACAACACAGACGGAATATTATGGTAAGACAACTTTACCTGATGTTGCCAATCTTCACCCAATCCTTGACAGTGGGACAAAATCCCTAGCCATGTTATCCTTGGCAGGTCTCAAGGAAGAATATTCCTAAGCACCACAGAGCCAAAGGATGCTCGACCCCTCGAGACCTGATCCAGTTTGTAATGAGTGATAAAGATGTGATGAAAAGACCATGTAGCTACCGCATAGATGATGTCCAAAGAAGCTATGGCGTAAAAAACTGCTGATGTTGCCAGAGCTCTCACTAAATGGGCTTGAACTGGTTTAGGAAGTTGGAGACCTTTAGAGTGATAAATTGATGCAGTCTCTGAATCATTTAGCTAAGGTAACCTTAGCAACTGGATTACCCAAATCAAGGAAACAGAATGCTACACATAGCTGATCTGATTTTCTACAAACCTTTGTCCTGTGAAGATAAAAATGTAGTTGTCTGTGCACATCTAGTAAATGAAGGACGTATTCCCCTTGGTTAGAAAAATTAGGGGAAAATACTGGTAATGAATGTTGGTTTTGGATGCTACCTTTGGTAAAAACAAGGAGTTATGTACTCACCATAATGTTTGATGTATGTAGTCCATCTCGCCTTACATTCTTACCCCTGGGTTCGGAGCCGAACCTCAGCTCCGACTCGGCCATACTCTAGCTCAAAGTCTTCAATTGGCTCGTGGCTAAGAGGTATCCCATCATGCAACAGGCCCATTCCCCAGATCTTGTTTCCTGCAAGCACATACACATACTGAGAACAACCCCCGCAACCGAAAGGACTACTGACACCTAGAGACTATACCTCCAGGTACTCTGGGGGGGGGGGGGGGGTTAGTAAGAATGTAAGGCGAGATGGACTACATACATCGAACGTTATGGTGAGTACATAACTTCTTGATGTTATGTAGTCCAATCTCGCCTTCATTCTTACCCCTGGGACAGCGTCCCTAGCACCTTGACCTTGGGTGACTCAGTGAAAAATACTCTTGAGCACTGTGGAACCAAAGGAAGATCTGCCTCTAGAGACCAGATCTAATTTGTAGTGACTAAAAAAAGTATGAGGTGAAGCCCATGTTGCTGCAGCACAAATATCATCCATAGACATCCTAGCCTGAAATGCAGTAGAGGCAGCCACAGATAGTGTAGAATGAGCCTTCACTTTAAAGGGTAATTATTTGCCATTGGAACCATAAATAAATGAGATGCAAATGGAGATCCAGCGAGACAAGGTTACTTTAGAAACAGGAACCCCAAGTGTCTGAAAATGAGAAAAACAGTTGATCTGATTTCCTGAAATCTTTTGTCCTATGTAAATAGAAACGCAACTGTCTATGAACGTCTAGCTGATGAAACTTAAATTCTGCCTTGTCAGAAAATTCAGGAAAACACACAGGCAACTCAATGGACTGGTTGATATTGACAACAGAAGCAACCTTTGGAATAAAAGGATTGGTTCTTAAGGAGACCCTGTCGTTGTGAAACACCAAATAAGGTGGATTAATCGATAAAGCTTGGAGTTCAGAGATCCACCTAGCTGAAGTTATAGCTACCAAAAATACTGTCTTCCATGACAAGAATTTTAGGTCAAACGTAGCTGTGGGCTCAAAGGGAGCCAAGGTGAGGTTCTGTAAAACAAAATTGAGGTCCCATAGCATTATTGATTCAAAGACTAGAGCTCGGAGTAGCATTGTCCCTTTCAGAAAGGCCCTACAAAGCCTATGAGCCATAAGGTTGGGCTCATTAGCAAAGTGAAAGGTAGAAATCGCTATCAATTGCACTTTAATGGTTGCTGCAGCTGATCCCTGACTGAACAGTTGAGAAAGAAATTCTTATATTGCTGAAATAGGAGCAGTATAAGGATAAATATGTCTTTCACAGGCCCAAATGGAGAATCTCTTCCACTTACTGGAATAAATCTTCCTGGTAGAAGGCTTGAGGGAAGAAGACGGAATGTGGACCACTTCCGGGGAAAAATCATGAAGCCTGACTAGAGACGGAACTGGAGCAGCCAAGCTGTCAAATTGAGGCTCTGGATGGAGGGATGGAACTGTCCTGACATATGAGTCAGCAGATCTGGATCTGGGTCCAGAATACAGGGATCGTCCATTAGATAGGGTTGAAGGAAGGGAAACCAAATCTGACAAGGCCAGTGTGGGGCAATCAGGATCATTTTGCTTCCCAAAGACTGTGCTTTCTAAATGACCTTTGATATCAGAGGAAACGGTGGAAAGGCATAGAGAAGACCAGAGGGTCAATCGTGAACCACAGCGCCCCTGGGTGTCTCCCCCTCCGGGGGGATAAGGGTGAAGTAGCTGCTGCATTTGGCATTGAGGGGGCTGGCATACAGATCGCAGCAAGGCTGACCCCATCTGCAGAATATCTTCTCTGCAACATATTTGTTCAGGGACCACTCGTGAGGCATTAGGATAGTTTTGCTCAGCCTGTCGGCAATCATGTTGGACTTCCCCGGTATATGCGTTGCAACTAGAAAGTGTTGGGAAGACACCGCCCACTGCCAAACTCGAAGTGCCTCTCTGAAAGGGGGTATGATTTGGTTCCTCCCTCCTTGTTCAGACACCATACCACTGACATGTTGTCCGAGTGGACTGCAATTGTCCCTAGCACTGCTGTCATCTCCAAGACATTGACATGCAAATGGGTCTCGTGATCCTGCCGCGTGCCTTGGACTGTCCTGCCGAGATAATGCCCCCCCCCCCCCCCCGGATCTGGGAGACATCCGTGGTCACTGTGTCAACTGGAGAAGATGGTACAAAAGGCTTACCCACATTGAGATTGCTGGCCTGAAGCCACCAGCATAGATCCTGCTTACACGTGTCCGTAATCAGAATAGAATGGGAGAGTAGAAGATACTGTAGTGACCATTGGGCGAAAAGCATCCACTGAAAAACCCTCATGTGTAGTCTGGCAAGGGGAACTAGCATGATTGTGGCAACCATGGACCCTAACAACTTGAGGACCACTTTTGCCTTGACCTTCCTCAATGGTAGTAAGGCGCAGACCTGCTGTTGTAGAGCCTGAATTCTCTCTTCCGGTAAGAGGAACCTCCTGAGCATCGTATCTAGTTTGGCGCTGATAAAAATGACACGCTGCCTTGAGTAACAAGGTAGATTTTTCCCAATTTAGAGTAATTCTTAATCTTTGGCACAGTGTAATGGTGGCGTCCCTGGTCTGTAACAGTAGATGCCTGGTAGTAGCAGAAAGGAGCCAGTCATCCAGGTATGGAAACACTTGGAATCCCTGACATCTCAAGTGAGCCGTTACCACTGCCATTCATTTGGTGAACACCCTGGGGGCTGTGGTGAGACCAAAGGGCAGGGCGCGAACAGTACAGTTTTGTACCTACCATAAATGTAGATGTTCGAGTGCTAATACAGCTGCAGTCATAACAGATGGGTTCTCCTTTCTTGCCCCAGATGTCAGGTGCCCCCAGAAGGAAGGCAATATGTAAATTTGTGTAATAATGCAGTGCAATATAATCAAAATACAGTAGTTACAAGCAAATACATCATAAATGAATACCCCAATCAGGTTGTATGAGGATGTGTTAGCCTATAGGCCTGTCCCAAGAGGGGAAGGAGGGAGGGAAACCTGGACTGCAGCTGTATTAGCACTCGAACATCTACATTTATGGTAGGTACAAAACTGTACTATGTTCATCGTGCATACAGCTGCAGTCATAACAGATGGGTAGAATCCCAAAGCTAAAAAGGGGGTGGTAGGCACTAGGTGGAACTAGGAGGTGCCAAAATGCCCGCAAGACTGCAGTGGCAAAGCCTGCTCTAGATTTGGAGCATAATGGTAGGTTGTAGTGCTTGGAGAACTCCAAGTGGCTGCTTCCAAAATATCCTTGGTAGGAACTCCTCTGAGGAAGACTGCAGAGGTGGCTGTGGCCCTGGTGGAATGAGTTCTAATGCCTGTAGGTACAGTTTTGCCATGAAAGGAATAGCAAAAGCGTATGCAGTGGGCTATCCATTTTGAGATTGTCCGTTTGGAAATTAGCTTTCCTTGAGCTCCTACCGCATAGGCCACAAAGAGCTGTTCTGATTTTCTGAAAGGCTTTGTTCTGTCCAAATAATAACACAGTTGTCTGTGGATGTCCAAGGAATGTAGTAATCTCTCCCCTTTGTTTTGAGGATTAGGATAAAAAGTAGGTAAATGTATGGCCTGATTTAAAGCTACCCTGGATACCACTTTAGGCATAAAGGACGGGTTGGTTCGTAAGGAAACTCTGTCCTGATGGAAGATGATAAAAGGCTGGACAACCATGAGAGCCTGTAGTTCTGAAACTCTACGAGCTGAGCTGATAGCCAGAAGGAAAGCTGTTTTCCAGGACAAATATTGCAAATCTGATGAGGCAGCTGGCTCAAAGGGAGGCAAGGTCAGTTTTTCCAGAATGAAATTAAGATCCCAAGCAGGTATTGGTTGTTTCCTTGGATGTCTTAAATTCTTAGCCCCTCTGAGGAACTGTCTTAAAAGAGGGTGAGAGAATAAGGGTGGGTCAGTGTTGTATTCTGCAGAAATGGCTGAGGCATGGATTTTGAGGTAAATTCAGTTTTCCAGGATCCTGGCCTTTTTTCTCATTCCAGACACAAAAACATTTCCATTTTGCAGAGAAAGCTTTTCTAGTTGATGGCCTTCTGGCCTCCAAAATGACATCCTGCACCTCCTTGGAGAGTAGGGCCTGTTGTGATGCTAAGGAATCTTCCATGCGGCTAGATTGAGTGTTTTTAGCTGGCTGTGAAGAGTTTTGAAGCTGTGCTGAGTCAGAAGAAGAGGCATTAGAGGCAGGGTCCATGGTGGGGAATGCGTCAGGCTCCTCAGGAGTGGGTACCAGTGTTGCCTTGGCCAGTCCAGAGCAATGAGAATCATCTTTGGTCTGTCTGCTCTGGTCTTCAATAGAACTTTGGGCAGCAGAGGAAGAGGTGGAAAGGCATAAACTGTCATTGATGTCCAACTGAAAGAGAGAGCGTCCACTCTCCAGGCCTTTGGATGGAAGATCCTTGAGCAGAATTTTGTCAACTGATGATTTTTGTGGGAGGCAAAGAAATCTATGTCTGGCCTTCCCCATTCCTGGATTATTTCTGTAAAAACATTTGGATGCAATTTCCATTCGTGTGGATCTGTCACATTCCTGCTTAGGTTGTCTGCCAGAGTATTTTCCTTGCCTGGCAAGTACTGTGCTTGTAGTTCCATTTGTAAGTCCATGGCCATGTTCCAAAGTGACATGGCCGGTCTGCATAGGGGGTAAGAATATGTTCCTCCCTGTTTGTTTATGTACCACATAACTGTGGTGTTTTCCGTTCTTATCAATAGTTGACCTGGTTGTAGAAGGTCCTTGAAAGCTATAATAGCATTTATTACTGCTAGCATTTCTTTTTGATTGATGTGAAGGTGCTTTTCTTTTTGGGACCATTTGCCCTGAATGCACCGATCTGTCATGTGCACCCCAGGCGTAGTCCGAGGTCTGTTGTGATGACTTGATTTGCTTGAGGCTTGCTGAATGGAAGACCTGTGTTTGTTTGACATGCTTGAGCCCACCACAGAAATTCCTTTTGCAGACATGGAATTAGTGGTATTATTGTTTCCAAACTGTGGCTGTGTTGAGACCATATGTTTTTCAGGTACCATTGTAGTTTCCTCATATGCAGCTTTGCACATGGGATTAGTAAGATGCAAGATGCCAAGAATCCCAGAGCCTGCAGGATTTTCCTTGCAGTCAGCCTGGTGCAATTTGCTAGTGTTCTGAAGTATTGAATTAGTTGCCCCTGCTTCTCTGGCGCGAGGTAGGCCATCTGGGTGCTTGTGTCCAAATTGGCACCCAGGAAAATGATCTTCCGAGAGGGTATTAGCCTTGATTTCTTTTTGTTGACTGTGTATCCCCAGAGAGTTCAATAATATTATTACATAAGCCAGATGTTTCAGAAGAATGTGCTTGCTGTCCGCTTGGATCAGGCAGTCGTCCAAATAAGGGTATATTTGTATCCCTTGAAGTCTGCAGTAGGCAATTACTGATGCCAGGCATTTTGTGAATACTCTGGGCGCAGAAGATAAGCCAAAGGGCAATGCAGAGAATTGATAATGGGTTGAACCTGCAAGAAATCTGAGGTACCTTCTGCAATTTTGTCTGATTGGGACATGCAGGCATGCCTCCTTGAGGTCCAATGTTACCAGCCAAGACTCCCTGCCCAGCATGGGAAGAAGTTGCTGTAGAGTGAGCATCTTGAATTTTGGTACGAGTAGAAATGTGTTTAGGATGGATAGATCCAAAATAGGTCTCCAATCTTCTCCCTTCCTTGGCACCAGAAATAGCCTGGAATAAAAACCTTGACCTTGTTCGTGCGTAGGTATCTCTTGAATAGCTTTCATGTTTATGAGATCTGTAATTTGCCTTTGTGCCTCTGCCCTTTGATTGTGTGGCAGGTTTGGCATGCCTCTCATTTTTGGAAGGGTATGAAAATGGAATTTGTAGCCTCTGTTTATAATGTCCAGGATCCATTTGTCCTTTGTGACAATATGCCAATTTTTTGAAAATAATGCCAATTTTTTGAAAATAATGCCAGCTTTCCTCCTAAGGGGGCTTCCATTTGAGACCTGGTTGGCATGCAAAGGGGAAAGTCATTGGGTTTGCTTTCTGAAAGATTGCGAGTTGTCCTCACCACCTCTTGGTGTAGGAGCTTGCCATTGTCTGCCTCTAGATTGTCCTCTGCCCCTCGGGCGCCTGTATCTGCCTCTTTGGGGTCTGTCTGTGGCAGGAAAGGACCAGTTTTTGGAAGGCCAATTTCTACTAAAACGTGGGGGTTGAACCTGTAGAAATTCTTTCACAGTTTGCATTGATTTAGCCTTTTCCTCCATTTTCCTTAATACCTCCTCAGCATTAGCACCAAATAGTACATCCTTTTGAAGAGGGGCGTCTAGTAATTTAGCTTTGACATGATCAGGCAAGGCTTGTTCCTTGAGCCAGGCATGCCTACGTATGACTGATCCTGTAACAGCAGCTCTACATGAGTCCTCTAGAGCATCAAAACCACATTGTAAGGTATGCTTACCCACTTGTTCTGCACTATGCATCAAATCCTGCAACTCCTTCAAGTCTGGTTGTTCAGGTTGTGACATTTTACTTTTCAATTGTGATAACAAAAACTGTTGGTATTTTAGCATATGAAACTGACAGTTTAAGGCCCTCATGGATAAGGTAGCCGAGGTATATACCTTTTCCCCCACCTTTCTAAGGATCTGGAATCTCTCTCGGAAGGCAATGGATTTTTAGCAATGGAGGCCTTAACTCCCTTGGGGCCCTGTGAGATGGTTTCTGGGTCAGCAGCATGGCTTTTGTATAGAAATTGGTGAGTCAGGAACCCTGTAGTACCTGTCAGGCTTAACTGGAGCTGGAGGTAGAGAGTCCGGGTTAAGGCAGGCCTCCGAGTAAACATCATCTAGGATGTCCAAGACAGGAGGTATAGCCTGAGGCCTGTGCTGAGGTAGCAAGAGAAATTCCCCGAGCCTTTTCTTGGAATCTGAATAATCCTGGCCTTCTCCCAGTGGAAGTGTTCCCTTAAGGTATGCAAAGTTTCCCCAAATGAGTAATCCTCAGGGGGGGGGATACAGAAAGGATGGACTCCTCCGCATCAGAGTCTTCAAAAGGAGAGCAAGAATGCTCCTGATCATCAGAGTGCTCTGAAATAATGGAGCCCTGATCAGAGGAGGGGGAATCTTCTTCCACTCTGGGCCTTTTGTCCGGTGGGGGCGGAGAACCTCTGATAAGAGTAATTAAATCCTCAGCCATTTTAAGCATCTGTTTCTTAGGCATGGGGCCTGGAGATGGGCCCTGTGTAGCTGGTCTCAGAGTGCATGGTTGCTTTAGACTTTGTGAAAGCCTTGATGGAGAAAGAAGAGGAAGGTCTGAAGACACCTTGAGTGAGTGGAGGTGGACCTGTCCACATTCTGAGTTTCAATGCCAAGAGTGGCTTCGGTATCTGTAGTCGGGGTGTGGGCCGAGGAGCCTGCGACCTCGGGCATAGGAGACACCATCAAAGAATTGTCGTCGGTAGTCAGGGGCTGCGTATGCGCCTTGCTGAGAACCGGACCACGTGTAGTCGGCTTTGGCGGGGTTTCGGTAGAGGCCGCGGACCTCGTGTGTCGGTCCCTGTCTCTGCGTTTTTTAGACAAAACCGGAGTCGGAGTATCCGACGACATAGTATAGTTAAATGCTTTCCCAAAATAATGCTGGGCCAACTCCGCCCGACGTTTAATAGTGCGTTTGTTGAATGTAGCACAAAAGCGACAGACCGAGACATCGTGGTCTGGGCCTAAACAAGGTATACAGAGGAAATGGAAATCCTTATGGGGTATTTGCTTCCCACAAGAAATACAATTATTAACTTTGTCTGACATCGGTCTGAGGCAAGAAAAGTTTCCCCAACGGGGTACTTAGCTTTTAAGAAGACTTCGGTTTCCAAATTTTCGTAATCTCAGGAGCTGGCCGACCGGCACTTGCGATCTGCTTCTGCTTCGGGCACCGCGTGGCAACAAAGACTGAAGAAAATGGCGTCGGCTGGTTCCTTTATACCCGTCACACTGACGTCAGGGAAGAAGCGACGACAACCGACGCCGGACATAGACTTTGGAATTCGACCGACCGAGGACCCACCTGATGGCAGGAGAACCCATCTGTTATGACTGCAGCTGTATGCATGAACATCTGAAAATGACTGGCTCCCAGCTACAAGTGTAGATGACTTCTCTATGCCCTGTCCATCTTGATATGGTAGTAAGCATCTTTGAGGTCGATGGAGCACATCCACACATCTTTCCCTAACAGAGGAAGTATTGACTGTAAGGTGACCATGCTGAACTTGGACTTTTTTACATGTAGGTTCAATCGGCTGAGAACCAAGATGCGTCTCAGGTCCCTGTTCTTTTTGGCACCAAAAACAATCCGGAGTAAGTCCCTAATCCTACTTGGTTTGCAGGGACAGGCTGGATGGCTCTTTGAAAGCAACTTTTTTATTTCTAAAGTTGCAGAATCCTTGTGACTGGGTGGAATGTCTGGAATTCTCTTGGTTGGCGGGGGAGGAGAAGAGAAGGGAATATGATAACCTCTGGAAATTATCTCTAAAACCCACTCGCCCTGGGTGAAGTCTTGCCAGGCTTCTGGGAATAAAGAAATGCGACCCCCCTGAT
The DNA here is from genome assembly GCF_019279795.1 of Protopterus annectens. Taxonomy (NCBI): domain Eukaryota; kingdom Metazoa; phylum Chordata; order Ceratodontiformes; family Protopteridae; genus Protopterus; species Protopterus annectens. Next base: position 999,465,902 of record NC_056741.1, read on the forward strand.
CAGCTCCAGAGACGCAAAGTCGGGCCTCCTTTCAGGAGCACTGGTAGGGAGAACAGAGACAGGAATCACGGTCCCCCTGGTTACGTGGGCCTCCTCTGCCTCTAGGGTGGAGTCTACCTGAATTTCCACTTCCTCCCTTGCCTCTGGAGGGGGAATCACTTTATGCATCCTGAAAAAACCTCTGGGACTTCCTGAACCACATTTTCCCACCCTTCTGGCCTTGGCGTAAGGTCTAGAAGGCATGGAAAAATAAACTCCCATGGCAGACAGGGTTTTTCCTTCCTGCTCGCACCTAGTGAGAGTGTCCTTCACCTTGGTTCCGAATAACGATGAACCATCAAATGGGGCATTGGTGAACGTAGACTTGAAGGCCTCCATGAAATTACACAGGCGCATCTAGGAGTGTCTCCTCAGAGCAACTCCGAAACCTGCTGCCATGCTCGCTCTGTCGGCTGCGTATGAGATCAGCCTCATGGAGACGTTGGTAAGGGAATTTAGGGTAGACATCTGTGCATTGACCCAATGTGTCATGGCATCAGAAATGTTACCCTGTAGAGAATCTCCTAGCTCTTTTAGATCATCTCTCTGGAGCCTTGTAAAATGCATCAAGTAGTTCAGCGACGGCAGAGTAAAGGCCGCTGAGGTAAACACACGCTTCCCATACCTGTCCATGGCCCGGGACTCCTTGTTAGGTGGATGGACGGTAGACAGTTTCACAAGTTCCTTCTTGGTGGCTGCTGCCACCACCATGGCATCTACTGGAACGCCTTTTTTCAGATATTCCTTGTCTGTGGGAGCGGACAAAAACTTATTGGGTCTCCTAGGGACCAGTTCCAGTGTTAGGAGTTTCCCCACACCTTTCGACAGACAAGATCAAGTAGCTCATCGAAAGGGGGAGACACCCAAGAGGTGGAAGGTTGAGACCCGAAAGCCTTCAGGAACACAGACTCCTTGAAGGGGATTTGGAGGGCCAGCTGCCTCTCTGCTTCAAGATCTCCAGGATATCTGAAAAAGAGATATTTTCAGAAGACGACTTGGGGGAACCCCTCTGACTCCTCGAGGTCGGTGTCCGATGTGAGAGACCCATCCGGGGAGTTTATGTGTTTCTTCTTACACAATCTCTTTCTGACGGGCTCCTCAGGCAAAAACTCAGGGGAGATGTCAGAAAGTTGGGGACCACTCATGGAGGTATCCCGAGGCCTTGGGTCTCCACTGTCCATGGATAGAGGGTGATCTGAAACTGGCACCAGTGCCTGAGGGGGCAGAGTGTCGGTGCAGTAGGATGCAGCTGATGACCTGATCAGCTTGCTCCTCATAACCTCAAAGGCTGATCCTCCCGGCTCCGGAGGTCGACTAACCGTAGAGGATAGGGTAGCAGCCCTTGGCACAGAGAAGATGAGATCCAAAGCAGATGTCTGGTCCAAGCTCACCAGAGCCGAAGCACTGAGAGGAAGGTTTGGAACCGATGAAGATCGATCCTCTCCCTCAGGTCCGACTGGGGAACTGTGGACCCTCGACCCCGTGGATGGAAGTGACGGGTTCGGAGCGGAAATCTGAACAGAGAGGCCAGGCGAAGCTACTGGAACCAACCTAACAGCAGCCGACGGAACCGACAACTCTGGCTCCAAGGGGCGAGAAAGGATCGGAGGAGAACAACAAACGAAGGGGCCATGGTCTCCAGAGCAGACTGGGTCGGAGCTCAAATCAATTTGGCCAGCACCGACGACTGAAGCAGTTTCTTCACTACTCTATCAACGTCCTCATTGGAAAGGGATCTAGAGGACCTGGAGGATATAATTGGAGATCTGGATCTCCCTACAGAGGGAGACTGACGTGAAGGAGAACCTGGTCGAACTGGAGACAGTCTCTAAATGAAAATACCCACGACCGGCTGCGAAAGGCTCGGAGCCAATACAGACGTAGTCAATACCACACCTTCTGTCGACACCAAAGCCAATGGAGCCGAAGAAGGAAAAGCTGTTCTAGCAACTTTCTCTGGCTGCTCCGAAGAAACAGACTGAGCTGGAGAGCACTTCTTAGTAGTCTTTTTGCCCTTTTTAGGTGTAAAGAATATGGCAGTGGGAGACTCAGCCAAGTCTTCCTCGAAGGAGTGTTTAAGCAGTCCTTTCAGAATGAGCTTGTTCTTCCTCTGCTGTAGCACGCGGGGAATGAAGGAATGACAAAACAAGCAGGACTCTTGGAGGTGAATAGCCCCCAAGCAGTACACACACACGGAGTGCCCATCAGTCAAAGACATTTTATTGTTACATTCAATACACTTCTTAAAGCCCGAAGGCCTGTGTTCCTTAGAATCCTTAGACATGCTGTAAAAGGAGTACACACACAGACAAGCTGCAAAAACACACATACACACAAAAGACCCAACTAAACCCCGTGCGAGAAACTAGAGCCTCTAACTAAAAACGGCCTAGTAACAGACGGGAACAAAAAAGTACAGTTGTGTACCTACCATAAATGTAGATGTTTGAGTGTATTCACTGTTGCAGTCATTACTCTTGGGTTATCCTGTTGGCAGGCTACCCTCAGTTGGCCAGAATTCCAAAGTCTAGGTCCAGCGTCGGTTGCTGTCGCCTCCTCCCTGACGTCCGTGCACCAGGGGTATAAAAGATGCAGCCGATGCCATTTTCTTCAGTTTTTCTTGCCCCAGATGTCAGGTGCCCCCACACAGGTAGGCTAAATATTATGCCAATAAGTATGCATGCATTAAAGTAAACATTTCCTTCATCTACAAGCAAATACACCACATAGGTTGTATAGGATAGAGAAGTGCAGATAAGTCCCAGCAAAGAAAAGGGGGATGGTGGGTGGCTAACCTGGACTGCAACAGTGAATACACTCGAACATTTACATTTATGGTAGGTACACAACTGTACTATGTTCATCGTGTTTCACTGTTGCAGTCATTACTTTTAGGTTGAATCCCAAAGCTGAGGATGGGTGGCTGGGCTAAATAGGATTAGGAGAGGTTATGAGGCCCTGCAGAACTGCAGTGGCAAAGCCTGCTCTGGACTTAGAGTAAAGAGGTAAGTGGTAGTGCTTTGTGAAAGTGTGCACTGAACTCCAAGTTGCAGCCTCTAAGATATCTTTGGTTGGTACTCCTCTGAGGAAGGCTGCTGAAGTGGCTGCTGCTCTGGTGGAATGAGGCCTAATGCCCTTAGGCACTGATTTGCCATACTGAAAATAGCAGAAACGGATGCAATGGCCTATCCATTTGTTAATAGTCTGTTTTGAGATGGCCTTTCCTTGTGATCCTGCAGCATATGACACTAAAAGTTGCTCAGTCTTTCTGAAAGCTTTATTTCTAAGTAGAAGCATAACTGCCTGTGTAAGTCCAAAGAATAGAGAATTTTCTCACCCTTGTTCTGTGGATTTGGATAAAAGATAGGCAAGTGAATGATTTGGTTGAGGGCCACACTGGACACCACCTTAGGCATAAATGTTGTGTTTGTCCTTAGAGAAACCCCTGTCTGGATGAAAAATGATTAAAGGTCCCTAACTCAGAGACTCATCTTGCAGAGGTTATTGCTAGGAGCAGAGCTGTTTTCCAGGATAAGAATTTTATATCCGCTGTTGATGCTGGCTCCAAAGGAGGCAGTGTGAGTTTTTCCAAAACATAATTAAGGTCCCAGGCCAGAATTGTTGCTGTCCTTGGAGGCCTAATGTTTTTGGCCCCTCTGAGGTACTGCATTATTAAAGGATGAGAAAAGATACGTGGTTCCGTATTGTAATTGGCTGAAATGGCAGAGGCATGAATCTTAATTGATAAGAAAGAAAGGCCTTTGTTCAGCATCTCAGTTAGGTATTGTAAAATCTGAGGGATATTTGGTACGTGTCAATGAATTGTTCCTGGTTCCAAGCACAGAATCTCTTCCATTTTTCTGCATAAGATTTTCTGGTACTGGGCCTCCTGGCCTCCAAGATAACATCCGTAACAGCCTGTGAAAGAGTAGTGTTCTGAATGACTACATTATCCACCATGCTGCCAGATTTAAGGTCCTGAGTTGGCTGTGCAGGATCCGATTGTTTTGTTGGGTCAGCAAGTGAGAAGTTTGAGGCAATATCCATGCTGGACCTTGAGACAAGCTCTTTAGGATTGGGTACCAGTGCTGGCGTGACCAGTCTGGTGCAATCAGTATCATTTTTGGCTTCTCTTATCTGACCTTTAGGAGTACCCTGGGAAGGAAAGGCAGTGGAGGAAAGGCATATACTGTTAGATTTTTCCAGCTGAAAGATAGGGCGTCCACTTTCCATGCTTGCTTGTGATAAATCCTTGTGCAAAATCTCTGCAACTGGCAGTTGTGAGGGGAGGCAAATAGATCTATGTCTGGGCATCCCCATTTCCTTGTTATCATGCTGAAGACTTGTGGATCCAGTTTCCATTCGTGGGGATCCATGAGGTTTCTGCTTAGTTCGTCTGCCAGAGTATTTGTTTTTCCTGGCAGGAATTGTGCTTGCAGGTGAACTTGAAAGGTTAATGCTGTGTCCCATAAGGTCATTGCTTGTCTGCAGAGGGGGTAGGAATGTGTACCTCCCTGCTTATATACCACATGACCGTAGTATTGTCTGTCTTTATCAGTAGCTGTCCTGGATGAAGCAGGTCCTTGAAAACTGTCAGGGCATTTTGAATAGCTAGCATATTTTTTTGATTGAAGTGAAGATGCATCTGGTTTGCAGGCCATGTGCCCTGAATACATTTTCCTGCCATATGGGCCCCCCAGGCATAATCTGATGCATCCGTTGTCAGTGTCTGGCTGTGGGTAAAATGAATGGCAGACCCTTGCTGTGGTGACAGGTCTCTGCCCACCATTGAAACTCCTGTTGCAGGCAGGGAATGAGTGCAATTACTGTCTCCAGGCTGTGGCAATGCTGAGTCCAAACAGTTTTTAGATACCATTGTAGTTTCATCATATGCAGTCTGGCATATGGAATTAGTAGAATGCAGGATGCCATGAAACCCAAGGCCTGCAGGATTTTCCTTGCAGATAAGTGTTTTTTTCTTGCCAATTTCTTGAAGTAAGAAGTCAGTTGGCTTTTGTCTGGTGTGAGATGAGCCATATGGGCAGTTGTATTTAATTTTGCACCCAGGAATATTATCTCTTGAGAGAGCACTAGTTTTGATTTCTTTTCGTTTACTGTGTACCCTAGGCCAATTAGTAATATTTTTACAAACGGCAGATGCTTTAGAAGAATGTCTTTATTCTCTGCTTAAATTAGGCAGTCGTCCAAGTAGGGATGTATTTGAATTCCACTGTCTGCAAAACGCAATTACTGGTGCCAGGCATTTTGTGAAGACCCTGGGCGCAATAGATAAGCCAAAGGGCAGTGCAGAGAATTGGTAGTGCATTGAGCCAGTTATGAATCTTGAGGTATCTTCTGCAAGACTGTCTGACTGGGACATGCAGGTATGCCTCTTTTAGGTCCAAAGTTACGAGCCAAGCCTTCTTGCCCAGCATGGGCAGTAGCTGCTGTAGAGTCAACATCTTGAATTTTGGAATTTCCAGAAACATTTAGTATAGACAGGTCCAGTGTTGGTCTCTAGGTTTTGTCCTTTCTGGGTACTAGGAAAAGTCTGGAGTAAAATCCTTGCCCCTGCTCTTGTTGTGGTACTTGCTGAATGGCCCTCATGTCCATGAGGGCTGTAATTTGTTTTTGTGCCTCTGCCCATTGATTGTGTGGCAGGTCTGGCATACCTTTTGATCATACCTTTTGATCTTTTTAGGGAGTGAAAATGGAACCTGTAGCCTTGGGACACTATGTTCAGGACCCATTTGTCTTGGGTAACCATTTGCCAATTTGATGAAAAAAGTGCTAGTTTTCCCCCTAAGGGGGCTGCCAAAAGAAAAGTGCTTGGATCTGGCAGAGGAAAGTCATTGGGACTGTTTCCTGTAAGGTTGTGAATTGTCTTCTCCGCTTTTGGAGGTGGGAGCACCCCATTGTTTAGGCCTGTATTAGCCTTGGGGCTGAGATCTGCCTCTGGGACGCCTGTATCTGCCTCTGTGGTCTGTCTGACACTGGAAAGGACCAATTTTTAGAAGGCCAGTTCCTGCTAAACCTGGGTGGCTGTACCTGTAAGAAATCCTTCACTGTCTGCATGGATTTTGCTTTATTCTCCATTTTTTTCAACACCTCCTCTGCTTTAGTACCAAACAAACTATCATGCTGTAATGGTGCATCTAATAATTTTGCTTTAACATGATCAGGCAGATTCTGTTCCTTTAACCAAGCATGCCTTCTAATAACAGAACCTGTAACAGCGGCCCCGCAATAGGCCTCCAGTGAATCATAACCACATTGCAAAGTATGCTTTCCCACTTGTTCAGCTGCATGCAATAAAGCCTGCATTTCCTTGTTCTCTGAACATTCAGTATTTGTCAACAATTTCTGTTTAAGCAGTGACATTAAATACTGCTGATATTTAAGCATATGAAACTGACAATTTAAAGCCCTTACAGCTAAGGTAGCAGAAGTGTAAACTTTTTTCCCCCATCTGTCTAGAGCCCTAGAATCCCTATCAGAGGGGACAGGGTTTTTTGTAGTAGAAGCTTTAACCCCTTTGGGACCATAAGATATAGTTTCTGGGTCAGCAGTGGGGTTTTTATATAGTAATTTATGAGAATCTGGGACTCTGTATTATCTGTCTGGCTTAGCAGGTGCAGGGGGTAAAGAGTCAGGGGAAAATACATCATCTACAATGTCTAGAACAGGTGGAATAGCAAAGGGTCTGTGCTGAGGAAGTAGCAGAAAGTCTCTGAGCCTTTTCTTAGATTAAGAATAATCTTGGCTCTCCCAGTGGAAATGTTCCCTCATGGTATGCAGGATTTCCCCAAAATAATAATCCTCAGGAAGAGAGGCTGAAAGGAATGGATTCTTCAGCATCAGAATCCTCATAGGGAAGCATGGAATAATCCTGTACAAAAGAGGAATTAGAGGAAATAGAAACCTGATCAGATCATACTCTGTCTCTTGCCTAGGCCTCTTATCAGAAGAGGGATGGGAGCCCCTGATCAAAGAGATTAGGTTTTCGGACATTTTGAGCATGTTTTTTAGGCATGGAAGTCTGAGTAGGAGAATGCTGTACTTGTTTCTTTGTCTTTAGAGCTGCTTTAGTCGGTCTTTGAAGCTGAAGATGGCTTAATATATAGTTGTGTAGGTCTGAAGACACCCTCAGAAACAGATGCCTGCTCAGTGGCTCCGGACCCATCTGAGAGAATGATTTCAGAGTGTACAATACCTTGAGTATCCAGAGGCCCATTTGGCTCCACGTGGGAGTCGGAAGTGGCCTGTGGCTCTGAGGTAGTGGGCGCCAGGGGCTGCGAAAGCGCCTCACTGAGAACCGGCGACTGGCCTAGCAGAGGCCTCGTCAGTTTTGGACCTTGGATGCCTATCCTTTTCCTTGTCCTTGCATTTTTTGTAAACTCCGGGTGTCGACTGACCTGATGGCATTATATAATTAAATCTTCGGCCAAAGTAATGAAATGCAAAATCGAACAGACGAGTAATAGTGTGTTGGTTAAATCTTGCACAAAACCGACAGCTAGCAAAGTTGTGATCAGGGCCTAGGCAAGGAATACAGTAAGAGTGAAAATCCTTATGAGGTATTTGCTTCCGACAAGAAATACAATTGTTAACTTTTTCTGACATGGTCTGGAGCAAGAAAAAAGTTTCCCCAATGGGGTACTTAGTTTTAATGAAGACTTCGGTTCTTAAATTCGGATTTGAAAATCTCAAGAGTCGACCGACAGGCACTTGCGAACTGCTTTTGCTTCGGGCACCGCGTGGCAAGAAAAACTGAAGAAAATGGTGTTGGCTGCATCTTTTACACCCCTGGTGCACTGACGTCAGGGAGGAGGTGACAGCAGCCGACGCCGGATCTAGACTTTGGAATTCTGGCCGACTGAGGGTAGCCTGCCAGCAGGATAACCCAAGAGTAATGACTGCAACAGTGAAACATGAACATCTACAGGGAAGACCAGTTCCTCTAATTTAAACAGGCCTAGCCCAAGGGAAATAAAGGCAGGATAAACACCACTATCAAATGACAAAAACACTAAATAAGTTACAAGTACCAGAAGCACATCACAAAGAGACCACACAGAAAACAATAGGGAGGACTAGTTCCTCTAACTGAAACTGGCCTAGCCCATAGGAAGAAAGGGAGTGAACGGGATACCAAAAAACTGCCAATGAAAAAGGCCACACAACCAGTAAGGGAGAGACACACACACTGTAGCTATGAAAATAGCTTTTTAAGATCAACAAATATCCAAAACTTTAGAAAAAGTATACTTAGCCACGGCAAGCGAGACCACGTCCGAGCGTAAAGTACAGTTGTGTACACTTACCATAACTGTAGATGTTCGAGTGTCTTCACTATTGCAGTCCTAACTGCAGGGTGTTCCTGCCGGCAGGCAGCCCGAGGTCGGCCAGAATTCCAAAGTCTGGGTCCGGCGTCGGCTGTACCAGCAAGTACCCTGACGTCAGAACGCAGAGGTACAAAGCTGACAGCCGACGCCATCTTCTCCAGCCTTTCTTGCCCCAGATGTCAGAAGCCCCCTAAATCACTAAAAAGGTGTCCCAAAAAGAAACACAAATACACCACAAAGGAAGAGGAAGATAAAAAAAGCAAAAAATAAGAGGAGATAGGTGGGAGGGAAACACCGACTGCAACAGTGAAGACACTCGAACATCTACATTTATGGTAAGTGTACACAACTGTACTATGTTCTTCGTGTTTCACTGTTGCAGTCCTAACTGTAGGGTGGAATCCCAAAGCTGTGTAGGAGGGAGGAGGTTAGGCAGAAGGAGCAGCCAGAAGACCCTGCAAGACAGCAGAGGCAAAACCTGCCCTAGACTTAGAGTATAAAGGGAGATTATAGTGCTTAGAGAAAGTATGCACTGAACTCCAAGTGGCAGCTTCCAAAATGTCCTTGGTAGGAACTCCTCTGAGAAAGGCTGCTGAAGTGGCAGCTGCTCTAGTAGAATGACTTCTAACAGTACCTGGAATCTGTTTCCCCAAAGTGAGAGTAACAAAATCTTATCCCATGAGCAATCCATAGTTTGTTTTGAAATAGCCTTGCCTAGGGAGCTGGAGGCATAGGAGATAAGCAACTGATCAGATTTTCTGAAATCTTTAGTTTTGTCCAGGTAAAACCGTAGTTGTCTGTGTACGTCCAATGAATGCAAAATCCTTTCCCCTTTGTTTTGAGGATTCGGAAAAAAAGTAGGAAGGTGAATAGTCTGATTTAAAGCCACTTTAGAAATCACCTTAGGCATAAAAATAGGATTGGTCCTCAAGGCAACTCTGTCTTGGTGGAAAATAAGGTATAGTTCCACAGCCATGAGAGCTTGCAATTCTGACACCATTCTGGCAGAAGTCAATGCTAATAAGATAGCTGTCTTCCAGGATAGGAACTTGATATCCAAAGCAGCAGCAGGCTCAAAGGGAGGTAAAGTAAGTTTCTCCAAAACATAATTAAGATCCCAAGCAGGAACAGGAGGAGTCCTGGGAGGTCTTAAATTCTTAGGCCCTCTCAAGAATTGTCTCACCAGCTGGTGAGAAAAGTTGGGGGGATCAGTGTTGAAATGAGCCGAGATAGCAGAAGCATGGATTTTGATGGAAGAAAATGAGAGGCCTTTAAGCAAAAGGTCTGACAGGTGAAGTAAATGGAGGAAATATCAGGCAACAAAGGATCAGAACCTCGATCCCGCATCCAAATACAAAATCTTTTCCATTTAGAAGCATAAGATTTTCAAGTGCTAGGCCGCCTAGCCGAGGTCCAAACAGGAGGGGGTCAGATTTCTTGCAGGATCAGAGCATTATCAATTCTCAGCATTGCCCTTTGGCTTATCTACTGCGCCCAGAGTATTCACTAAATGCCTGGCATCAGTAGTTGCACATTGCAGACTACAGGGAATTCAAATTTATCCATACCTGGATGACTGCCTAATACAAGCGGACAACAAGAAGAAATTGTTAAAGGACTTGGCCTATGCCATACACCTGTTACAGGCCTTGGGATACACAGTCAACATCCAAAAGTCAAGACTAGTACCATCCCAAAGGATCACCTTTTTGGGTGCAGATCTGGACACAAACACCCAAATGGCCTTTCTCACAGAAGAAAAGCAAAAACAACTTCCAGATTACTTCATGATTTTGACAAGACAAACTCAGCTTACTGCAAGGAAAATCATGCAGGCCCTGGGTTACATGGCATCCTGCATAATTCTAATCCCACATGCCAGACTGCATATGAGGAAATTACAATGGTACCTAAGGAGTGTATGGTCTCAACACAGTCACAGTTTAGAAACCATGATACCAATCATTCCATGCCTTCAAAAGGAATTCCTTTGGTGGGCTCAGGCCTGCCAGTCCAACAGAGGGGGTTGCCTTTCAACAAACCAAAAGCAAGGCAGACCATCACCACAGACGCCTCGGACCGAGGATGGGGAGCACACATGGAGGACAAATGCATCCAAGGCCTATGGCCTCAAGGACAGCTAAGCATGCACATAAACCAAAAGGAAATGCTGGCAGTGAGGCATGCAATCGAGGCATTCAAACCCTTCCTCCAACAAGGACATCTGTTAATAAGGACAGACAACACCACGGTCATGTGGTACATAAACAGGGTGGCACACATTCTTACCTGCTATGCCAGATGGCTATGAATCTGTGGGATCTATGCCTGAATCTCAATATCCAACTACAGGCCCAATTCGTGCCAGGGAAAGAAAATGCACTGGCGGACAGCCTAAGCAGAACTACTATGGATGCACACGAATGGATGCTGCACCCAGACATCTTCAAGCTCATAACAAAGACATAGGGAATGCCGGAGATAGATCTGTTCGCCTCCCCACTCAACCATCAACTGAAGACATTCTGCTCAAGGACATACCACCCACAAGCTTGGAGGGTGGACTCTCTCTCTTTCAGCTGGAAAGCCCTAACAGTATATGCCTTCCCACCTCTCCCATTGATGCACAAGGTTCTACTGAAAATCAGGGAGGAACAGCCAAAAGTGATACTAATAGCTCCGGACTGGCCAAGACAACACTGGTATCCACTATTGAGAGGCATGTCTCAGGCAAAATCATGGCCTCTCCCCCTATGGCCTCTTCTAACGCAAAACAATTTCAAGACCCTGCATCCCAACTTGAAAACATTGCAGCTAACTGCCTGGAAAATTCCTTAAATCCCAATCAAACTGTTTTATCTCAGAGGGTGAAGGACATTATCCTGGAGGCTCGCAGGCCTTCCACAAGGAAGACATACTCAGCTAAATGGAAGAGATTTCTCATTTGGAGCACATCAAAGGGCACAGATGTCACAGTGGCAAACCTAGCACATATCCTAGAATATTTAGCAGAATTGTTCCACAATGGCCTGTCCTATTCTTCCATTAAGATTCATGCTTCAGCAATTTCAGCAGAATACAATGTGGATCCACCTATCTTCTCACACCCTCTCCTCAGACAATTTCTGAGAGGGATCAAAAATGTTAAACCTCCAATAAGACCACCTCTACCTGCCTGGGATCTCAACTTTGTGCTGGAAAAACTGACACTACCTCCTTTTGAACCAGCAGCATCAGCGGATCTACAGTTTCTATCTTGGAAAACTGCATTCCTTCTGGCAATCACTTCAGCAAGAAGAGTATCTGAGTTACAAGCATTAATGGCAGTGCAGCCTTTTCTCATTTTCCACCAGGACAGAGTGTCACTAAGAACCAATCCTACTTTTATGCCAAAGGTGGTACCTAGGGTATCCTTGAACCAGGCTATTCACTTGCCTACGTTCTTCCCTAATCCACAGAATAAAGGGGAAAAACTTTTGCACACCCTGGATATACACAGACAACTACGCTACTATTTGGACAGAACAAAGACTAGCAGAAAAACTGACCCAACTTTTTGTAGCATATGCAACTGGGGTGCAAGGAGGAGCAATTTCCAAACAGACAATTTCAAAATGGATAGGAAATTGCATTCGCTTTTGCTACTCCTTTCATGGAAAGACAGTTCCTGAAAATATCAGGCCTCACTCCACAAGGGCCATGGCCACCACTACAGCCTTCCTACGGGGGGTGGCTACCAAGGACATTTTAGAAGCTGCTACTTGGACCTCCGTGCATATATTTGCCAAGCATTACAATCTTCCTTTATACTCTAGATCCAGAGCAGGGTTTGCAACTGCAGTCCTGCAGGGGATCTTAACTACACCATCCTTTTCTTAGTACCACCACCCCCAGATTGGCTATGGTATTCTACCCATATGTTATGACTGCAGATGCATCCTTGAAGGACATAGTACAGTTTTGTACCTAACATAAATGTAGATGTCCGATAGGTATGCATCTGCAGTCAGGATTACCCTCCCTCTTTGGTATTCCTAGGGTGCTTACCCCTCTTTTAGCTAGCTGGGGGAATCTATTATGGTGTATTTGTTTATTCATGTATATAATTTGCAAATGTTTGGAACTTTTCAGCATTTATCCAAATTTAGCCTTCCTAGAGGGCACTTGGCATCTAGGGCAAGAAAAACTGAGGAAAATGGCATTGGCTGATTCTTTTATACCCCAGACGCTCTGACGTCGGGGAAAGTGTGACATCAGCCGAGGCCAGACCCAGACTTTGGAATCCGGCCGACCGAAGGGCTGCCTGAGGCAGAACAACCCATATGTTATGACTGCAGATGCATACCTATCGGACATCTACATTTATGGTAGGTACAAAACTGTACTTTCTTATCCTGGAAGACGGCTATTTTGTTAGCATTGACTTCTGCCAGAAGGGTTTCAGAGTTGCAAGCTCTCATGGCTGTGGAACCATATACTATTTTCCACCAAGACAGTTTCCTTGAGGACCAATCCTACATTTATACCTAAGGTGATTTAGAAAGTGGCTCTAAATCAGACTATTCACCTTCCTACTTTCTTTCCTAATCCACAAAATAAAGGGGAAAGGATTTTACATTCAGCTACGATTTTACCTGGACAAAACTAAAGATTTCAGAAAATCTGATCAGTTGCTTATCTCCTAAGCCTCCAGCTCCCTAGGCAAGGCTATTTCAAAACAAACTATTCTCGCACTATCAAACATAGGTACGATTGGGCCTTGAATTATTTCGGTAGACGATTCAGTTACAGGATGTCATTGGATACTTTACCGACAACTGGACTTCAAAAGAAACGCAAGGACAAGGATAGGCCTCCGAGGTCCAAGCAGGATACTTTGCAGCCGGAGCCAGCTTCGGGTTCGGCAGTCGTCAGTGAGGTGCTTTTGCAGCCCCTGTCGTCTGCCACTTCGGAACCGATGGCTGACACGGACTCCCATGGAGAGCCATCTAGGCCTAGTATTTTAGCTGCTGCAGGACCTTCGGACGTCGCTCCTTCAGATGGGTCCAGAACCGCTGTGCAGGTACCGGCTTCTGAGGGAGTTTTCAGGCCTTCTCATATCACTATTTCTACAAAGACAAAGGCAAAGTCAAAGACTCCTGTAAAATCAAGGGTTTCTTCACAAGCTGCTTCGGATACAGCTCCCAAGACCCAGAAGCAATTACTACGGATGGCTGAGGATTTACTTACAATGATTAGGGGTTCTCACCCTCCTCTTGAAAAAAGGCCTAGACAGGATATACCTTATGATTCCTCTGATCAGGTTTCTGCGTCTTCTGTCTCTTCCTCTGACCAGGGTTATTCTTTTCCTCCTTATGAGGATTCTGATGCAGATGACTCTATTCCCTCTGCTTCTCCCCCTGAAGATTTCTCTTTTGGGGAAACCTTACATGAGATGAGAGAGCATTTTCATTGGGAAGGTCAGGATTATTCTGCTTCCAAAAAGAGACTTAGGGAATTTCTCCTTCTCCCTCAACACAGGCCTTTGGCGATTCCTCCTGTACTTGATGTTGTGGATGATGCTTTTTCTGAAGCTAACCTGAATCCGGATTCCTTGCCTCCGGCTCCTTCTAAGCCTGATTGAGTCCCTGATTCCCATCAATTCTTATTTAAGAACCCTTCTGCAGATCCTGAAACTATTTCTCAGGGTTCTAAGGCGGCTAAGGCCACTTCTTCCAAGAATCCTATTCCCTCTGAAAAGGATTCTCGTGCCTTGGAGAGGTGGGGCAAAAAGGTTTATACTACTGCTAATCTGAGGTGTCTTCTGCAACTTGGTCGGATAGGGACGTGCAGGTATGCCTCCTTGAGATCTAGAGTCACCAGCCAAGACTCCTTGCCCAACATGGGAAGAAGTTGCTGTAGGGTCAGCATTTTGAATTTTGGCACAATGAGATAAGTGTTGAGTGCGGACAGGTCGAGAATAGGCCTCCATTGATTTTCTTTTCTTGGTACAAGGAATAGTCTAAAATAGTTAATAGTATAAAATCCTTGGCCTTGTTCTGAACTTGGTACCTTTTCTATAGCTTTCATCTGAAGTAAATTGCTGATTTGTTTTAAAACCTCTGCCTTCTGATTTGGTGGAAGGTTTGGCATTCCGCTTCTTTTTGGCAAAGTGTGGAAGTGAAACCTGTATCCTTTGTCTATTATTTGCAATGCCCATGTATCCTTTGTAATATAATGCCAGTTTTTTGAGAATAAAGCCAGTTTTCCGCCCAAGGGTGCTTCCAGTTGATCCCTGGTAGGCGGAATCAGAGTCAAGTCATTGAGTCTGTCCTGTAGTAGTGGTTGTTGTTGTAGCTGTTGCACTACTCCTCTGGTTGGCAGGCTGCCACTGACGGCCTCTGTAGGAGCCCTTCGATTGACCTCTGCCTCTAGAGCGCCTGTTCCTGCCTCTCTGGGCTCTGTCAGAGTCTGGAAAGGACCAATTCTTTGTAGGCCAGTTTCTGCTGAATCTCGGTGGTTGAACTTGCAGGAAATCTTTAACTGTTTGCACAGATTTTGCTTTTTCTTCAACCTTTTTTAGAATCTCCTGAGCAGGGGAGCCAAATAAATTTTGTTTCTCCATTGGAGCATCGAGGAGTTTAACTTTGACATGGTCTGGCAAAGATTTCTCCTTCAGCCAGGCATGCCTACGAATAACTGCCCCTGTCATAGCTGATCTAAATGAAGCCTCCAGTGCATCATAGCCACATTTTAAGAAATGATTACTAACCTGTTGTGAATTATGTACCAAATCCTGAAGGGATTTACGGTCTAGGGGTTCAGGAGAAGAAAGTTTTTTATTCAGTTCATCTAACAAGTACTCTTGGTACTGTATCATTTGGAATTGACAGTTTAATTAATGCCCTGACAGAAAGAGTTGCAGATGTATACACCTTCTTACCCCATCTCTCTAAGGCTCTAGACTGTCTATCAGAGGGTAGGGGATTTTTGGCAGTAGCAGCTGCAACCCCTTTAGGGCCCTGAGAAATCGTTTCAGGGTCTGCAGAATGGGCTTTATACAGATGGAAATGAGAATCCGGGACCCTGTAATATCTGTCAGGTTTGGCAGGGGCCGGAGGAAGAGCATCAGGGGCTGTACTGACATCATTGTACACATCATCAATTACATTTAGAACAGGAGGTATAGCTAAGGGCCTATGCTGAAGCAAATGCAAAAAGGTCCGTAATCTTTTTCTAGAATCAGAGAAATCCTGACCTTGCCATTGAAAGTGTTCTCTCATGGAGTGTAAAGTCTCCCCAAAGGAAAACTCTTCAGGAGGGGAGGCCGAAGGGATAGATTCCTCTGCATCTGAATCCTCATAAGGCGAGTAAGCCCCTTCCTGGTGGTCTGACAACTCAGATCCATCCGTGGAATCATCTGAGGAGTGGGGTTCAGAGGGGTCAGTCCTGGGCCTTTTGTCTGGAGGAGGTTGAGAGGTCCTGTCTGGGTGAGGTTGTGAACCCCTAATTAAGGAGATAAGGTCCTCAGCCAAGCTGAGGATCTGTGAACTAGAGGAAGGCCTCTGGGGTGTAGATTTGGCAGGCAAGGCTTTTGAAAGTTTGGCAGCTTTAGCCCTAAGTAAAGGCCTTAAAGGACATAGAAGCTGGGGGCCTGGCAGCCCCACGTGCAGGGGTAGAAATGTCCAAAGGTAAGGTGTCGGACAAATCCTGAACACTAGCTTCGGTAGGTAGTTCTGAAGCCGACTCAGCCGGGGCCTCTCGGGCCTCGGTGGTCGGAAGTATGGTTTCGGAAGAAGGAAACGCTGAGGACTCTGTTTCGGCCGAAACCGAGACACTCACGGTAGGCCTAGCCGTGGTTTCAGCCGAAACTGCGGGCCGCGAGTGTCAGTCCTTTTCCTTGCGTTTTTTGACCATATGCAAAGTCGGAGTCTCCGACGGCATTTTATAAGCAAAAGCGGCTCCAAAAAATTTCTCTGCAAACTCCGACCGATGTCTAAGAGTTCGTCGGTTGAAGGAGGCACAGGCTAAACAGGCCGATACGTCGTGGTCTGGGCCTAAGCAAGGAAGGCAGTAAGAATGGAAATCCTCATGAGGTATTTGTTTCCCACAAGTTAAACAATTATTTACTTTGTCTGACATCGGCTGAGGCAAGAAAGAGTCCCCAACGGGGTACTTAGCTTTTTTCAAAATCTTCGGTAGCTGAAATCTCTGGATCTGACCGACCGGCACTTGCGAACAGCTTCTGCTTCGGGCACCGCGCGGCAAGAAAGACTGAGGAAAATGGCGTCGGCTGATTCTTTTATACCCCAGACGCTCTGACGTCGGGGAAAGTGCGACATCAGCCGAGGCCAGACCCAGACTTTGGAATCCGGCCGACCGAAGGGCTGCCTGAGGCAGGACAACCCATATGTTATGACTGCAGATGCATCCTTGAAGGACATCTTGATATCTGAAGCCACAGCAGGCTCAAAAGGAGGCAAAGTAAGTTTCTCCAAGACATAATTAAGATCCCAAGCAGGAACAGGAGGAGTTCTGGGAGGTCTTAAATTCTTAGCCCCTCTCAAAAATTGTCTCACCAATTGGTGAGAAAAGATGGGAAGATCAGTGTTGAAATGAGCTGAGATAGCAGAAGCATGAATTTTGATGGATGAAAAAGAGAGGCCTTTAAGCAAAAGGTCTGAGAGGTAAAGTAAAATAGAGGAAATATCAGGCAAAATAGGGTTCGAACCTCGGTCCTGCATCCAAATACAAAATCTTTTCCATTTAGAAGCATAAGATTTCCTAGTGCTAGGTCGCCTAGCTTCTAAAAGAACATCCAAAACTTGTTTGGGAAGAGCAGAAGGAATCAAAGACCCCTGAAGAGCCAAGCTGCCAGACATAGGGGGTCTTGAGTTGAGGGTATAGCATCTGACCCTGATGCTGGGACAGAAGAGAAGGGTTAAGAGGAAGAATCCAAGGAGGTTCCAAGAACAGGTGTTTTAAGGTTGGATACCAAAACTGCTGAGGCCAATTTGGAGCTATCAGAATGATTATCTTGGGCTTGTCCTGTTTTATTTTCAGTAATACTCGAGGAAGAAGAGGAAGAGGAGGGAAGGCATATCCCCAAAGGTTCCTCCAGCTGAATGACAGGGAGTCCACTTTCCAAGCTGTTTTGTGGAAGGACCTGGTGCAAAAGAGAGGCAGCTGATGATTGAGATGGGATGCAAACAGATCTATCTGGGGACAACCCCAAACTGCAGTAATCTTGCTGAATAAGCTGGGGTCCAGCATCCATTCGTGAGGATCCAAAAGGTTTCTGCTTAGGCTGTCTGCTAAGAGATTCTGTTTTCCTGGAATGAATTGAGCTTGAAGATGTAGATTCAGATTTAAAGCCATGTCCCATAAATTCATGGCTAGTCTGCAGAGGGGGTAAGAATGAGAGCCCCCTTGCTTGTTTATGTACCACATGACTGTGGTATTGTCTGTACGAATCAGAAGAGGTCCCGGATTTAGATGTTCTTGGAAGGCTAGAAGAGCATTTTGAACTGCCAACATTTCCTTCAAGTTGATGTGCCAGTCTAGATGCTTCTTTGTCCAAGAGCCCTGCTGGCAAAGATTTTGAAAATGAGCTCCCCAAGCATAATCCGAGGCGTCCGTGGTTATGGTCTGAGAAGGTTGAGGCAGACGGAAGGGATTCCCTTCGTTTAAAACACAAGCCCTGGACCACCAAAGGAACTCCTTCTGGAGGCAGGGAATCAGTGGAATCATTGTTTCCAGACTGTGGCAATGCTGTGACCACACACTCTTTAGGTACCATTGAAGTTTTCTCATGTGAAGCCTTGCATTTGGAATCAACAGGATGCAAGAAGCCATGTAGCCCAATGCCTGCATCTCTGAAAGTGGAACAGGCTCTATGGCTCTCATAGCTAGTAAGGCATCCACTTGTTTTAAGGCCTCTGACCACTGATGTTTTGGCAGATCTGGCCAACCGATAGACCTTGGCAGAGTATGAAAGTGAAATTTGTAACCTTTTAAAATCACGTCTAAAACCCATTTGCCCTGGGTAATCTGAGTCCAATTTTGGTAGGAGAGAGAAAGTTTTCCTCCGAGAGGGGCTTCCAGGCAAAGAGGACCTGTAGCCCAGCAGAGGGAGTCATTGGGTCTGTTTCCTTTGTGACTGAGATCTGTCTTCACCCCTTCTAGGTGATGAAGCAGTCCATTGTCTGGACCTGTAAGAGGCCTGTGCCTGAGCTCGACCTCTGGGGTGTCTATATCTTCCCCTTTGAGGCCTGTCAGACGTGGGGAAAGGACCAATTTTTAGAGGGCCAATTCCTAGAAAATCTAGGAGGCTGAACCTGTAAGAAATCTTTCACAGTCTGCATAGATTTTGCTTTTTCTTCCATCTTTTTAATAACCTCCTCAGCCTTGGATCCAAACAAAACATCAGGCTGAACAGGGGCATCTAACAGTTTAGCTTTAACCTGCTCAGGTAAATTCTGCTCACGAAGCCAAGCATGTCTCCTGATAACAGTACCAGAGGCTGCGGCCCTGCAAGAAGCTTCCAAGGCATCAAAACCACAATGTAAACTATGTTTGCTAACTTGTTCAGTTGCATGCAATACATCCTGTAATTCCTTGTCCTCTGCACATGCAGGAAAGGTAGAAAGCCTTTGCTTTAAAACAGACAAAAGAAATTGCTGATACTTGAACATGTGAAACTGGCAATTTAAAGCTCTAATAGAAAGAGTAGCAGAAGTATAAACCTTTTTGCCCCACCTGTCCAAGGCACGAGAATCCTTTTCAGGGGGAATAGGATTTTTGGATGAAGCGGCCTTAGCAGCCTTCTAACCCTGAGAAATAGTTTCAGGATCTGCAGAAGGGTTCTTAAATAAGAATTGATGGGAATCAGAAACTCTGTAAAATCTATCAGGCTTAGAAGGAGCAGGCGGCAAGGAATCAGGATTCAGTTTAGCTTCAGAGAAAGCTTCATCCACAATATCAAGTACAGGAGGAATAGCCAAAGGCCTGTGTTGAGGGAGAAGGAGAAATTCCCAAAGTCTCTTCTTGGAAGCAGAGTAATTCTGACCTTCCCAATGAAAATGCTCTTTCATCTCATGTAAGGTTTCCCCAAAAGAGAAATCTTCAGGGGGAGAAGCAGAGGGTATAGAGTCCTCTGCATCAGAATCCTCATACAGAGGAAAAGAATAGTCCTGTTCAGAGGAAGAGACAGAAGACACATAAGCCTGATCAGAGGAATCATAAGGTATATCCTGTCTAGGCCTTTTTTCAGGAGGAGGGTGAGAACCCCTAATCATTGTAAGCAAATCCTCAGCCATCCGTAGTAATTGTTTCTGGGTCTTGGGAGCTGTATCCGAAGCAGCTTGAGAAGAAACCCTTGGTTTAACTGGAGTCTTTGACTTTGCCTTTGTAGAAATAGTGATATGAGAAGGCCTGAAAACCCCCTCAGAAGCCAGTACCTGCACAGCGGTTCCGGAACCATCTGAAGGAGCGATGTCCGAAGGTCCTGCGGCAGATAAATTACTAGGCCTAGATGGCTCCCCATGGGAGTCCGTGTCAGCCATGGGTTCCGAAGTGGCGGACGACAGGGGCTGCAAAAGCGCCTCACTGACGACCGCCGAACCCGAAGCTGGCTCCGGCTGCAAAGTATCCTGTTTGGACCTCGGAGGCCTATCCTTGTCCTTGCGTTTCTTTTGAATTCCGGTTGTCGGTAAGGTATCCAACGACATCCTGTAATTGAATCGTCTACCAAAATAATTCAAGGCCCAATCGTACCTACGCTTGATAGTGCAAGAATTAAACCTGGCACAGAACAGACAGCAAGAAACGTCGTGGTCTGGGCCTAAGCAAGGTAGACAGTAAGAGTGGAAATCTTTATGAGGTATTTGTTTTCCACACGATATACAATTATTAACTTTTTCTGACATCGGAGGAGCAAGAAAAGATTCCCAACGGGTACTTGAGAAGAAGTAAAAACTTCGGACCGACGACAATCAAAGCACGTTGTCCTGAATGCGCCAACCAACAACTTGCGAGCTGCTTTCCACCGCACGGCAAGAAAGACTGGAGAAGATGGCGTCGGCTGACGGCTTTGTACCTCTGCGTTCTGACGTCAGGGTACTAGCTGGTACAGCCGACGCCGGACCCAGACTTTGGAATTCTGGCTGACCTCGGGCTGCCTGCCGGCAGGAACACCCTACAGTTATGACTGCAACAGTGAAACACGAAGAACATCAGCCAAGACATACCTGGTCATGTGTGTCTGAAAGTTAGGGTAGCAGAAGAGTACACATTCTTACCTAGCCTCTCCATGGTTTTCCTGTCCTTATCAGAGGAAAACAACGTACATGAAGGCAACAATTTGGAAGGCTTTTCAGAAGCCACTGACACCATAGAACGGTCAGCACAGGGGCACTTATAAAGAAACATGCAGTCATCAGATAATTTGTAAAACTATCAGGTTTCTTGGGAACAGGGGATTGGTAGTCAGGAACCTGAGAAGCAGAGGAAAAAGCATACAGCAAGGCAGCAAGAAAAGGAGGGCAGCAGAGGGCCTAGGAGACCATCTGCAGAAGCTCATAATTCCTCATCTGAGCACACTCCCATTTGAAAAAGTTCCATTGCTCTGGAAACATCATCACTAAATGAAATCTCCTAAAAAGGAGAGTCGGGACTGCTAGACTCTTCTTCAGAACCATAGTCTAATGGAGAAGGAATCTGAGAGAAATAAGTGACTTCATCAGAATCAGCATCAACATAGTACAGTTTTGTACCTACCATAAATATAGATGTTCGAGTGTTCACAATGCTGCAGTCATCACTGTTGGGTTTATCCTGCAGTCAGGCGGTCCCACAGTCGGCCCGAGTTCCAAAATCTTGGTCCGGCACCGGTTACCGTCGCTTCTTCCCTGACGTCAATGCGCCAGGGGTATACAAGATGCATCCGACTCCATTTTCTTCAGTGTTTCCTGCCCCAGATGTCAGGTGCCCCCAATAGGTAGGCAATACATATTTCTATATAAAAATATACATATAAAAATAAACAAAACCTTCAGTCACAAGCAAATACACCACAGTGGTTGTATAGGATAGAAAGGAATAGATAAGTCCAGCTAGTTCAGAGGGGATGGAGGGAGGGTAACCTGGACTGCAGCAGTGTGAACACTCGAAGGATACCCACACCTCCAGGTTGGTGGCAACGCACGAAGCTTCGGAAACCATCCAGGTGCAACTAACCATAGGCAAAACTGATCTACAAATTGTAGCATGCTACAGGCCACCCTCTCAAACTCAGGAACCCCACACAGCCTTCCTGAAGACACTGGAGGGTATAAATGTATCTCCAAACACCATCATATTGGGTGACTTCAACTACCTGAATATAGACTGGGAACATTACTCAAGCCCTAACTTTCTAGCCCAACGGTTCCTGGAGTTCATAAATTCAAATGCCATGGAACAGCTAGTCACTGTTCCCACGAGAGGAGAAAATATACTAGATCTCATTATCACAAACATGGGGACAAAATGCTCCACACCGGAAGTATATCCCTCACTGGTGAGATCTGATCATAAACTAATCTCACTGGAAATCAACATCCGCCCCACCCCAAACAAAAAGACCACAGTGAAGAACTTCTCTAAAGCAAACTTCACACTACTCAAGACTGGTGTGGTATCCTTCAAGGCCCCTGAGCCAGTGGAAACCACAACCCAAGCTGCGGAAGCCCTTACAAATGCCTTCTATGAACACCTCCAGGACTGCATGGATCAGGCAATCCCAAATAAAACCAAGACTCTTTCCACAAAGGGCAAACGTCCAGTCTGGTGGACCCCAGCCATTAACAAACTTTACAATAAGAGGAGAAAGCTATTACATGATAGAACAAAATCCATAAAAGGGAAGTCACCCCTGATCATTATTAGTAAAAAATACGAGCACTCATAAAATCAACTAAGGCCAATTTTGAGAGAAAAATTGCCATGGATTCAAAGGACAATCATAAGGCCTTTTTCAGCTATGTTAGGAACCTGGGTGGAAACTCCCAGATATGCTCAGAATTAGTCCAAAATGATACAAAAATCACTGAACCCACAGACATTGCCAACATACTGGCAGACAGGTTCAGTGCAAACTTCACCCCCCTCCCCTAAAGGAGAGATAACTATCCCAGCGGCGTGTAGCCTCCCAGACATCTCAAATGCGCAGGTGAAAGCTGCTCTCTCTAAAGCTAAAAACACAGCATCAATGGGACCGGATGGTGTCCCCGGCTGTGTGCTACACAAGCTAAATGAGGAATTAAACCCGCACATAAGGCAGCTGTTTAATCTCAGCCTTACCACAGGATACGTGCCCAAGGAGTGGCGTACAGCAACTGTGGTCCCACTCCACAAAGGCGGTGCCTCTACGGACCCTGGTAATTACCGTCCCATAAGCTTAACAAGTCTAGTCTGCAAAGCTATGGAGAGGATCATAATGGAGCTCATAAACAAAGATATAGGGGACTTGCAGACATTGGACCCGACCCAGTTTGGCCGTCAAGGGCAGATCATGCCTTTTGAACTTGGTCGACTTCTTCGAAACAGTCACCAAGGCCATTGATGAGGGAAAGGCAGTCCATACAGCCTACCTTGACCTTGCAAAGGCTTTTGACACAATACCCCACTCGGGTATTGTAGAAAAACTTACCAGCTTAAATGTAAACCCATATGTCACAAGATGGGTTACAAACTGGCTTAAGGACAGAACCCACAGGGTTAGAGTTGCTGGCGCTATGTCAGACTCCAAGCCGGTCAGAAGTGGTGTCCCACAGGGCTCGGTCCTTGGCCCCCTATTGTTCGGCATCTACTTCTCAGAAGTACAGGCCAACATGGGAGGACTTTGGCTGACAAAGTTTTCAGACGTCTGCAAACTGGGCGCCATAGTGGAAAGTGCATCGGACACGGATATCCTTCAGAAGGGACTCACGTAAACAGATAGCTGGTGCCAGAGCCATGGCCTGAAGTTAAACGCCAAAAAATGTATAGTCATACCCTTCGGGAAAAACAAGGTAACCCCAAGCTACCATATAGGTGGCAATCCACTAAGCACAGAAGAGGTTATCAGGGACTTGGGGACCCAGGTTGACAGTGGCCTTTCTTTTGACACTCACGTTGCTAAAGTGGTTAGAAAGACCTTCTACATTGCCCACCTGATCATGAAGGGATTCACATCCAGATCTAGTGAGGTCATTGTTCCCCTGTACTCTTCACTTATCAGACCAATGATAGAGTACAATGCCCCATTCGGGATGTATCTCACCCGACATCTGCAGCAATTGGAGAGACCCCAAAAGTTCCTCACCAAAAGGATAAAGGGACTCCAAAATCTGTCATATGCTGCCAGATTGAAGAAACTCTAGCTCTATTCAGTCGCATACAGTCTGCTCAGAGGTGACATGTGCCTGACATACAAGGCCATGTCCAACCCGGAATTAATGGACATGCTCCACCTCAGAAAATCCAAATCCACCAAAACCACTAGAGCAAGCAACTTAAACCTTAGCACGGATATAAATAGGACGTGCTGGAGGGATAGATTTATCACTCAAGAGACTCCCTATGCTGTGGAATAAAATCCCGGTCCATGTGAGGCAGAGCACCTCGCTGGCTCTGTTCAAGAGAAATCTTGACCTGTGGATGGGAGATCGTAGGTTTCCCCGGGAATCATCTCTGTGTCACTGCTGGACAGAGGCACAACAAACTAATGAGTATATAATAGTTCATATAAGGGGTGGCGTAAGCCACAAAACTTTGGGCTAGGCTTATAAATGCCTTAGGGCAGATAGCCTAGTATAAACCTATGAACATCTACATTTATGGTAGGTACAAAACTGTACTATGTTCATTGTGTTACACTGCTGCAGGCATCACTGTTGGGTTGAATCCCAAAGCTAAGGCTGGGTGGTGGAACTAAACAGGGTTTGGAGAGGCTAGTAGGCCCTGCAGAACTGCAGTGGCAAAGCCAGCTCTGGTTTTTAGAGTATAGAGGTAAGTGATCGTGCTTGGTGAAGGTGTGCACTGAACTCCAAGTGGCAGCCTCCAAAATATCCTTGGTTGGTACCCCTTTGAGGAAGGCTGTTGATGTTGCTGTAGCCCTGGTGGAATAGGACCTGATGTTACCAGGCACAGATTTCCCATGGTGTGTGTAGCAGAAACGGATACAATGTCCTATCCATTTTGAAATAGTCTGTTTTGAGATAGCTTTTCCTTGAGATCCTGCAGCATAGGATACAAAGAGCTGGTCAGATTTTCTGAAAGCCTTAGCTTTATCCAAGTAGTAACGTAATTACTTGTGAATGTCCAAAGAGTGTAGGAGCCTTTCCCCTTTGTTCTGGGGGTTTGGATAAAAGGTGGGCAAATGAATGGTTTGGTTTAGGGCCACACTGGATGCCACCTTTGGCATAAAGGAAGGGTTATAGTTCATAAAGAGACTCTGTCTTGATGAAAAATGATGAAAGGCTCCACTGCCATTAGGGCCTGCAGTTCTGAGACTCTTCGTGCCAAAATTATTGCTAGCAGCAGGGCAGTTTTCCATGATAGGAACTGTAGATCAGCAATGAAAGCTGGTTCAAAGGGCGGAAGTGTTGGTGCTCTCCGGGGCGGTCTTATGTTCTTAGCCCCTCTGAGAAACTGTCTTAGTAACGGATGTGAAAATATAGGAGGATCCGTGTTGTACTGAGCTGAAATAGTGGAGGCGTGGATCTGAATAGATGAGAAGGAAAGTCCTTTGTGCAACATCGCAGTTAAATATTGAAGAATCTGAGGAATATTTGGGACTAGGGGATTTAGGCCTTTAGCCTGGTTCCAAGTGCAGAATCTTTTCCATTTGTCTGAATAGCCTTTCCTGGTGCTAGGCCTTCTGGCTTCCAGAATGACGTCCATCACAGCTTTAGAGAGAAGTGGCAATTTGCCATGCAGCCAGATTTGAAGTCTTGAGCTGGCTGTGTAGAATCGGATTGTTTTGCTGACTGAGCAGGTGAGGAATTGTAGGCAAAATCCATGGTGGGCCTTGAGACATGTTCCTTAGTATTGGATACAAGTGTTGGCGTGGCCAGTCTAGAGCAATGAGCATCATTTGTGGCCTCTCTAATCTGGCTTTCAGCAGCAATTTTGCCAGAAGAGGCAGTGGAGGAAAGGCATACACGGTCAATGTTTTCCAACTGAATGAGAGGGCGTCCACTTTCCAAGCTAGTGTGTGGTATGTCCTTGTGCAGAATTTCCGTAGTTGATAGTTTTGGGGGGAAGCAAACAGATTCATGTCTGGGCTCCCCCATTTTTGAGTTATCATTGCAAATACTTGTGGATCTAGTTTCCACTCGTGAGGATCTGTGATGTTTCTGCTTAGATAGTCTGCCAGTGTGTTTTTCTTTCCTGGCAGGAATTGTGCTTGTAGTTGAACTTGGTAGGTCAGTGCTGTGTTCCACTAGGTCATTGCTTGTCTGCATAGGGGGTAGGAGTGTGTGCCCCCTTGCTTGTTTATGTACCACATCACTGTGGTGTTGTCGGTCTTTATTAGTTGTCCTGGATGCAGGAGGTCCTTGAAAGCTGTCAGGGTATTTTGTACAGCTAGTATCTCTTTTTGATTGATATGTAGATGCCGTTGGTTTGCAGGCCATTTGCCCTGAATACATGGTCCTGCCATGTGTGCTCCCCAGGCATAATCCAATGCATCTGCTGTTATAGTTTGCCTGGCTGTGGGTAAGGTGAAAGGCTGACCCTTGTTGAGGTGACATGCCTGAGCCCACCATAGAAACTCCTGTTGAAGGCAGGGAATGAGTGGAATTATTGTTTCCAAGCTGTGGCTGTGCTGAGTTCATACGCTTTTCAGGTACCATTGTAATTTCCTCATATGCAGTTTTGCAAATGGTATGAGTAGTATGCAAGATGCCATGAATCCCAAGGCCTGCAGAATTTTTCTTGCAGGGAGTTGGGTCTTTGTTGCCATCATTTTGAAGTATTGAGTCAGATGTCTTTGCTTGTCTGGCGTGAGGTAAGTCATCTGGGCCGTTGTATTTAAGCTGGCACCCAGGAATATTATGTCTTGTGAGGGCACTAGTTTTGACTTTTTTATTTACTGTGCACCCTAGGCAACTTAGAAGGTTTTTGAAAAATGCCAGATGCTTTAATAGAATGTCTTTGCTTTCTGCTTGAGTAAGGTAGTCGTCCAGGTATGGATATATTTGAATCCCTCTTTGTCTGCAGTATGCAATTACTGGTGCAAGGCATTTTGTGAAGACCCTGGGCGCAGTAGATAAGCCAAAGGGCAGTGCAGAGAATTGGTAATGGGTTGAACCTGCAATAAATCGGAGGTATCTTCTGCAATTTTGTCTGATAGGGACATGCAGGTATGCCTCCTTGAGGTCCAACGTTACTAGCCAAGCCTTCTTGCCCAGCATGGGAAGAAGTTGCTGTAGTGTTAGCATCTTGAATTTGGGTACTTCCAGGTATGTGTTTAGAATTGAGAGGTCCAGAATGGATCTCCAGGCTTTGTCCTTTCGGGGAACTAGAAACAGTCTTGATTAAAATCCTTGTCCTTGCTCCTGTGTAGGAACCTGTTGAATGGCTCTCATGTCCATGAGAGCTGAAATTTGCTTTTGAGCCTCTGCCCATTGATTTGGTGGCAGGTTTGGCATTCCTTTTATCCTTGGTAAAGTGTGAAAGTGGAATCTGTAGCCTTGAGATACAATATTTAGAACCCATTTGTCTTTTGTGATGTGCCAATTTGTCTGCGAAAAGAGCTAGTTTTCCCCCCAAGGGAGCTGCCAAGAGAGTTTTGCTTGGTAGTCTGAGGGGTAAACTCATTGTGTTTGTCTTCTGGTAGTTTGAGACCTGTCTTCTCCTCCTTTTTGGGTTGTGGCACTCCATTGTCGAGGCTGGTAAGAGCCTTGTGGCTGGCCTCTGCCTCTTGGGCGTCTGTATCTGCCCCTCTGTGGTCTGGCAGAAGCTGGAAAGGACTAGTTTTTGGTTGGCCAATTTCTGCTGAAACGAGGAGGTTGAACCTGTAGGAAATCCTTGACAGTCTGCATAGATTTTGCCTTATCCTCCATTTTCTTTAAAACTACTTCTGCTTTTACAACAAATAAAACATCCTGCTGTAAGGGTGCATCCAATAACTTTGCTTTAACATGATCAGGCAAAGTTTGTTCTTTTAACCAAGCATGCCTATGTATGACGGATCCTGCCACTGCTGCTCTACAAGAAGCTTCCAATGAATCAAATCCACATTGCAAAGTATGTTTTCCCACTTGTTCAGCTGAATGTAACAAATCTTGCATTTCCTTGTAATCTGGTTGGTCTGTATGTGCGAGCAATTTTTGTTTTGAGACATCAGATATTGTTGATATTTCAGCATGTGAAACTGACAATTTAAGGCTCTCATAGCTAAAGTAGCTGAGGTATAAACTTTCTTTCCCCATCTGCCTAGTGCTCTAGAATCCCTTTCAGAGAGCACAGGATTTTTAGCAGTAGAGGCCTTAACCCCTTTGGGACCTGGGAAATGGTTTCTGGGTCAGCAACAGGGCTTTTATACAGGAATTTGCGTGAGTCAGGGACTCTAATATCTGTCTGGTTTGGCTGGTGCAGAGGTAGTGAATCTGGGTTAAGGCTAGACTCTGAATAATCATCATCCACAATGTCTAACATAGGTGAAATTGCAAGTGGTCTGTGCTGGGGTAGTAAAAGAAATTCTCTGAGCCTTTTCTTAGGATCAGAGTAATCCTGGCCTTCCCAGTGGAAATGTTCCCTCATAGTATGCAAGGTTTCCCCAAAAGAAAAGTCTTCTGGGGGAGATGCAGAAGGGATAGACTCTTCAGCATCAGAATCTTCATAAGGGGGAAAAGAATATTCCTGTTCCTCAGAAGAGTGAGGAAATTGAAACCTGGTCAGAGGAAGCGTAGTCCTCCTCCTGCCTTGGCCTTTTATTAGGAGGGGGATGGGAACCCCTGATGAGGGTAATTAAGTCTTCAGCCATCTTAAGCATCTGTTTCCTAGGCATGGGGCCTTGTGCTGGAGACTGCTGTGCAGTCTTCTTTGTTTTTAACGGAGTTTTCAGTTTTGCATAGGATTTAATAGTGAGTGTAGTCGGTCTGAAGACACCTTAAGCAACTGAAGGTGTTTCATCTGCACTGGAATCTCCTTCAGGAATGGAGTCGGAAGGGACTAAAGGTAAAGGTTGTGGAGGCCTATTAATCTCCGCTTGTGAATCGGATGTCGCCTGGGGTTCTAAATCAGCGGTCGTCAGGGGCTGCGTAGGCGCCTCACTGAAAACCGGAGAACCGGCGACTGGCCTAGCAGAGGCCTCGGAATCCGGTTTGGATTTCGGCTGCCTGTTCTTATCTTTGCGTTTTTTATGCATTCCGGTCGGTTGCTCCGACGGCATGGTATAATTAAATTTTCTACCAAAATAATGTTGGGCAAAATCAAACAGACATTTAACAGTTTGTTTATTAAACCCAGCACAAAACTGACAACCTGTGACGTTGTGGTCTGGGCCTAGGCAAGGAATACAATAAGAATGAAAGTCCGTATGAGGTATTTGCTTCCCACAAGAAATACAATTGTTAACTTTTTCTGACATTGGACTGAGGCAAGAAAAGGTTTCCCAACGGGGTAATTAGCTTTATGAAGACCTCGGTCTGAAATTCGATTTGAAAATCTCAGGAGTCGGCGACCGGCACTTGCGAACTTGCTTCTGCTTCAGGCACCGTGCGGCAAGAAAGACTGCAAAAAATGGCGTCAGATGCATCTTATATACCCCTGACGTACTGATGTCAAGGAAGAAGCGACAGCAACTGACGCCGGACCAAGACTTTGGAACTCGGGCCGACTGCAGGATCGCCTGATGGCAGGATAACCCAACAGTGATGACTATAGCAGTGTAACATGATGAACATCACCAGAAGAATCCTGCTCAATAGGCCTCTTAAGAGGGGTAGAAAACCAAGGCAGAGCAGGAACAGAAACCCCCTGTGGATGCTTTAAGGGCCATAAGGGCATTAAACAAGCCTTGAGTGAAGTTTTACCATTTACTCCAATGATCTTTAGCTTCTTTTTGAGAGGGACATCAGCCTTAAATAATTTAGGAAGCGCTTGTCCCCTGACACTATGTTAGTTGGAACCTCTTTCTTACTGATATGCGAGGAACACCCATAAGTACTTCAGTAATAATCAGCCATGGTTCCCCCTGAATCTGAAGCGGATGCCTGCAAGGCCTCCATGGAAGTGTGGAGTCGGATCCATGCCAATCTATGAAGTGGTCATGGCAGAGGAATTCGAGAAAGAAACTAGATGATCCCACCAGCCTCAAGAGAGACGTCCGGTGGAGGCGGTACAGTTGACTTTTGGGCTGGGAAGATCATTCCATAGTATCCTTAGCCAACAGTTTAAGTCACTGGTTATCTAAGTACATTGTAAGGGAAGAAAGCAGACTATGCAACATCTTGGGGACAAAAGCTTGAGAACTCTCACAAAATGTATGGTCATGTGAAATGCCTAAACAGATCAAATGGAGCTCATGACAATCTTTACAGAGAATGTGTCTCCTGCACTGAAATTTCTCTTTTCTGGATGACACGAAACAGAACAACCAAAAATAAAGCAAAAAAGGTAAAAAATAAATAAATAATAAAACAGGGCACTTATCTGAAAGCAGTTGAAAACCAGCAGACGAACATGCATTCAGAGAGACGACTGAAGGTGGCATTCAGACTGTCCTACTCCATGCGTGGGGAGCATACATGTGACATACGACGTACCAATTGCAACCCAAAGGCTTCTGTACACTGGCTGGACATCGGGCTACCTTTGGTAGAGGATTCCTATTGTCAAGAACACTGCATCAGTGATATGGAAGGACATCTAATCCTTCTTTTATGTCTGAAGTGGTATCCAAGTTTACTTTAAGCCAAACTATCCATCGCTCTGTGTTCTTCCCTGATCCCAAAACTGAGCAAGAAAGGACACTTCATACCTTAAATGTCCATAGGTAAATTGGGTACTATCTTGAGAGAACAAAATCTTTCAGAACTTGCGTTCAGTTGTTCATCTCTTGTGACCGGAAGAAGGGAGAACCTGTGTCAAAGCAGCCTATTTTCAAATGATTGTCTCAGGCTATTACCTTTTGTTATTCTCACCACAACAAGACTATTACAGGCAGAGTCAATGCACACACTACCAAGGGCTTGGATTCATCTATGGGGTTTTGGAAAGGGCTGGACTCTGGTAATTCTAGAACAGCAACTTGGTCCAATGTACATATTTTAACAAAGCACTACAAGACAGATTCCTTTTCCACTTTTATGTCCAGCTTTGTTAGCACCATTCTTCCAGGGGCTCCTGTGCTCTTTCCCTTCCACATCCCAGTTTCTCTAAGGTATGGTAATCTACCCATATAGCTTAAGTTACCGCAGCAGTGATCATATGATGAGCATAGTACAGTTGTGTAAGTAAACTTACCATAACAGTAGATGCTTGAATGATCACTGCTGCAGTAGATGCTCCCTCCCTCCATCCCGCTTGCTTTTCGGTTTGTGTTTTTATGCCAAAGTGTGGACATTTGTTTTTTTTGTTGTTCCTAGCAATGTCCTGTGAGGGCTGTGCCTCAATCTCTAAGAATGAAGGGCTTGGTGCTCAAAAATTAGAAGTTATGTACTCACCATAACGTTCCATCTGAGTAGGTGTATTCATTTGTCTGCAACCTGTGGGGTTATGGATCCGATATCGGATCCGAACCGGCATGGTTTACCAGCTATGGATCCAAGCTCTCAGCTCCTCCCCTCACCCATAATGCCCTGCTCTACCCTCATGACCTCAGATCGAGTTTGCCAACAGCAAGAACACCCTGAAAAGGGTAACACAACATATGCAGGAAACTGAAAGGCCAGGGGGATAGGAGGGCGGGATGGTTGCAGACAAATGAATACACCTACTCAGATGGAACGTTATGGTGAGTACATAACTAAATCTGAAGTAGGAGATTCATTTGTCTGCAACCTGTGGGACAGAGTCCCCAGCTACCTGAATCTTGGGCGGCCATCATGGAAGGATATTCCGGAGCACCGCGGAGCCAAAGGATGCTCTACCCCTAGATGCAAGATCCAACTTGTAGTGGGAAATAAAAGTATGAGATGAAGCCCACGTGGCTGCTGGACAAATATCATCTAGAGGAATCCTAGCCTTAAAGGCTGCCGAGGTAGAGACTGACCGGGTTGAATGGGCATGTACACCCTCCGGTGCGGGCCTTCCTGAAGCTTGATAAGCCAATACGATACATTGTGAAATCCAGCGAGATAGTGAGACTTTAGAAATTGGTTTGCCCAAATTAAATTTAGCAAAGGAAATGAACAACTGGTCGGATTGCCTATGACCAGCCGTCCTGTTTAGATAAAATCTAAGTTGCCTGTGAACATCTAAGGAGTGAAGCTTGTATTCACCTTTGTTTTCATATTTAGGAAAGAAGACAGGGAGGTTAATGGATTGATTAATGTTTGCTTCAGAAGCTACCTTAGGAAGAAAGGACGGGTTGGTCCTGAGGTAAACACGGTCCGGATGAAAGGCCAAGTAAGGAGGTTTAGCTGATAATGCTTGAAGCTCTGAAACTCTCTTGGCCGAAGTAATGGCTACTAAGAAGGCGGTCTTGAAAGACAAGAATTTCAGATCTACCGCAGCCGCCGGTTCAAAGGGGGGGGGGGCGGTCAAGGCCTGGAGAACTAAGGAAAGGTCCCAAGGAGGAACCGCTTGCTTTACAGGGGGCCTGAGAAGAAAGGTACCTTTAAGCAAAATCTTACACAACTTGGCCGACATCAGTGGATTGGAGTCATGACCAATGTGATAATGGGAAATTGCCGCAAGTTGTACTTTGACCGTGGAACTGCTGGCACCATCGTTAAAAAGAGTGGTTAAGAAATCAAGCACCAAAGGGAGAGGAACTGTGAAGGGGTTTAGGCCTTGCCGCTCCGCCCACAACGAGAACCATTTCCACTTGTTGCGGTAGACTTTCCTAGTGGATGGCTTATGAGCTGCCACCAGGATCGCCTTAACAGGGGACGAAATACCAGGAGTCCTGATCAAGAGTGGAACTGGAGCAGCCAAGCGGTCAGCTTCAGGTTGTCCAGGTTCGGAGGAGATAAGCGGGATGGATGAGATATCAGATCCGGAATGGGATCTAGAATCCAAGGAGGATTCACGGAGTGAGACCTTAGGAAGGGGAACCATCTGTCGAGGCCAAAACGGAGCAATGAGAACCATTCTGCACCAAAACCGAGAGGCTTTCTGAAGAACTTGGAGCATCAGAGGCAAGGGGTGATAAACATAAAGAAGACCGGGTGGCCAAGCATGCACCAGAGCATCTCTTGGGGAACCTCTGGGAGGAGGTATTAGAGCGAAAAGACTGTCGCACTTGGTGTTTGAGGGAGAGGCAAAAAGATCGCAACAAGGAGTTCCCCACCGTGCGAATATGCATTCCGCTACTTGAGTATTGAGAGACCACTCGTAAGGGGTGAGAATGGTGCGACTGAGTTTGTCCGCCAGGATGTTGGACCGACCCGGAATGTGCGTTGCTATGAGAAAGCGGTTGGTGGAGATTGCCCATTCCCAAACTCTCATGGCTTCTCGACAAAGAGGGTAAGACCTGGTTCCTCCCTGCTTGTTGATATACCAGACAACCGACATGTTGTCCGATTGAATCGCAATTGTTCCCAAGGGAAGAAAGGCCTGAAGTGCTAGCAACGCTAAGAGCACTGCTCTCATCTCTAGAACGTTGATATGCAGTAAGGTCTCAGAATCGTTCCACGTGCCTTGGACGGTCCGGCCTGCAAAATGCCCCCCCCCCCACCCGAGGCGGGAGGAGTCCGTGGTCACCGTGGCGAGAGGGGGAGAAGCACAAAATGGGCGGCCTCCGTGGAGATCTGGAGAGTGAAGCCTCTAGATGTTTATCACATTACCCCTTCTTTTTCCTACCTCTCATTTATCCTCATCATACTGTACTGATTAGAATGCTTTTGAATTGTGAACTTAAATGTTTTATGTTTTTACTCTGTACAATCTTTTGTATTTTATATTTGTATGCACCTAATTTTTGTCTGTATTGGAGCTTTTCTCCCCAGGACTCCATTGAAAACGGGTTCTTTTGGCCCAATGGACTATCCTGGTAAACCAACTGCAAATAAAATAAATAATAAATAAATAAGGAGGGACCGCTTGTAAGCCTTGCTGATCGCAATGGGATGATGCATAGGAAGAGCAAGATACGACCACTGTACTAGGAGTGTCCACTGGAGGATGCGCATATTGAACCTGGCGAGAGGAAGAAGTGATATAGCAGCCGCCATGGACCCTAGAGCCCTCAGGACCAACTCCGCCGGAACTGAG
The DNA here is from genome assembly GCF_019279795.1 of Protopterus annectens. Taxonomy (NCBI): domain Eukaryota; kingdom Metazoa; phylum Chordata; order Ceratodontiformes; family Protopteridae; genus Protopterus; species Protopterus annectens. The sequence goes on from NC_056741.1 coordinate 999,499,672, forward strand.
CTTGAGTGGAGAATGGCCCGCACCTGGAGTTGCAGATTTTGAACTCTGTCCACAGTGAGGAAGGCTTTTAATCTCCTTGTGTCTAACCTGGCACCTATAAAATCTATGAACTGCGTGGGTGCTAAGTTGGATTTTTTTGTGTTTATAGTGATGCCCAGACGGGGAGCAAGATGGAGAAAGGAGTCTCGCGCCAATAGAAGTAGATGCCTTGTTGGGGCGGTAAGGAGCCAGTCGTCCAGGTAGGGAAAGACCTGTACCCCCTGAAGCCTCAGGTGGGCCGCTACCACTGCTAATACTTTGGTGAACACCCTGGGGGCTGTGGTGAGACTAAAGGGAAGGACCCGGAACTGGTAGTGACTGGCTCCCAGCCGGAAGCGGAGAAACCTCCTGGGCGCCTGTCCATTAGTATATGGTAGTACGCATCCTTGAGGTCTATGGAGCACATCCAGTGATTTTCTCCCAGAAGGGGGAGAATAGACTGCAGAGTGACCATTCGGAACTTCTCCTTGGGAACTGCCAGGTTCAAGAGTGAAAGGTCTAAAATTGGTCTTAGATCCCCCGTCTTTTTTGGCACTAAAAAGAACCTGGAGTAGAACCCTGATCCGATCTGGTCTGGGGGGACGGGCTGGATGGCTCTTTTCTTTAGCAGATGGCCAATTTCTGCCAAAGCGGCCTCCCACTGACCGGGTGGAACATCGGGGAGGGACTTCAATTTTGGCAAGTGACGAAAGGGGATACGGTATCCTCTGGATATGATCTGGAGAACCCAGCGGTCTGACGTTATGGACTCCCATGCCGCCAGGTGCTCCGAAAAACGTCCCCCGACTGCCTCCAGAGTGGAGCAGCCGGGAAACCCCTCAGGGCTGCTGCGCGGGCCGTTCAGAGAAGGGTTCTCTGGACCCGAAGTTCCTGGGAGCCCCTCTGCCTCTAGGGCGGCGTCCTCCCTGTCCTCCTCTGCCACGGAAGGACTGGTTGTCCGGAGCAGGCTGGGATTGCTCGACTTCGAACCACATCTTCTTCTGACCCTTTTGGTTCCTAGAATAGGGCCTCTGGGGTGCAGAGAAGTGGATTCCGACGGCAGACAGCGTCTTCCGTCCTTCGCTCTGGGTCAAAGTGTCGAACAGTTTTGCCAAAGAGGGCAGAACCATCGAAGGGCGTTCGCAAATGACGCTTTGAAGGGCTCTGAGAAATCGCAATGACGGAGCCAGGCCTGACGTCTAGTAACTAGGCCTGCCCCTGCGGCTCTAGCGGCGCCTTCCATAGCATGGGAGAGTAGCCGCATAGAGGTATTGGTAACGGACCTGAGATTGGCCATGCGGGTGGAGTGCAGCACTTTGTCCTCCTCCGACATGGACTCTGGGGGGGATGCAGCGTATTCTTTAATAAGATCGCGCTGCATCCTAATCACATGTGCCAGATAGTTCAGCGCCCTTACAGAGAAGGTCGCTGAACTAAACATCCGCTTCCCCAAGCGGTCCATCATCCGAGACTCCTTGCTCGGGGGATGGACTGAGGGACTCTCCTGAGCAAGTTCCCTCTTGGTGGCCGCCGCCGTCAACATGGCATCTACCGGAGGCCCCTTATTCCAATAGGCACGGTCAGCCGGGGGACTGAGAATACGGTCGGGCCTTTTAGGGATTGGCTCCATGGTGTCCGGTTCCTCCCACGCCCTGGTGGTAATGAGGTCCACCAGGGGGTCAGCAGGAGGGGACACCCAAGAGGTAGACGGGCCCGCTTCAAATGCCTCCAAGAACACGGACTCATCCGAGGAAGACTTGGGGGCAGACCACCCCCCCTTATGCGGAGCATTTCCATGATGTCTCCAAATGAGACATCCTCGGGGGGTGACCGTGGGGAGCCTTCCCCTTCCTCCAAATCCGTGTCTTCCGTGAGAGACTCGGGAGTCAATGTGCCTCCTTTGCACGTATGCTTGCGGGAACATCCTCTGGGGGCTGTCAGAGGACTCCTCAAACAGTAACCTGTTCCAGGGAACAGCTTGGGGCACAGGAGCGGGCTGTCCCAAGGGCCGGATGGTGGAAGCCTGACCCAGTGCAGAGGGAGCGGGGACGGAGCGAAGTGCGGGGTCCGGAGACCCTCAACAGGGCCCTCTACTACATCAAAAGCCGAAGGGAGCCGACCTCGACCAAAGGATCCGACAATCGGCTCCCCTCGGATCCGAGTGGATCGGAGCCGGCGCGGCGCGGATCCGAAGGACAGTGCGCTCCGACACAGACAGCGCCGAAGGAGCACTGATCCCCTGGATCCGGCTCGGATCCAGGCTCCGAGGTCGGATCCGGCACTCGAGGGCAGGGTCGGATCCGAAGTACCAAGTACTATCGGCGCCGACCCACCCCCGGCTCCGAAGCTGCTCGGCTCCAACTGCTCCGAACCCGGGTAGCGGGTCGGAGAAGGAGCAATTGGTTTGAAAAAAGGGGTCGAGCTCCCCTCCAGAGGGGGGGGGGGGGAGGCAAGAGCACTCCCATCTGCATCTGGGCCTGGATGAACCTTCTCATCATCAGGTCCAGATCAGCGTCTGACAGGCTGTAAGTTGATCTCGACGAGGCTACCGAGGTAGGCCTTGAGTGCCTCCTCGATAGCCTTGACGGAGATCGGGTCTCCTCCTCCTCAGGTCCCGGTGAAAAACACACTGGAGACCGGAGCCGAGGAGGGGGAGAGCCAGCAGACAAGGAGGCCGGAGGAGAAGCCCGCTTGGCTGGCGGGGCCGAAACAGAGGTCTCGGCCCGCCGCTTATGGTGCTTCTCCCTCCGGTCCTTCTTCCTAGCTTCCCTCTCCTCCGAGCCACTACAGGGAGGTTGAGTCCCAGGAGGAGGAGGGGGAGCCGGAGAGGAGATAACCGTAGAAACGGTTACCCCCGAAGGAGCGGAGGCCGGAGCCGAGTCCGGTGGCAAAAGACCCGCTAAGACAAGCTTGGACCTCCGCTCCTTTAATGCCCTGGGGTTGAACCCTGCACAAATGGAACATCCAGATGTGAGGTGCTCAACCCCCAGGCATCTAACACACCGAGTGTGGCCATCAGCTGGGGAAAGCTTATGGCCACACTCGGAGCACTTGGAAAATACAGCTTTGGGCTGCTCAGACATCCCAAAGGCAAAAAAACAAGGTTACTAAAACTAGTTAAAGTAAAGTAACAAAACCACTCAACAGGCCCAAACACACACTACGCTACCAGCGAGGGGAGGGATAAGTAAAATTAAAATTTAAGACACTAAAAGTATAATATAAAAGGGAAACCTACACTTCCACACAAAACTTTCAAAAACAAGCACTTTAAGACTAAAAATTTCACTTAGCTGGAGAGCTTAGAAAACACAATCTGGTCACCATGCGTGGCAAACGAGATCTGGGGTCATGAGGGTAGAGCAGGGCATTATGGGTGAGGGGAGGAGCTGGATCCATAGCTGGTAAACCATGCCGGTTCGGATCCGATATCGGATCCATAACCCCACAGGTTGCAGACAAATGAATCTCCTACTTCAGATATACAGTTTTGTACCTACCATAAATGTAGATGTTCGAGGATCCACATTGCTGCAGTCATAACCTGTGGGTAGTCCGCTGTCCTCAGTCGGCCCGAATACCAAAGAGTTATGCTAGCGTCGGTCATGGGCGCCCGGAGCTGACGTCAGTACGCAGTAGTACTTAAGCGCATGACCGACGCCATATCCTCAGTCTTTCTTGCCCCAGATGTCAGAAGGCCTCAAAAGGAAAAGGCCAGAGCCACAAAGGGAGAAAATAATAATTATCCCCAAATAACAATAACAACAAACAATAACCACACCCCCAAACCCAAGAGGGGAAGGAGGGAGGGAAAATAGGACTGCAGCAATGTGGATCCTCGAACATCTACATTTATGGTAGGTACAAAACTGTACTATGTTCTTCGTCTCACATTGCTGCAGTCATAACCTGTGGGTAGAATCCCAAAGCAAAGGAAAAGGGAGGCTGGCAAACTAAAAAGCATTGGGGGCTGCTAACATGCCCTGTAAGATTGCGGTGGCAAACCCAGCCCTGGACTTAGAGAAAAGAGGGAGATGGTAATGTTTAGTAAAAGTATGAACTGAACTCCAAGTAGCTGCTTCCAAAATATCCTTAGTAGCTACACCCCTCAAAAAAGCAGTAGAAGTGGCAGTAGCCCTAGTGGAATGAGGTCTAATCCCAGCAGGAACATCCTTCCCATGATGAGAATAACAAAAAGCAATACAATTACCAATCCACTTTGAAATAGTCTGCTTAGAAACAGCTTTCCCTTGTGTACCCAAAGCAAAAGAAACAAATAACTGTTGTCTGTCTGAACTCCTTAGTTCTGCTCAAATAATAACGTAACTGCCTGTGTATATCCAAAGAGTGCAAGATTTTTTCCCCTTTATTTTGGGGATCAGCATAAAAGGTGGGCAAATGGATAGACTGGTTCAAGGCCACATTAGAAATCACTTTTGGCATGAAAGTAGGGTTAGTACGCAAAGAAACTCTATCCTTATGGAATATCAGAAAAGGTTCAACTGCCATGAGAGCCTGCAATTCAGATACCCTTCTAGCAGAAGTAATGGCCAACAAAAAGGCAGTCTTCCAGGATAAAAACGTTAAGTCAGACGTAGCTGCAGGTTCAAAAGGAGGCAAAGTAAGCTTCTCCAACACAAAATTGGGATCCCAGGAAGGAGTAGGAGCTCTACGTGGGGGTCTTATATTTTTTGCCCCTCTAAGAAATTGCTTAAACAAAGGGTGAGAAAATAAAGGAGGGTCACAATCATAGTGAGCAGAAATGGCTGCAGCATGAACTTTCACAGAAGAAAATGACAAACCCTTGTCTAGTAACTCAGTAAGGTACTGTAGTGTAAAACTCAAATTAGGTACCGAGACATCAAAGCCCTTTGTTGTGCTCCAAAGAAAAAACTCTTCCATTTATCAGCATAAACTTTTCTAGTGCTTGGCCGCCTAGCTTCCAAGATGACATCTAAAACCTGCTGAGGAAGCTGAGAACCCACAGGCTCTAAAACAGAATACGCCAGGCCGTTAGATGCAGGGACTGCACCCTGACATTGAGCAAATGACTGCTTGACTGGGACAACAAGTGAGGAAGCTGTGGCAAAGGCCAAGGAGGCTCCTGAATTAAACTCCTCAGCAGAGGATACCAGTGCTGTCGTGGCCAATCTGGTGCTATTAAAATCATGCAAGGCCTGTCCCTCCTGACCTTCAAGAGAACCTTGGTAATGAGAGGTAGAGGAGGAAAAGCATAGACGTGAAGGTTATTCCAACTGAAAGATAGAGCATCCACTTTCCAAGCTTTTGGGTGAAACATTTTTGTGCAAAATTTTGGTAGTTGGAAATTTAGAGGAGAAGCGAACAGATCTATGTCTGGAGTTCCCCAAGCCACTGTCAACTGATGAAAAACCTGAGGATCCAATTTCCACTCGTGGGGATCCACAATTTGTCTGCTCAATACATCTGCTAGGGAGTTCTGTGCTCCTGGCAGAAACCGTGCTTGAAGAGTGATGTGCAAACCCAGAGCAGTCCCCCACAATATCATAGCTTGTCTGCAAAGAGGGTAAGAATGGGTCCCCCCTGCTTGTTGATGTACCACATGACTGTAGTGTTGTCTGTTTGTATCAACACCTGTCCTGGTTGAAGTAGGCCCTTGAAAGCCATCAGGGCAAACTGGACTGCTAACATCTCCTTCATGTTGATATGCAAATGCTGTAGTTTGGGAGGCCACGTGTCTTGAAATCCATTTCCCATTGAAGTGTGCTCCCCAAGCCAGGTCTGAGGCATCCGTCGTTAAGATCTGACTCGCCTCTGGTCGGGTCACAGAGAGTCCCTTGTTTAGGTGACATTCCTGTGCCCACCACAAGAATTCCTTCTGGATGCAAGGTATTATCGGAATGACAGTGTCCAAATCGTGGCAGTGTTGAGTCCATACACTTTTGAGATACCATTGTAGCTTCCGCATATGCAGTTTGGCATTGGGAAGTACCAGAATGCAAGATGCCATGAACCCCAAGGCTTGAAGGACTGTCCTTGCAGTCAGCCTGGACAGTACTGATAATTGCTGGAAGTATAGATGAAGAGTTCTTTGTTTGTCCGGGGTCAGAAAGGCCATCTGAGAGGCTGTATTCAGTCTCACACCCAGAAAGCACATGTCCTGAGAGGGTACTAGACTGGACTTTGTTTCGTTCACAGAATACCCTAGGCACCTTAAAACTGCCATTACATACTGTAGCTGTTGAAGTAACTTGTCTTTGTCCTGAGCAAGAATCAGGCAATCGTCCAGATAAAGATAAATTTGTATTCCCCTCAGTCTTAAGAAAGCTATTACAGGAGCCAGAACCTTTGTGAACACCCTGGGCAGTAGATAAACCAAAGGGCAATGCAGAGAACTGATAATGAGAAGTGCCAGCCCGAAAACGCAGGAATCTCCTGCAGCTGGGCCTGATAGGAATGTGAAGATAGGCCTCTTTGAGATCCAGAGTTACCATCCAGTGATCTTTGCCTAGCAGAGGCAGAAGTTGCTGTAATGTTAACATCTTGAACTTTGGAATGTCTAGGTACGTATTGAGAATGGACAAATCCAGAATTGGCCTCCAAGTGTTTCCTTTCTTTGGCACTAGGAAAAGACGAGAATAAAACCCTAGGCCTTCTTCTGACGGAGGTACCACCTGGATAGCCCCCATCTGTAAAAGCAAAGAAATTTGTTCTTGAGCCTCCAGCCTTTGCTGAGGAGGTACATCTGGCATGCCTTTGAAAGGGGGAAAAGTGTGAAAATAAAACTTGTAGCCTTGAATTATTATGTCCAACACCCATTTGTCCTGGGTGACCAAATGCCAATTTTGTTTGAAAAGTGCCAACTTTCCTCCTAGAGGAGCTGCCAGAAAGGAAGGATCCGGCAGCTGGAGATACAGGTCATTGGGTCTGTTTACGAAAAGGCTGACCCCTGCCCTCACCAGAAGATTGTGCAGGAGAACTCCAAGTCCTAGGTCTGAAAGAACCCTGAGCGTGAGCCCTGCCCCTACCACGCCTAGACCTGCCCTTAGACTGAAAATCTGAAGAAGGGTAAGACCATCCTCTTGCAGGCCAATTCCTGCTAAACTTAGGGGGCTGCACTTGCAAAAATTCCTTAACTGTCTACATAGACTTAGCTTTGTCTTCCATCTTTTTCAAAACTGACTCCACAGGGGAACCAAAAAGAACTTCAGATTGAAGGGGAGCATCCAAAATCCGAGCCTTAACATGCTCTGACAAATTTTGATCCTTAAGCCAGGCATGTCTACGAATAACTGAACCAGTAGCAGCTACCCTGGAAGAAGCCTGAAGGGCATCGAAGCCACACTGCAAGGCATGTTTACCAACTTGATCTGAAGCATGAACCAAATCCTGCAATTCCTTACACTCTATACCCTCAGATAAAGCATCTACTTTAGATTTTAATTGACCTAACAGAAAGTTCTGATACTTCAGCATGTGGAATTGGCAATTTAAAGCCCTCATAGCCAACGTAGAAGAGGTGTACACTTTTACCCCACCTATCCAACACTCTAGAATCTTTATCCAAAGGAACTGGATTCTTAACCACAGAAGCCCTGACACCCTTAGGCCCTTGAATAATAGTTTCTGGGTCAGCTCTAGGGCTCTTATACAAATATTTATGTGCCTCTGGAACTCTGTAATACCTGTCTGGCTTGACAGGGGCAGGGGGTAAAGAATCAGGATGAAGGGAAGCTTCAGAAAAAACATCCTGAACAACATCTAAAACAGGGGGAATAGCCAAAGGTCTATGTTGTGGCAAAAACAAAAATTCCCTAAGCCTCTTACGAGAATCTGAAAAATCCTGACCTTCCCACTTGAAATGCTCCCTCATGGAATGCAAGGTTTCAGAAAAGGAAAAATCCTCTGGAGGTGAAGCAGAAGGACAGGAATCCTCTGCATCCGAATCAGAATAGGGAGGAAAATCCTGAATATCCTTAGCGGAGGACTCAGAGTAATCAGAGGAATGTTCCATTCCCTCTAAATCTGTCTCCACCCCTAGGCCTCTTCTCTGGAGGGGGCATAGAACCCCTGATCAAGGTAATCAAATCCTCTGCCATTTTCAACATATGCTTTTTGGGAACAGAGCCCGAAGATCCAGGGCTGTGGCCCGTACTAGAAATACCAGGTCTAGCCTTAGCAGGGCCTTTAGTGACTGAAGTAGAAGGCCTAATAACCTTTTGTAAGGGAGGAACCACAGTAACTTGAGAAGCACCCTCGGCCTGACCTAACTCCTGAGAGGCCAACTCCTGCAAAAGTAAAGGTTCCGCCCTGGGATTCAGCCGAGACTTCGGCTGGATCCACAGATTCAACCGTAGATTCCATAGAACCGGTGTCCGCAACGGACGACTCCTCCGGTTTAGACCTTAAGGATTTATCTTTTCGCTTTTTAGCGGTAGCGGGTGTCGGAGGATCCGACGGCATGTTGTAGTTACACCGCTTACCGAAAACAAGCCTAGCACAGTCTAATCTGCGTTTAATTGTGCGCTTATTAAATCTAGCGCAAAAGCGACACCCGACTACGTCGTGTTCGGCCCTAAGCAAGGAATAGAGAGAGAATGATAGTCCCTATGAGGTATCTGTTTCCCACAAGAAATACAATTATTAACTTTTTCTGACATCCGGATTAACTGAGGCAAGAAAAGACAAAAATTTTCCCCAACGGGGTACTTAGCCCAACTGGTCTTCGGTCTGAAACTCGAAAACTGAAAATTTCAGAACGCCGAACGGCACTTGCAAACGCTGCTTCTGCTTCGGACCACGCGGCAAGAAAGACTGAGGATATGGCGTCGGTCATGCACTTAAGTACTACTGCGTACTGACGTCAGCTCCGGGCGCCCATGACCGACGCCAGCCTAACTCTTTGGTATTCGGGCCGACCAAGGACAGGGGACTACCCACAGGTTATGACTGCAGCAATGTGAGACGAAGAACATCCTGTCTTTTCGTCAGCTCAGCTCAAGTTGTCCAATGGTTTGGGCACTTGGAAGGTGCCCTAAAGCTTTGGAAGCTGGCAGGCTTTTACATCCTTAGCAGGATATAACCCCCATAAAACTCAGGCAACTACAACAGTGATCATTTGAATGTCTACTGTTACGATAAGTTACTTACATAATTGTACTTTCCTCTTCATCCTCTGACTCCGAGGAAACTGAATCTCCCTGTGGAGGATGTCCCTTTTTCTTTTGTCAGAAGATATTCACTTCATGAAGTCCATAAAATCTTGCACCAGCCTGATGAGGTCCTGAGGTGAAATGTTTGCACTTGGAGCCCTTTACTCTTCAAGTAGCAGCAAACCCCATTTTCCTGAAGGAGAAAGCAACCTACCTCTGTAAAAATAAATCACTGCATTTTCCCATCCTCAAAACAAGAGGAAAAAGTTTTACAACAGTTACTTCATCACTGGAAGGCTTAGCAGACAAAATATATATTAAATAAAATTAGTGACCAAAGCAGACCAGTACCGGACAGCAATGTCATCGTCCTCTCCTCCCCAGCCCCAGTAATTGTTTGGGAAACCATTCATCTTCATGTACTGTTCTGGAGTTAATGCCGACACACCACCAAAATAGGTCTTGTATGGTAGCCTGAAAGAAAAAGATAGGCATGACATTTAAAAAAAAATAAAATTAGCTGTGTATTCGCTAGACTGACTAACATTCAAGCTGAAAGTATAGTTGTGTAAAACCTTACCATTAACAGCAGATGTCCCTCTCTTCATTGATGCAGCCTCAAGGATGGAATTGGTATCCAGTTCTTTGAAAAAGGCACCAGAAGCAGCAATAGCTCTGGTAGAATTAGCCTTTACAGAACAAAGACATTTACCACAAAAGGTGTAACAAAAAGAAATGGCATTAGAAATCCAGGAAAAATATGGTTTGTTTAGAAACTGCTACACCCAAAGACCTGGGATGAAAGGAAAAAGTTGCTCAGATTTGCAAATGGCCTTAGTCTTAGTCTATGCAAATCCAAGGTGTGAAGAACCTTTTTACTTGCAGAGAAGGAAAAAAGCGTGGGGGGGACAATAAGACTGATTAACAGACAACTCATTGACCACATTGGGCATAAAAGGAGGATTATTACAAAGAAACACCCTGTCCCTGTGAAAAACTGAAATAGGAGGAACAGCAATAAGAGTCTGAAGCTCAGATACTCTCTTAGATGAAGTAAGGTCTTCCAAGTTCAATGCATCAAGGAAGCTGAAACAGCAGGCTTAAAATGAGGCAGAGTCAGTTTTTCAGGAACAAAAGTGTAACCCCAGGAAGGCAGAATAGGCTTCCTGGGAGGTGTGATATGAAGGATGCCTTTAAGAAATTGTTTGACCTCAAATCTAAAGGCTAGAGGAGTCAAGAGCAGACAAGTAGAAATAGCTGAGACGTGAGCTTTACCTAAAGAACCCAGCCTCGAGCAATTCATACAAAGACATATCAAGAGGGATCCCCACTGAAAAGTGATCCTGTTATGAGAAAGGCAAACAGAAATGTCTTCCATTTGGAAAAATATGATTTCCTGTTATTGGGTTTCCTATCCTCCTGCAGAAATTAGAAGTTATGTACCTACCATAACGTTCCATGCTAGTTGTCTTCTCTCGCCTTCTTTCTTGCTGGATGGGTATGGATGGGTTCGGAGCCGATCCTCGGCTCCGACTCGGCACTAGCTAAGCTCGAGAGTCACTTTTACCAGCTCAAGCAGCCCCATATCCCATGATGCAAGGCGGTAATTACCCAGATCTCGTTTGGTATCTAGAGGAAAAACTGCCTATAAAACTTTCCACCAAGGAAAGAGAAACAACTAACCTAAAAAGGCTGTAAAGGGAAACCAGGTAATCAAGGCCAAGAACTAACTGGTGCCCAAGGAAGAATCTTCCAGAGAATAGGGAGATCAAGGTCTGTCCAGGCTAGGGGGACAGGATGGAGGGACGCAAGAAAGAAGGTGAGAGAAGACAACTAACATGGAACATTATGGTAGGTACATAATTTCTAAATGTTAAGTTGTCAATCTCGCCTTCATTCTTGCTGGATGGGACCGCGTCCCTAGCACCTCTATCCTGGGTGGCTCAATGGAACAGACTCTTGAGAACTGTGGAACCAAAGCTTGCCCTGTCCCTGGAGGCCAAATCCAATTTGTAATGAGAAACGAAGGTATGAGGAGTGGCCCAAGTGGCTGCTGCACAAATAGTGTTTAAGGGTAGCCTAGCCTGAAAGGCTGTAGAAGTGGCTAGACCTCTTGTGGAATGTGCTTTAGGTTTTGAGCTCAGTTGTTTGCCCCTAAGCTGGTAAATGTCAGAAATGGTGGAAGATAGCCATCTAGATAAGGTCACTTTAGAAACCGGGAGACCTTTTTTATTTTCAGCATAAGAAAGGAAGAGCTGATCAGACTTCCTAAATTGCTTCGTTCTGTCCAAGTAATATCCGAGTTGGCGATGAACATCTAGGTAATGTAATTTTTGTTCCGCCCTGTTAGAATAATTTGGAAAAAATACAGGAAGATCAATGGATTGGTTTAAATTGGTCTTAGAAGCAACCTTGGGCAAAAAGGATGGATTGGTTCTCAAGGATACTCTCCTTGTGGAAGACCAAATAAGGGGGACGAACAGAGAGGGCATGAAGTTCAGACACTCTTCTAGCCGAGATCATAGCGACTAGAAAAAGTGTCTTCCAAGAAAGAAACTTTAATGAACAAGAAGCAGCCGGTTCGAAAGGGGGAAGTATCAAGGCTGTCAGCACTAAATTTAGGTCCCACTGTGGTGGAGGATCCTTGACAGGGGGTTTAAGAAGGAACACTCCCTTGAGGAAGGCTTTACAAAGTCTGTGGGACATAATGTTGTGGTCTGCAAATCCGACATGGAAATTTGAGATTGCTGCCAACTGAACTTTGATTGTGGAAGACGAAGAACCTGAGTGAAAAATTTCCGCTAGAAAATCCAAGACTGACTGAATAGGGGCAGTAAAGGGGTCTATGTTCTTAGATTTTGCCCAAAAGGAGAAGCGTTTCCACTTGCTAGAGTAAATCCTCCTGGTAGAGGACTTAAGAGAAGCTACTATGATACCTCTAACGGGGTTAGAGATCATAGGAAGCCTGGCTAAGGAAGGAAGTGGAGCAACCAAGCTGTGAGGTTGAGGGAAGGAACGGACCGGACCGGTGCAGTTGACCCGACTGGTGGGTCAGAAGATCTGGAGCTGGGTCCAGATGCCAAGGCTGCACCAAGAGATGGCGATGAAGGAACGGGAACCAAATTTGTCGAGGCCAGTAAGTGGCAATGAGAATCATTTTGGCTCTCAAGATGGTAGCTTTCTGGAGTACTTGTGGTATCAATGGAAAAGGAGGAAAAGCATAAAGGAGTCCCCGGGGCCAATCTTGGGTAAGAGCGTCTCTGGGGGGATGGCCCGGAAGTGGGAAGAGAGAGAAGTCTGGGTATTTGCTGTTTTGAGGTGTAGCAAAAAGATCGCAGCATGGACGGCCCCACTTCTGAAAAATCTCCTCCACTATGGATTGCTTGAGAGACCACTCGTGAGGCACGAGTACAGCTCTGCTCAATCTGTCCGCTATTATGTTGGTTTTCCCAGGGATATGCGTTGCTACCAGAAACCGATGAGAGGAGATCGCCCATTGCCAAAGTCTGAGAGCCTCTCGACACAAGGGATAGGACTTGGTTCCGCCCTGCTTGTTGATGTACCACACCACGGACATGTTGTCCGTGTGAACTGCAATAGTTCCTAAGGGAAGAAAGTCGTTGAGGGCTTGCAACGTCAAAAGCACTGCTCTCATCTCTAGGACATTTATGTGCAGGTGGTATTCGAACAGTTGCCACGTGCTATGAACCATCCTGCCCTGATAATGCCCCCCCCCCCCGATCAGGGAGGCATCCGAAGTGACCGTGGCTACCGGGGCCAGGGGAACAAATGGTCTGCCCTGATGGACTAGAGGAGAGGAAATCCACCAGGATAGATGGTTCTTGCAGGTTTGTGTCACCAGGATCTTGTGACGTATGGGAAGCTGCTGGAAGGACCATTGTGTGAACAACATCCATTGTAGGAGACACATGTAAAAACGGGCCAGAGGAAGAAGTGTGATGGCAGCCGCCATGAGGCCCAACACTTTCAGGACCAACCTGGCTTGTACCCTTTTGCTGGCAAGGATGATCCGAATGTGGTTTTGGATATCTAGGATTCTCTGACTTGTTAGGTTTGCTGACATCCGAGTAGTGTCTAGATTTGTGCCTATAAAGGTAATAGATTGGCAGGGTGATAAGGAGGACTTTTTGAAGTTGACCGAAATTCCCAGCTGACTGCAGAGGCGTAGGGTGTAATCTCTGGCTTGGAGAAGTTGATGCCTGGTGGTGGCTGAGAGGAGCCAGTCGTCGAGATACGGAAACACCTGGAATCCTTGACGTCTCAGGTGAGCCGTGACCACTGCCATGCATTTGGTGAACACTCTGGGGGCTGTAGTGAGACCAAAGGGCAGGGCTCTGAATTGAAAATGACTGGTCCCCAGCCGAAAGCGGAGAAACCTTCTGGAGCGTCTGTGGATTTTTATGTGATAGTACGCATCCTGAAGGTCTATGGGGCACATCCAGTTGTCTTTGCCCAGAAAAGGCAAAATCGATTGAAGTGTGACCATCCGAAAACTTTTTTGACAGACTTGTTGAGCCTGCTGAGGTCTAATATTGGTCTCCAGTCTCCCGTCTTTTTGGGAACCAAAAAGAACCCTGAGTAGATTCTGGACTCTAAATGGTCTGTTGGAACTGGCTGGATGGCCCTTTTTTCTAGAAGCTTTGAAACCTCTAGTTTTGCAATTTCCCTTAGACCGGGTGGAACGTCTGGAAGGGAACTTTTCCGAGGGAAGGGGCTTTCCTCGAAAGGAATCTTGTAACCCTCGGATATGATCGACTGTACCCATCTGTCTTGAGAGAGGGAAAACCACACTTCTGGGTACAGCGACAATCTCCCCCCGACTGCCTCCAAGGGTGGACAGTCGGGCAACACCTCAGGGATGCTGGAAGGGCTTGTCAGAGAGGCTCTCTACTGCCCTGGTTCTGCGGACCCCCTCTGCCCCTAGGGCGGCGTCTATTGTTATTACCCCTCTGCCTCTGGGGGTAAACTGACCACGTGCGTCCGGCATGACTCCCTGAGATTTTCGGAACCACATCTTCCCTCCCTTCTGACCTTTGGGATAAGGCCTAGAAGGGGTGGAGAAACGGACTCCTATGGCAGAGAGTCTTGCCGTCTTGCTCGCACCTGGTCAAAGTGTCCTTCACCTGAGGGCCAAACAATGTTGACCCATCAAAGGGAGAGTTTGTGAAGGACGCCTTAAAGGGGTCTGCAAAATTACAGAGCCGCATCCAGGACTGACGTCTGAGAGCCACTCCTGTGCCTGCAGCTCCACTCGCCCCATCGGCTGCATAAGAAATGAGCCGCATGGAGGAGTTGGTTATGGAATTAAGGATTCCCAGCTGAGAGGCAATCTTTTCCTGAGCCCCTGCTGCTGAAGGATCCTGTACTACTTCACCTAATTCTTTAAGGATGTCCCTTTGAAGTCTGGTGAAGTGACATAAATAATTCAGCGAACGCATAGCAAAGGTCGCTGAGGAAAACATCCGCTTACCATACCTGTCCATGGTCCTAGACTCCTTGTTAGGAGGATGGACTGTAACGGAAGGATCTGCAAGTTCCTTTTTGGTGGCAGCCGCCACCACCATGGCATCAACCGGGACACCTTTAGTAAGAAACTGCTTTTCAGCGGGGGCCGTAATAAATTTTGAAGGTCTCCTGGGGACTGGTTCCACCGAATCAGGAGATGCCCATGCCTTTCGAGCTATGACCTCCATGAGAGGGTCGAAAGGTGGAGACACCCAGGAGGTGGAGGGTCGAGATCCAAAAGCCTCCAGGTATACCGATTCATCCTCGGAGGTGTTAATGGAGGGCCAGTTCCCCCTCTGTTTCAGGAGCTCAAGGATGTCTGAAAAGGAGACATCCTCAGAGGGGGATCTTGGGGACCCCTCTGACTCATCCAAATCGGTATCTGATGTTGTAGACTCAGGGGAGTCTAAGTGCTTCTTCTTGCAGGTCCTCTTATGCGAGGGTTCACCTGAAGGATCAGGAGAAACCTCAGAAGAGGAAGTTCTTCCCAATGGGGAGACCTGGGGCGATGGATCTCTGGGTCCGGGAGCAAGAGAGCGGGAAGAGGTATCTACAGGCACCGTAGAGGGAGGAGCTAAAGGAACCGACTGCTGACTGAGCTCAGGGGCTAGCACACTCATCACCTCGAAGGCTCCACTCCCAGGGAGGGCAGAGAGATCCCGCTCCGAAGAAACAGGGATCCCCGGTCCCACCGAAAGGGAAGGCTCCGAAGCAGATGTCGGGGCTGAGCTCACCAAGGCCGAAGCTCCAAGAGGGAGAACGGGGTCGGACAAGGGTCCGATGCCACTCGCCCCCTCGGAACCGACCAGGGAAGCCCGATGCCCGGATCCCTCCAAGGAAGGTCTCAAGGAAGAGATAGGAGTCGAGGATGAGAGCCGAAAGGTGTGGTATCGGCTCCGAAGCAGCAACAGTCACGGTACCAATAATCTCCGGCTCCGAACTCTGTAGGAGAGTTGAAGGAGGAATTTCAGGAGGGTGTAGAATAGCGGTCGTCTGTTGAGACGGGCTATGGAGCATTTGGGCTAGTGCCTGTGATTTTAATAGCCTACTCACCACTCTCTCTAAGTCATGGTCTGATAGCCTGGAAGACCTCGATGATCGGCTCCGATGGCTCCACTCCGAAAGCAGGGGGGAGGCTGGAGCCGAGTGTATAGATTCCAAAGAAGGAGATCTAGACCTCTTTTTGGACGGAGCCATCGGAGCCGAAGAAACCTCGGCTCCAGGCAGAGCCGATGACTTGTCGGCTCCGAGTGGAGACAAAGATATCTCGGCTCCAGCCGGAGCCGAGACATGCTTCGACGCTAGGGGGTGTCGGCTCCAGCCGGAGCAGACACAGGTGCCGAAGCCAGGGTATCGGAGCCGAACGGCGCAGATGCTGAAGCTTCCAACAAGGAAGGATCGGCTCCAGATGGAGCTGATGTCAACTCCGGCGGAGTCGGAACCAAGACCACAGACTTGGACACCGAAGCCTGGGTCCTGGAAGGCTTAGAGGGCTTCCCGGAGCCGACCTTAGCCGGGGAGCTCTCAGGCTTAAGGAGACCCCTGAGGATCAATTTATTTCTACGTTCCTGCAGGACTCTCTGGCTAAAGGAATGACAGATAGCACAGGAGTCCTGCAGGTGTAGGGGTCCCAGGCAATAAATACAAGAAGTGTGACCGTCTGTCAGAGACATCTTCTGACAGCACGAGTCACACTTCTTGAAACCTGAGACCCTAGTATCTTTGGACATGTCGGAGTCCTAAAATACACACACACACACACACATACACACACACAATCAGACAGAAAGACACTAATAAACAAATTAGAACTGTAAGACACAGCTGTAAGACACAACACCCACACCTAAGGAAAATCCTGACAGGAACTGTAAGGGAGGGTAAGGCCTAAGGCCCAAAACACTAGAAACTTAAGAATAAGGGGATGAGGATAAAGGGTATGGAGCTAAGTGAATAGGATTCACTAAAAAAACTATAAAGAATAAAATTTAGGGAATTCGGTCTAAATTTCTTCACAAATAGCAATATAAAATCACTTACCAGGAGCTGGTAAAAAAGATGACCTCATTAGCGAAGCGGCAAACGAGATCTGGATAATTACCGCCTTGCATCATGGGATATGGGGCTGCCTCGAGCTGGTAAAAGTGACTCTCGAGCTTAGCAAGTGCCGAGTCGGAGCCGAGGATTGGCTCCGAACCCATCCATACCCATCCAGCAAGAATGAAGGCGAGATTGACAACTTAACATGTACAGTTTTGTACCTACCATAAATGTAGAGGTCCGATAGGTATGCATCTGCAGTCCTTACATATGGGTTGTCCTGCCTCAGGCAGCCCTTCGGTCGGCCGGATTCCAAAGTCTGGGTCCGGCGTCGGCTGATGTCGCCCTTTTCCCCGACATCAGAGCGCCTGGGGTATAAATACGTCAGCCGACGCCATCTTCCTCAGTTTTTCTTGCCCCAGATGCCAGGTGCCCTCTAAGGAAGGCTAAATTTGGAGAGATGAAAAAATTCCAAACATGCACAGCAATTAAAAAGCAAATACACCATAAAAGATAACCCCAGCTAGCTAAAATGAGGGAAGGTACCCAAAGAATACTACAGAGGGGTAGGAGGGAGGGAAAACCTGACTGCAGATGCATACCTATCGGACATCTACATTTATGGTAGGTACAAAACTGTACTATGTCCTTCAAGGATGCATCTGCAGTCCTTACATATGGGTAGAATACCATTGCCAAGCTGGGGGTGGTAGGACCTAGGAAAAAGATGGTGTAGCTAACATGCCCTGCAGGACTGCAGTAGCAAAGCCTGCTCTGGATCTGGAATATAAAGGCAAGTTGTAATGCTTGGAAAATGCATGCACGGAGCTCCATGTAGCAGCTTCTAAAATGTCCTTTGTAGCCACCCCTCTTAAGAAGGCTGTGGAGGTGGCTGTTGCTCTGGTGGAATGAGGCCTGATGTTGGCTGGCACAGCTTTTCCATGAAAAGAGTAACAGAATCGAATGCAATTTCCTATCCATTTTGAAATTGTCTGTTTGGAAATTGCTTTTCCTTGTACACCAGCTGCATATGCTACAAAGAGTGGGTCAGTTTTTCTGTAAGTCTTAGTTCTGTCCAAGTAGTAGCGCAACTGTCTGTGAATGTCCAAGGTATGCAGATGTTTCTCTCCTTTATTTTGTGGATTTGGAAAGAAGGTAGGCAGGTGGATAGCTTGGTTCAGTGAGACCCTGGATACCACCTTTGGCATGAATGAAGGATTGGTTCTCAAGGAGAGACTGTCCTGATGAAAAATGAGAAATGGCTGTACCGCCATGAGGGCCTGTAACTCAGATACTCTTCTTGCTGAGGTTATGGCCAGAAGGAAGGCAGTCTTCCAAGACAGGAATTGTAGTTCTGAAGATGCTGCTGGTTCAAAGGGAGGTAGTGTTAATTTTTCCAACATGAAGTTAAGGTCCCATGTAGGCACTGGTGGTGTCCTTGGAGGGTTGATGTTTTTTATCCCTCTTAGGAACTGCCTTAGCAGAGGATGAGAAAATACAGGTGGATCAGTGTTGTATTCTGCTGAAATTGCTGAAGCATGAATTTTTATGGAGGAGTAAGAAAGGCCATTATGGAGCATTTCAGCAAAGTATTCAAGGATATGTGGAATGCTCATCACTTTCGGATCTTGACCCTTTGCGGTGCTCCAGGTACGAAATCTTTTCCATTTTGCTGAATATGCCCTTCTTGTGGAAGGCCACCGAGCTTCCATGATGATATCCTTTACCCTCTTGGATAGCTTATCCTGGCGAGGAGTCAAGGTATTTTCCAGGCTGTCAGCTGCAAGGTTTTTAGGCTGGAGTGCAGGGTTTTGTACTTGTGCTGTATCAGAAGTAGAGACCATTGTGGTAGAGGCCATGGTTTCATGCGTGACATGCTCTAACAGTGGGTACCAGTGTTGTCTTGGCCAGTCCGGAGCTATCAGAATCACTTTTGGTTGCTCTGTCCTGATCTTCAGTAAGACCTTGGTCATTAATGGTAGAGGTGGGAATGCATATACTGTTCGAGCATTCCAGCTGAAGGAGAGGGCGTCCACTTTCCATGCTTGAGGATGGTATGTCCTTGTGCAGAATTTCTTCAGTTGATGGTTGTGGTGGGAGGCAAAAAGATCTATGTCCGGCCTTCCCCATGATTGTGCTATCTGAAGAAAAATGTCTGGGTGCAACATCCATTCGTGTGGATCCATGATGTTTCTGCTTAGGCTGTCCGCCAGTACATTGTCCTTTCCTGGTACGAACTGGGATTGCAGCTCTATATGGAGTTTTAGGGAAAGTTCCCAAAGGTTCATTGCCAGTCTGCAAAGAGGGTAGGAATGGGTACCTCCTTGCTTGTTTATGTACCACATAACTGTGGTATTGTCTGTCTTTATTAGCAGGTGACCTTGATGCAGGAAGTGTTCGAAGGCCTCGATTGAATGTATCACTGCCAGCATTTCCTTTTGTTTGATGTGTAGGCGCAATTCTTTTTGTGTCCATTGCCCCTGAATGCATCTGCCCTCCATGTGCGCTCCCCATCCATGGTCTGAGGCGTCCGTTGTAATGGTTTGGCTGATATGTGGCTTGCTGAAAGGCAGACCCATGTTTGACTGGCATGCTTGTGCCCACCACAGAAATTCCTTTTGAAGGAATGGAATGAGGGGGATCAAAGCTTCTAGGCTGTGACTGTGTTGGGACCATAGACTCCTTAGGTACCATTGTAGTTTCCTCATATGCAGCCTTGCTTGTGGAATCAGAAGAATGCAAGATGCCATGTAACCCAGGGCCTGCAGGATTTTCCTTGCAGTCAGCTGGGTTTGTGTTGTCAGTTTTCTGAAATAATCCGGTAATTGTTCTTGTTTTTCTTCTGTGAGAAAAGCCATTTGGGTGTTTGTATCCAGTTTTGCACCCAGAAAAATTATTCATTGGGATGGGAACAAGTCTTGAATTCTGAATGTTGACTGTATATCCCAAGGCCTGTAGTAGGTGGATGGCATAGTTCAAGTGTTTTACCAATGTTTGCTGGCTGTCCGCTTGCAGTCGTCCAGGTATGGGTATATTTGAATCCCCTGAAGTCTGCAATGTGCAATTACTGATGCCAGGCATTTCGTGAATACTCTGGGCACAGTAGATAAGCCAAAGGGCAATGCTGAGAATTGATATTGCTCTGAGCCTGCAAGAAATCTGAGGTGTCTTCTGCAACTTTGTCTGATAGGGACATGCAGGTATGCCTCCTTGAGGTCTAGAGTTACCAGCCAGGACCCCTTGCCCAACATGGGAAGGAGTTTCTGTAAGGTCAGCATTTTGAATTTTGGCACGATGAGATAAGTATTCAGTGCGGACAAGTCCAGAATAGGCCTCCATTGCTTTTCTTTTCTTGGAACAAGGAATAGTCTGGAATAAAATCCTTGGCCTTGTTCTGTGAAAGGAACCTTTTCTATTGCCTTCATTTGCAGTAGATTGGAAATTTGCTTGAAAGCCTCTGCCCTTTTGATTTGGTGGCAGGTTTGGCATTCCTTGTCTTTTTGGTAATGTATGAAAATGGAATCTGTATCCCTTGTCTATTATTTGCAGTATCCATTTGTCCTTTGTAATACTGTGCCAATTTTCTGAGAATAAAGATAGCTTTCCGCCCAAAGGTGCTTCCATTTGAGCCCTGGTTGGCGGAGTCAAAGTCAAGTCATTGAGATTGTCCTTGTGCAGCATTTGTAGGTCCTGCACTACCTCTCTGGTTAGGAGGCTGCCATTGACGTCCTCTGTAGGAGTCTCGAGCTTGCCCTCTACCTCTGGCACGCCTGCTTTTGCCTCTTTTAAATCTTTGTCCGGAAAGGACCAATTCTTAGAAGTCCAATTTCTGCTGAACCTTAGTGGTTGGACCTGGAGAAAATCTTTAACTGTTTGTACTGATTTAGCCTTTTCCTCAAATTTCTTTAAAACCTCTTGAGCCGTGGAACCAAATAACTTTTGTTTTTCAAGTGGTGCATACAGAAGCTTTGCTTTAACATGATCTGGCAGAGTTTGCTCCTTCAGCCAAGCATGCCTACTAAGACTGCACCTGTCATTGCTGACCTACATGAAGCTTCCAATGCATCATAACCACACTGTAAGAAATGGTTGCTAACCTGCTGGGAGTTATGCACCCGATCCTGAAGCGCCTTGCGATCTAGAGGTTCAGGTGAGGTTAGTTTTTTATGCAGTTCATCTAAAAGATACTCTTGATACTGTATCATATGGAATTGACAATTTAAAGCTCTCATAGAAAGTGTGGAAGAAGTATACACTTTTTTACCCCATCTCTCTAAAGCCCTGGATTCCCTTTCAGAAGGGAGAGGATTTTTAGTAGTGGAGGTTGTAACCCCCTTAGGGCCCTGGGAAATAGTTTCTGGGTCAGCAGAGTGGCCCTTGTAAAGGTATAGATGTGTGTCCGGGACCCTGTAGTACCTGTCGGGTTTGACAGGAGCCAGACGAAGGGAGTCAGGGGAAATACTAGACTCAGAGTACACATCTTCTATAACATTTAAAACAGGAGGAATAGCCAAAGGTCTATGCTGAGGTAAATACAAAAAGGTCCTTAACCTCTTCCTGGAATCAGAGAATTCCTGGCCCTGCCATTTGAAATGCTCTCTCATGGAGTGAAGGGTCTCCCCAAAAGAAAACTTTTCAGGGGGGGAGGCAGAGGAAATAGATTTCTCTGCATCAGAATCCTCGTAGGCCGGAAAGGCCTCCTCCTAGTAGTCTGACTGGGCAGAGTCATCAGAGGTCTCATCCGAAGACTGGGGATCAGTCTGCTCAACCCTGGGCCTTTTTTCCTGGAGGTGGTTGAGAGCCCCTGTCTGGATGTGGCTGGGAGCCCGTGATTAAGGAAATAAGGTCTTCAGCCAAACTTAAAATTTGTGAACCAGTGGAGGATCCCTGGGGAATAGCCTTGGGAGGGAGAGGTTTTGGCTGTTTAGCAGCTTTAGCACGTGTAAAGACCTTAATGGACATGGATACAGGAGGCCTGGCTGCCCCATGTGCTGGAATAGATTTATCAACAGAAATGGTGTCTGATATTTCCTGAGCACCGGTTTCAGAAGGAAATTCTATGACCGACCCAGTGGCGGCCTCCGGTACCGAAGTTACCGGCTGTGCTGTGTCGTTGGTCGGAAGCAGTAAAGATTCGGCTTCAGCAGAGATCGAGACACTCATGGGTAGGCCTAGGCGTGGAGTCGGCCGAAACTGCGGACTTCGTGTGTCGGTCCTTTTCCTTGCATTTTTTGGGTAAATGAGCTGTCGGAAGCTCCGACGGCATGATATAACTGAATTTATCCCCAAAAAATTCCTCTGCAAACTCTGCCCGACGCCTAAGAGTGCGTTTATTGAAGGAAGCACAGGCTGTACAGGCCGAGACGTCGTGGTCTGGGCCTAGGCAGGGTAAGCAGTAAGAGTGGAAATCCTTATGAGGTATTTGTTTCCCACAAGTTAAACAATTATTAACTTTAACTGTTTGATCTGACATCGGCTGAGGCAAGAAAGAGTCCCCAACGGGGTACTTAGCTTTTTTGAAGACTTCGGTAGCTGAAATCACAAGAGCTGGCCAACCGGCACTTGCGAACTGCTTCTGCTTCGGGCACCGTGCGGCAAGAAAGGCTGAGGAAGATGGCGTCGGCTGACGTATTTATACCCCAGGCGCTCTGACGTCGGGGAAAAGGGCGACGCCGACGCCGGACCCAGACTTTGGAATCCGGCCGACCGAAGGGCTGCCTGAGGCAGGACAACCCATATGTAAGGACTGCAGATGCATCCTTGAAGGACATCCCAAAGCACATCCTCAGAAAAAAGGTACCTAAAAGAGACATCCCAAAGCACATCCTCAGAAAAAAGGTACCTAAAAGAGATCAAAACCCAATCACCCACAGGATCAGTTGGAGAGGACAAGTGAAAATGGATAAGAAAAGTAGAGTTGTGTACACTTACCATAAAATGTAGATGTTCAAGTGTATTCACTGTTGCAGTCATCACATTTGGGTTATCTGCTTGCAATAGCCCTCAGTCGACCTGATTAACAAAGTCTTGGGTCCTTCATCGGTTGCTATCTTCTTCCGTGACGTCAGGGGTATAAAACATGCAGCAGACGCCATTACATCAGTTTTTCTTGCCCAAGATGTCAGGTGCCCCCTTAATGGGAAGCAAAAAAATCATATTATATATGTGTATATATATATATATATATATATATATATGTGTATATATATATATATATATATATATATATATATATATATATATATATATATATATATATATATATATATATATGTATATATATATATATATACACACACACATATATATATATATATATATATATATACACACACACATATATATATACACACATAAATATATATATATATATATATATATATATATACACACACATATATATATATATATATATATACACACACACACACACACACACACATATATATATATATATATATATATATATGTATATATGTGTGTGTATATATATATATATATATATATATATATATATATATATATATATATATATATATCTATATATACATACATACATAGATGTATAGATATTTATATCTATATATCTATCTATATATCTATATCTCTCTATATCTATCTATATATCTATTTATCCATTTATCTACTTATCTATCTATATGTAGATATCTCTATCTCTATCTCTCTCTTTCTATATATATATATATATATATATATATATATATATATATATACACACATATATACACATATATATATGTGCGTATACACACACGGATATATCTCCAATAAAAAAAGCAAATACACCAAAAAGCTTTTAAGCATAGTAAAAAAGTCAGGGGGCTGGAGGGAGGGTAACCAGGACTGCAACAGTGAATACAGTCGAACATCTACATTTATGGTAAATGTACACAATTGTACTATGTTCTGTGCGTTTCACTGCTGCAGTCATCACATTTGTGTAGAGTCCCAAAGCTAAGGATGGGAGGAGGAATTCAGATAGCATTAGGACCAGCAATAAGACCATGCAAGACTGCAGTGGAAAGTCCAGCTCTGGATTTAGAGAAAATTGGCAAATGGTAATGCTTGGTAAAAGTACGTACAGAACTCCATGTAGCAGATTCTAGTATGTCCCTGGTAGGGACACCTCTGAGAAAGACTGTAGAGGTAGATACAACCCTGTCTGAATGGGGTCTGATCCCCTGTGAGATAGGTTTCCCATGGTGCTTATAGCAAAAATTAATGCAATGGCCTATCCATTTAGAAATTGTTTGCTTTGAAATAGCCTTCCCCTCTGCCCCTGCAGCAAATGCCACCAGCAGTTGTTCAGATTTCCTTTGAGGTTTAGTCCTGTCCAAGTAAAATCTAAGTTGTCTGTGCACATCTAATGAGTGCAGTATCCGTTCCCCTTTGTTCTGTGGATTAGGAAAGAAGGTTGGCAAATGAATGGACAGATTAAGAGCCACACTGGATACCACCTTGGGCATGAAGGAGGGGCTGGTTCTAAGGGACACACTGTCCGTATGAAAGATGATGAAAGGTTCCACTGCCATAAGGGCCTGTAATTCAGATACCCTTCTTGCTGAAGTGATTGCTAAAAGGAAGGCTTTTTTCCAAGAAAGGAATTTTAAATCTGCACTAGCAGCTGGCTCGAAAGGAGGAAGAGTGAGTTTCTCCAGTACAAACTGAGGGTCCCAGGCTGGAGTTGGGGCTCTCCTGGGTGGTCTTAAATTGTTGGCCCCTCCGAAGAACTGCTTGAGCAGTGGATGAGAGAAGAGGGGGAGGTTCTGTGTTATAATGAGCTGAAATGGCTGAGGTGTGAATTTTGATGGAGGAAAAAGAAAGGCCCTTGTGAAGCATCTCAGTTACGTATTGTAAAATCTGAGGTAAGTTAGGCGCTGCTGTGCTCCTCCCTTGAGAATGGTTCCAGGCACAGAATCTTTTCCATTTTTCAGCATAAGGTTTTCTAGTACTAGGCCTCCTTGCCTCCAAAATGATAGCCATCACTAGTTTACTGAAGGATGGTAAAGAAGAGGTTAGGTAATTAGCCAGGCTGCTAGGTTCAGGGTTTGAAGCGGAGGGTGCAGAATCTGGTTCTCCTGCTGAGACAACAGGGTAGGGGTCTGAGGCAGGTGCCAAGGGGCCAACAGTGACACTGCGCAATAGGGGGTACCAGTGTTGGCGTGGCCAGTCTGGTACAATCAATATCGTCCTTGGTTTGTCCTGTTTGATCTTTAGTAGTACTTTGGAGAGGAGAGGCAGAGGAGGAAAGGCATAAACTGTCTGACAGTTTTTTTCCAGCTGAAGGACAGAGCATCCACTTTCCAAGCTTGCTTGTATGGAGTCCTTGTGCAAAATTTGTCCGACTGGTAGTTCGGGGGGGGGGGGGGCAAACAGGTCTATATCCGGGCTCCCCCCATTTGTTTGCCAACATGTTGAAAATTTTTGGTTCAGTTTCCACTCGTGTGGGTCCATGAGGTTTCTACTTAATCCGTCTGCCAGTGTATTTAGTTTTCCTGGCAGGAATTGAGCTTGTAGATGCACTCGGAAGCTCAAGGCTGTGTTCTACAATGCCATGGCTAGTCTGCAGAGGGGGTAAGAATGGGTACCCCCCCTGCTTGTTTATGTACCACATAACAGTGGTGTTGTCCGTCTTTACCATTAATTGTCCTGGAAGAATGTTGTCCTTGAAGGCGGTCAGAGCATTCTGTACAGCTAACATTTCTTTTTGATTGATATGCAGGTGCATTTGACTTGGGTTCCCATTTGAACTGAATGCACTTCCTTGTCAGGTGAGCCCCCCATGTATAGTCTGATGCGTCTGTTAGGGATTAGGCAGCATGGGGTAGAGTGAATGGTAGTCCCTTGTTCTGGTGGCAAGCCTCTGTCCAACAAAGGAACTCTAGGCATAGGCAAGGTATAATAAGAATCACTGCTTCTAGATCTTGAGAATGATGACACCATAGGCTTTTTAGATACCATTGTAGTTTCCTCATATGCAGTCTTGCATATGGAATTAGAAAAATGCAGGAGGCCATGAACCCCAAGGCTTGCCGTATTTGCCTTGCAGACAGCAGGGTTTCTGTGGCCACTAGTTTGAAGTAGGTTGTCAAATGAATTTGATTCTCTGGCGTGAGGAAAGCCATCTGGGAAGTTGCATTCAAGCTTGCTCCCAAGAATATAATTCGTTAACAGGGCACCAGGTGTGATTTCTTTTTGTTTATGGTGTACCCCAGACAAGTTAGCACGCTTTGTACAAAGGTCAGATGATGCAAAAGTATGTCCTAGCTTTTTGCCTGAATTAGACAATCGTCCAGGTATGCGTATATTTGAATATTTCTTTGCCTGCAAAATGCAATGACTGGAGCTAGGCCCTTTATGAAAACCCAGGGTGCAGTGGAGAAGTCAAAGGGCTGTTCAGAGAACTGATAGTGCTTGTAGCCTGCTTTGAAGCAGAGGCATCTTCTGCAAGATTCCCTGATAGGGATGTGCAGGTATGCTTCCTTTAAATCGAGTGTTGCCAACCAGGCATCTTTGCCTAGCATAGGAAGCAACTGGTGAAGTGTCAACATCTTGAATTTTGGAATCACCAAAAAGGTGTTTATAGTAGACAGGTCCAGGATAGGACGCCATGAATAGTCTTTTCTGGGTACCAGGAAAAGTCTTGACTAGAAACTCTGTCCCTTTTCCTCTTCTGGCACAGTCTGAATAGCCTTTATGCTTAAAAGAGAGAGTACTTGCTTTTGAGCCTCAGCCCACTGATTTGGGGGTAGATCAGGCTAACTGGTTGGGGTTGGTAAAATGTGGAAGTGAAATCTGTATCCTAGGGACACTATATTTAAAACCCATTTGTCCTGGGTAACGAGTTCCCAGTTTTATGCATGTACACCAATCTTTCCCCCCAAAGGGGCAGTCAGTTGAGAAGTGCTTGGAAGTCTTAAAGTGAAGTCATCGAGACAGTTTACCATAGGGGGGAGTTTTACTACTCCCAGATTTGGAAGTGGGGGGCCCCCCACTGCTTAGTCCTGTACGTACCCTGGGACTGAAGACTGGATGTTCTGCTGGATCTGGGTTTGGACTGAGAAGGCCTGGAAGACGCAGGAAAGGACCATAGGCAATTACAAATGCCTTCTATGAACACCTCCAGGACTGCATGGATCAGGCAATCCCAAATAAAACCAAGACTCTTTCCACAAAGGGCAATCGTCCAGTCTGGTGGACCCCGGCCATTAACAAACTTTACAATAAGAGGAGAAAGCTATTACATGATAGAACAAAATCCATAAAAGGGAAGTCACCCCTGATCATTATTAGTAAAAAAAATACGAGCACTCAAAATCAACTAAGGCCAATTTTGAGAGAAAAATTGCCATGGATTCAAAGGACAATCATAAGGCCTTTTTCAGCTATGTTAGGAACCTGGGTGGAAACTCCCAGATATGCTCAGAATTAGTCCAAAATTATACAAAAATCACTGAACCCACAGACATTGCCAACATACTGGCAGACAGGTTCAGTGCAAACTTCACCCCCCTCCCCCCCCCTAAAGGAGAGATAACTATCCCAGCAGAGTGTAGCCTCCCAGACATCTCAAATGCGCAGGTGAAAGCTGCTCTCTAAAGCTAAAAACACAGCATCAATGGGACCGGATGGTGTCCCCGGCTGTGTGCTACATGAGCTAAATGAGGAATTAAACCCGCACATAAGGCAGCTGTTTAATCTCAGCCTTACCACAGGATACGTGCCCAAGGAGTGGCGACGGCAACTGTGGTCCCACTCCACAAAGGCAGTGCCTCTACGGACCCTGGTAATTACCCATAAGCTTAACAAGTCTAGTCTGCAAAGCTATGGAGAGGATCATAATGGAGCTTATAAACAAAGATATAGGGGACTTGCAGACATTGGACCCGACCCAGTTTGGCTTCAAGGGCAGATCATGCCTTTTGAACTTTGTCGACTTCTTCGAAACAGCCACCAAGGCCATTGATGAGGGAAAGGCAGTCCATACAGCCTACCTTGACCTTGCAAAGGCTTTCGACACAATACCCCACTGGTATTGTAGAAAAACTTACCAGCTTAAATGTAAACCCATATGTCACAAGATGGGTTGCAAACTGGCTTAAGGACAGAACCCACAGGGTTAGAGTTGCTGGCGCTATGTCAGACTCCAAGCCGTCACAAGTGGTATCCCACAGGGCTCGGTCCTTGGCCCCTATTGTTCGGCATCTACTTCTCAGAAGTACAGGCCAACATGCGAGGACTTTGGCTGACAAAGTTTGCAGATGACTGCAAACTGGGCCATAGTGGAAAGTGCATCGGACACGGATATCCTTCAGAAGGGACTCACAGAAACAGATAGCTGGTGCCAGAGCCATGGCCTGAAGTTAAACGCCAAAAAATGTATAGTCATACCCTTCGGGAAAAACAAGGTAACCCCAAGCTACCATATAGGTGGCAATCCACTAAGCACAGAAGAGGTTATCAGGGACCTGGGGACCCAGGTTGACAGTGGCCTTTCTTTTGACACTCACGTTGCTAAAGTGGTTAGAAAGACCTTCTACATTGCCCACCTGATCATGAAGGGATTCACATCCAGATCTAGTGAGGTCATTGTTCCCCTGTACTCTTCACTTATCAGACTAATGATAGAGTACAATGCCCCATTCGGGATGCATCTCACCTGACATCTGCAGCAATTGGAGAGACCCCAAAAGTTCCTCACCAAAAGGATAAAGGGACTCCAAAATCTGTCATATGCTGCCAGATTGAAGAAACTCCAGCTCTATTCAGTCGCATACCGTCTGCTCAGAGGTGACATGTGCCCGACATACAAGGCCATGTCCAACCCGGAATTAATGGACATGCTCCACCTCAAAAAATCCAAATCCACCAAAACCACTAGAGCAAGCGACTTAAACCTTAGCACGGATATAAATAGGACGTGCTGGAGGGATAGATTTATCACTCAGAGACTCCCTATGCTGTGGAATAAAATCCTGGTCCATGTGAGGCAGAGCACCTCGCTGGCTCTGTTCAAGAGAAATCTCGACCTGTGGATGGGGGATCGTAGGTTTACCCCGGGAATCATCTCTGTGTCACTGCTGGACAGAGGCACAACAAACTAATGGGCACAGTATTTTTTCATATAAGGGGTGGCGTAAAAAACTTTGGGCTAGGCTTATAAATGCCTTAGGGCAGATAGCCTAGTATAAACCTATGAACCTATGAATTCTTAGAAGGCCAATGCCTACTAATTGTAAGAAATCTATAACAGTTTACATAGATTTAGCTTTTTCTTCCATCTTTTTAAGAACTTCTGCCTTATTGCCAAACAGGCGGTCCTGATTTAAGGGAGCATACAGTAATTTAGCTTTAACATGATCTGGCAATGATTGCTCCTTAAGGCAAGCATGCCTTCTAAATACAGACCCAGTGACAACAGCCTTGCAAGATGCCTCTAGTGAATCAAAATCACATTGCAAAGTATGTTTTCCAACTTGTTCAGCAGAATGCATTAAATCCTGTGAATCCTTATTTGCAGCACAATCAGGAATCAACATAATTTTCTGTTTAAGTAATCCAATAATATGCTGCTGATACTTTAATATATGAAAAAGGCAGTTTAAGGCCCTAATGGCCAAAGTTGCAGAAGTGTATACCTTCTTACCCCATCTATCCAGCGCCCAATAGGGGATAGGATTTTTGGCAGTAGTAGCGTTAATGCCCTTGGGTCCCTGTGAAATGATCTCAGGATCCGCAGTAGGATTTTTGAAAAGAATATGAGAGTCAGGAACCCTGTAATATCTATCATGTTTTCTGGGAGTATCTATCAGGTTTTCTGGAAGCTGGAGGAAGAGAGAGTTAGGGGCCAAGCTAGATTCCGAAAAGGCATAATCGACAATGTCTATTACAGAAGGGATAGCTAAAGGCCTGTGCTTGGGCAGGAGTAAGAAATCCCTAAGCCTCTTTTTAGAATCAGAGAAATCCTGACTTTCCCAACGAAAATGCTCCCCAAGAGTATGCAAGGTTTCGCCAAAAGAAAAATCCTCTGGGGGGAAGCAGAGGCAATAGAGTCCTCAGCATCAGAATCCGCATAGGTGGCAAGGGTTAATCCTGGTTATCAGAGGAAGCATAAATTTCAGAATCCTGGTCAGAAGTATCATAAGCAAACTCAGTCCTAGGTCTCAGAGGGGGAAGGTTGGCTTCCCCCGATTAAAGTAACAAGGTCTTCAACCATTCTTATTTGTTTTTTAGGCATAGAGTCCTGACTATGCGGTCTGGGCATCAGTTTTCTAGGCATGATTTAAGTTTTAGACCTTGAAGAAGAAGATGGCGTCTGTTTAATATGCAAGTCAGTAGGCCTGAATACACCCTCAGAAGACAGTGCCTGCACAACAGCTCCGGACTCATCCAAGGTAGACATCCACAGGTTCCACAGTTGAAGCATCACACATCATATCGGAATCCGAATGGGTCGCAGTAGAGGCCTGCGAATCTGAAGTAGCAGGCAACAGGGGCTGTGAAAGCGCCTCACTGAGTACCGGCGACTGGCTTAGGAAAAGCGTCTTCGGCAGCTTTGGACCTAGGCGGCCTGTCTCTGTCTTTATCTTGGTGTTTTTTCAGAATGTGGGTAGTCGGATGGCTTACCGAAGACATATCTGGATAATTGAACCGAGCACCAAAATATTTTAGAAGCGAAAATATACAGACGACGATAGTTCGTGGTTTAAATAAGGCACAAAATCGACAGCGAGGTATGTCGTTGTCAGGGCCTAGGCAAGGAATACAGTACGAATGAAAATCTTTACGAGGTATTTGCTTTCCACAAGAAATGCAATTTACTTTTACTGACATCAGTTTAGAGCAAGAAAAAGTTTCCCCAATGGGGTACTTAGCTTTTAGTATAAGACTTCGGTTCTGAAACTCAAAAATGAAAATTTCAGGAGTCAGCTGAGCGGCACTTGAGAACTGTTTCTGCTTTGGGCACCATGGGGCAAGAAAGACTGATGTAATGGCGTCGGCTGCATGTTTTATACCCCCTGACGACTTGATGGCACAGAGGAAGACAGCAACCGATGCAGGACCCAAGACTTTGTTAACCAGACCGACTGAGGGCTACTGCAAGCAGATAACCCAAATGTGATGACTAACAGTGAAACACGAAGAACATCCCCTTGTCTTGTGTGAGAAGATCCACCCAGTGAAGTTAACTTGCGAGGATTACCCCTGGCTTAGTGAAAAAGTTGGAATCAATGCTGTCTGGGCCAAAAGGGAGTCACCAGCAAGATTTTGGGGGGAGTCTTGCTCGATTTTGGGCAAGAAGGAAGGTGCACAGAAAACATCCCTTTCCAAGGAAAAAAATAGGGTATCCACCTTCCAAGCCAGAAGACTCTGGAACAGAACAGAGGAAGATGTCTGTCCAGAGAGGGTCAAAAAGATCTACTTGAGGAATACCCCTCCAATGGAGGATGTCCAGAAGCACACCACTAAAGTATCCACTCATAAGCCTGTGTGCTGGACCTGCTCAGTCTGCCACTATATTTTGCTCTGAGGGAATGTAGACCACGTGAAGAGTCACTTGATTCTGTACAGCCAGATGCCAGACTTGAAGAGTGAGCCTGCAAAGAAGATAGGACCATGTCCCCCCTTGCTTGTTTATATACCACATCACTGTAGTATTGTTTGTGAAAACTTTGAGGGGCCCTGGAAGAAACAGGGAATGAAAAGCCTGACTAGCTAAAAGGAGAGCTCATCTCCTTGACGGTGATATGATATAACCTCTGATGAGGCCAGACATCTTGGACCTTGAGAGGACTGAAGGAAGCTCCCCATCTCCTGTCTGAGGCATCCGAAGAGAGTTTCAGAGATGGGACTGGAGGTTGGAAAGGAAGCCCTGGGTTGAGAGAATGCTGATGAATCCACCACTGAAGCTTGAGTATGAGACAGGGAAAAAGTACAGTTTTGTACCTACCATAAATGTAGATGTTCGAGCGTTCACCCTGCTGCAGTCATCACACTTGGGTTATCCTGTCGTCAGGCAGTCCCGCAGTCGGCCAGAATTCCAAAGTCTTGGTCCGGCGTCGGTTTCTGTCGCCTCTTCCCTGACATCAGTGCGCCAGGGGTATATATATTGCAACCAACGCCATTTTCTTCAGTTTTTCTTGCCCCAGATGTCAGGTGCCCCCAAAAAGGTGGTCAGAAATTAGTACCAAAAGGAGTAACCACAGCACAAACACAAAATCCCTTCAGCTACAAGCAAATACATCAGTAAGGCATAGAAGAGATTTAGTCAGTAGATCGGAAGGGATAGAGGGGGGGTAAACCAGGACTGCAGCAGGGTGAACTCTAACATCTACATTTATGGTAGGTACAAAACTGTACTATGTTCATCGTGTTACCCTGCTGCAGTCATCACACTTGGGTTGAATCCCAAAGCTAAGGTAGGGGGGAGGTATCAGAGGGTTAATGGAGGCTATAAAGCCCTGCAGAACTGCAGTGGTGAAGCCCGCCCTGGACTTTGAGTAAAGAGGTAATTAATGGTGTTTGGCAAAGGTGTGTACTGAACTCCTGAGAAAGGCTGTGGAGGTAACTGTTGCCCTGGTAGAGTGGGATCTAATGGTAGCAGGAACTGGTTTCCCATGATGTGTATAGCAGAAACGTATGCAATGACCTATCCATTTAGAAAAGGTTTGCTTTGAAATAGCCTTCCCTTGAGAAGCTGTAGCATAGGATACAAAGAGCTAGTCAGATTTTCTGAAAGCCTTAGTTTTGTCCAAATAGTAACGAAGCTGCCTGTGAATGTCCAAGGAATGCACGAGTCTCTCACCTTTGTTCTGTGGATTGGGGAAGAAGGTGGGTTAAATGGATGGTTTGATGTAAAGCTACACTGGAAACCACCTTAGGCATAAAGGAAGGATTAGTTCGTAGAGAAACTCTGTCTTGATGAAAAATGAGGAAAGGTTCCACTGCCATTAGTGCTTGTAGCTCGGAGACTCTTCTAGCTGAAGTTATTGCTAGGAGCAGGGCAGATTTTCCATGATAGGAGCTGTAGATCTGCAGAGTAAGCTGGTTCAAAGGGAGGTAGCGTTAGTTTTTCCAGAACAAAATTGAGGTCCCATGTTGGTGCAGGAGCTCTCCTAGGTGGTCTAATGTTTTTTGCCCCTCTGAGGAACTGTCTTAGAAGAGAATGTGAAAATAAAGGTGGATCCGTGTTGTAGTGAGCTGAAATAGCTGAAACATGGATTTTAATCGAGGAAAAAAAGTCCTTTGTGCAACATCTCAGTTAAATACTGTAGAATGTGAGGCATGTGAGGCTGAATTGTGTCTTGGCCTTTAGCTTGGTTCCAGGCACAAAACCTTTTCCATTTGTCCGAATAAGCCTTCCTGGTGCTTGTCCTCCTGGCTTCCAGAAAAACATCCAGAACTGCTTGTGAAAGAGGTGCTGGTTGGATGCTTAGAGGATTTGCCACGCAGCCAGATTCAAAGTTTTGAGCTGGCTGTGAAGAATCTGATTGTTTTGTTGTGTGAGCAAATGGGGGATTTGAGGCAATATCCATGGTGGGTTGTGGGCCATATTTTTCAACAGCGGATACCAGTGCTGGCATGGCCACTCTGGGGCTATGAGAATCAGTCGTGGTCTCTCCTTTTTGACTTTCAAAAGAACCTTTGTGAGGAGAGGCAATGGAGGGAAGGCATATACTGTCAGGTTTTTCCAACTGAAAAAGAGAGAGAGTCCACTTTCCAAGCTTGATGGTGAAATGTCCTTGTACAAAATTTTGTCAGTTGATAGTTTTGAGGACTGGCGAACAGGTCTATGTCTGGAAGGCCCCATTTTTGAGTTATCATTGCAAATATTTGTGGATCTAGTTTCCACTCGTGGGGATCCTTGATGTTTCTGCTGAGGTAGTCTGCCAATGCGTTCTTCTGTCCTGGCAGGAATTGAGCTTGTAACTGGACTTGGTAGGCCAAAGCTGTGTTCCATAAGGTCATTGCTTGCCTGCATAGCGGGTAAGAATGTGTACCCCCTTGTTTATTTATGTACCAACATTACTGTGGTGTTGTCCGTCTTTATTGCAAGTTGTCCTGGATGTAATAAATAGATCCTTGAAGGCTGTCAGAGCTTTCTGTACAGCTAGCATCTCTTTTTGATTTATGTGCAGATTTCTTTGATTTGCAGTCCATAGGCCTTGAATGCATTTGTCCTGCCATGTGTGCCCCCCAGGCTGTCTGAAGCATGTGTTGCGATAGTTTGCCTGGCTGGGGGCAAGGTGAAAGGCTGACCCTTGTTGAGGTGACATGCCTGTGACCACCATAAAAATTCCTGTTGTAGGCAGGGAATGAGAGATATCATTGTGTCCAAGCTGTGGCTGTGTTGAGACCATACGCTTTTTAGGTACCACAGTAATTTCCTCATATGCAGCTTTGCAAATGGTATTATTAGTATGCAAGATGCCATGAAGCCCAAAGCCTGCAGAATTTTTCTTGCAGTTAATTGGGTCTTTGTTGCCATTGTCTTGAAATATTGAGTCAGTTGTAGTTGCTTGTCTGGCGTAAGATAAGCCTTCTGGGCCATTGTATTCAAGCTGGTACCCAGGAATGTAATTTTTTGTGAGGGTACTAGTTTTGACTTCTTTTCATTTACTGTGTACCCCAGGCAGTTTAGTAGATGCTTTACAAAGGCCAGATGATGTAAGAGAATGTCTTTGCTTTCTGCTTGGATGAGGAAGTCGTCCAGGTATGGATATATTTGAATTCCTCTTTGTCTGCAGAATGCAATTACTGGTGCCAGGCATTTTGTGAAAACTCTGGGCGCAGTAGATAAGCCAAAGGGCAGTGCAGAGAATTGGTAATGGGTTGAACCTGCAATGAAACGGAGGTATCTTCTGCAACTTTGTCTGATAGGGACATGCAGGTATGCCTCCTTGAGGTCCAATGTAACTAGCCATGCTTCCTTGCCCAACATGGGAAGTAGCTGCTGTAGTGTTAGCATCTTGAATTTGGGTACTTGTAAGTAAGTGTTTAGAATTGAAAGGTCCAGAATTGGTCTCCAGGCATTGTCCTTTCTGGGCACTAGAAAGAGTCTCGAGTAAAATCCTTGGCCTTGTTCTCGAGGAGGTACCAGTTGAATGGCTCTCATGTCCATGAGAGCTGTAATTTGCTTTTGTGCCTCTGCCCATTGCTTTTGTGGCAGGTTTGGCATTCCTCTTTTCATTGGCGAGGTGTGAAAGTGGAATCTGTATCCTCGTAAAATTATGTCCAGTACCCATTTGTCCTTTGTGACAATATGCCAGCTGTCGGCAAAAAGTGCGGGTTTTCCCTCCACGGGGGCTGCCAAGAGAGTAGTGCTTGGCCAGATGAGGTGCAAGTCACTGAGTTTGCCTTCTGGTGGTTTGAGACCTGTCTTCTCCTCCCTTCTGTGTTGTAGAGCCCCATTGGCGAGGTTTATGGTTGTCCACTGCCTCTTGGGCGTCTGTATTTACCCCTCTGTGGTCTGTCAGTGGCTGGAAAGGACCAATTTTTTGTTGGCCAGTTTCTGCTGAAGCGAGGGGGTTGTACTTGTAGGAAATCTTTGACTGTCTGCATAGATTTTGCCTTATTTTCCATTTTCTTTAAAACTTCTTCTGCTTTAACTCCAAAAAGAACATCTTGCTGTAAGGGAGCATCTAGTAGTTTTGCTTTAACATGATCAGGCAGAGTTTGTTCCTTTAACCAAGCATGCCTACGTATAACAGACCCAGTGACAGCTGCTCTGCAGGAGGCCTCCAAAGAATCAAACCCACATTGTAAGGTACGTTTGCCCACCTGCTCAGCGGCGTGCAACAGATCCTGTACTTCTTTCAATTCAGATTGTTGAGGGAGAGAGGTTATTCTTAGCTTTAACTGAGAGATTAGAAATTGCTGATACTTAAGCATGTGAAATTGACAATTCAGTGCCCTCATAGCTAGTGTGACTGAGGTGTAAACCTTTTCCCCCCACTTGTCTAGTGCTCTGGAATCCCTCGCGGAAGGTACTGGGTTTTTAGCCATAGAAGCCTTAGCCCCCTTGGGACCCTGTGAGATGGTCTCTGGGTCAGCTACAGGGCTTTTGTAAAGAAATTTGTGGGAATCAGGCACTCTATAGTATCTGTCTGGCTTAGCCGGAGCAGGAGGTAGAGAGTCTGGGTTGAAACTGGATTCTAAATAGACATCATCCACAATGTTCAAAACTGGTGGGATGGCAAGTGGTCTGTGTTGGGGGAGTAAAAGAAATTCTCTGAGCCTTTTTTTGAATCAGGGTAGTCCTGACCTTCCCAGTGAAAATGTTCCCTCATAGTGTAAAGTTTCCCCAAAGGAGTAGTCTTCAGAAGAAGCTGAGGGAATGGAGTCCTCAGCATCAGAATCTTCATAAGGACAGAGAGTAGGCTTAGTCCTCAGAGGAGTCTGAGGAAATGGATATTTGCTCAGAGGATGCATAATCTTCCTCTTGTCTAGGTCTTTTGTCAGGAGGGGGCTGGGAACCCCTGATTAAAGAAATCAAATCTTCAGCCATTTTGAGCATCTGTTTCTTAGGCATGGGGCCTTGAACAGGAGACTGAAGTGCAGTCCTTTTAGATTTAGAAGGAGTCTTAGACTTAGAAAACATTTTAATGGTGAGAGTCGTCGGTCTGAAAACGCCTTCAGATACTGATGGCATTTCTGTAGTACCGACGTCTTTTGTAGCAAAGCCGTCGGAAGGGCCTGAAGTAAAAGGCTGCGTCGGCCTGGTACATTCCGTCCAAATTTCCGTAGCGGTCTTGGGTTCCAGATCTGCGGTAGTCAGGGGCTAAGTCGGAGCCTCACTGAGGACCGGAGACCGGATCGGCCAAGGCCTTGGAATCTGGCTTAGGCCTGGGCTGTCTGTCCTTATCCCCGCGTTTTTTGTGCATGCCGGTAGTCGGTTGCTTCGACGGCATGGTGTAATTAAATTTCCTACCAAAGTAGTGTCGTGCAAAATCAAAGTGTCTTTTAATAGTACCCTTATTAAACCTAGCACAAAACTGACAAGTGACGTCGTGATCTGGTCCTAGGCAAGGTATGCAATAAGAATGAAAATCCTTATGAGGTATTTGCTTCCCACAAGAAATACAATTGTTAACTTTTTCTGACATCGGTGGGCAAGAAAAGTTTCCCCAACGGGGTACTTAGCTTTACAGAAGACTTCGGTCTGAAATTCGAATTCGAAAATCTCAAGAGTCGGCCGACCGGCACTTGCGAACTGCTTCTGCTTCGGGCACCGCGTGGCAAGAAAGACTGAAGAAAATGGCGTTGGTTGCAATATATATACCCCTGGCGCACTGACGTCAGGGAAGAGGCGACAGCAACCGACGCTGGACCAAGACTTTGGAATTCCGGCCGACTGCGGGACCGACTGACGACAGGATAACCCAAGTGTGATGACTGCAGCAGGGTAACATGATGAACATCTAGGAAATCTAGGGGATGACAGTGTTGAAACCACACTGACTTGAGGTACACCACTGACGTTTTCTCATATGGAGCCTGGCCAGAGGCAGCACAGGAATAGCGGAAGCCATAAATCCAAGAACCCTGAGAGAACGTCTGGCTGTCACTGAAGCTAGAAGAGGAAGAGACCAGAAAAAAGCAATCCGTAACAGCCTGGGGGAGGCAGGGATGCCAGCATGGGAATGGTCTGGATCCTGCAACTGAGAAAAACATGATCCTAAGAAGGAATCAGTACAGATTTTTGAAAGTTTATGGTGAAACCCAGGCTTTGTAATGGATAAACAGTAAACTGGAGGTCCTGAAGCAGAACCTCAGGGGACCAAGCCTAAATGAGCAAATCTAGATAATGAAAGTTCTAAACCCCTATCATCCTGCAAAAGGCAATGACAGGAGCAAGGCATTTTGTAAATTCCCCTGGGACAGTAGAGAGGCCAAAGGGCAAAGCAGAGAATTGACAATAACAAGGCAGAAGCAGAGAAGTGAAAACTTCCTAAAAGGGGATGGATGGGGATGTAGAAGTAAGCATCATTGGTCCAGAGATACCAGGAAACCTGGGGAAGAAGGAGAGGGAACAGACAAGGACATCTGAAAGGAGAACTATAGAAAGGTGCTGAGCCGAGAAAGATCCATAATGGGTCCCCAGGTGCCTTCCTTCCTGGAAGCCAGGAACATCCTGGAATAAAAACCCTTCCCTTCTTGGGTAGAGGGTACAACCTGAATGGTGCTCTGGGCCAGAAGAGCCTGAAGCACTTCTGGAAAGAAAGGAAATTGCTCTTGAGGGGTTATGGGATGCTCAGAAAGGTAGACAGGGATTTCCACACCATGAAATATCCCTGGTGGATGACAAACATAACCCAAGAGTCTTGTGATATTTTTAACCAACTGGGGAGGGACAGTGAAAAATAAAGGGACAAGGGAACCTGGCTGTGGGAAAGGAGAAGCAAACTGTCAGATGAACCTGGCTTGTCCTAAGAAAGACTGCCTACAAAAGCAGATTTGGAGGGATAATTCCTCTGAAATTTAGGGACAGGAGAAACAAAAATGTTTTAAATCCTGCCAGGCCTGGCCCTTGTCCTGAAAGGACTTGAAGCTCAGCAGCAGAGCTAAAAAGGTTTCTATTATCAAGAGGAGCATCCAACAATTTAACTTTAATGTTACCAGATGAAGGCTGAAGACTAAGCCAAGAGTAACGCCTCACAACAGAACCAAATGCAGCAGCCCTAGAAGGAGCATCATCTGCACAATAACTATACATAATGGAGTGTCGAGCCACTTGAGAGGTAAAACCCAACAAAGAATGGGATGAAACCTTACCTTCAGAGTCAAAGGTCAGAAATTACCTGAGAAGCTTGAGAAAGACGGGCTAAGTCATGAGTTTGGTAACTGATGGCCCTAAAAACCAGGGTGGCAGCAGTATAACCCGTTTTGCCCTGATCTTCCATGGCTCTACTGTCTTTGTCTGAAGGAGTTTAGCAGAAAGTAAAGACCTAGGTTTGTCAAAAGAGATAGACGCAGAAGGACATTTATACAGAAATTTACAATCAGGTACTTTATAAAGTCTGTCAGGTTTCATGGGGGCTGGAGACTGTGAACAGGGACAACAGAGGCTGCTGAAAAGGTACCCAAGAGGATAGCCAGAAAGTACAGTTGTGTACACTTACCATAAATGTAAATGTCCGAGTGTAATAACTGTTGCAGTCATCACACTTGGGTTATCTGCCTGCAGGTAGCCCTTAGTCGGCCCGAATGCCAGAGTCTTGGGATTTCTGCGTCGGATGCGGTCGCTTCTTCCATGACGTCAGGTCGTCAGGGGTATAAAACATGCAGCCGACACTAGTAGATCAGTTTTTCTTGCCCCAGATGTCAGAAGCCCCCAAAATAGGAAGCAATTACATGATGTGGAACACCCCCAGTAAAAAGTAAATACCATTGGTTCATAGGTTGGTACTAGGCTATCAGCCCTAGGGCCTATACAAGCCTAGCCATAACAATTCCCTGGCTATTTCTTCCCACACTATTTACTTCCCTGGACCCCTGTCTAGCAGGGCAACTGACATGATCCCCGGGGTGAATTTCCTTTTTCCCATCCAATCATCAAGGTTCCTTTTGAAGAAGGCCAGAGAGGCACTCTGCTTGACATGTATGGGCAATCTATTCCAGAGTCTGGGGAGTCTCTGGGTCAGGAACCTATCCCTCCAGCATGTTTTGTTTATTGTGATGACAAGGTTTAGATCCCTGGAGTGTGGCTCTGAGTGATTGGGATTTCTTTAAGTGTACCATGTCCAACAGCTCTGGGTTTGACATGGCCTTGTATGTTAAGCAGAGTATAGCTGGAGTTTAAGGTGGTCAGCATAGGGCATCTGCTTTAGGCCTGTGATTCGTTTAGTGAGGTATTTCTGTAGTCTTTCCAGTTGTTGCAGATGTCTTGAGAGGTACATACCAAACGGGGCATTGTATTCTATAATGGGTCTAATGCGGGATGAGTACAGTGGGACAATGACCTCCTTTTTTCTGGATGAAAAGCCCTTCGTGATGAGGTGTGCCACATAGGATTTCCTGACTGTTGTGGCAACGTGGTTATCGAAGGTGAGACCACTGTCCACCTGTGTCCCTAAGTCTCTTATCACACTTCGGTGTTTAGTGTACTGCCACCTATATGGTAATTCACGGATACATGTTTTTTCCCCAAAGGGGATAACTATACATTTCTTGGCATTGAGTTTGAGCCCATGGCTCTGGCACCAAGCATCTGTTTCTGTAAGGCCCTTTTGTAGAGTATCCACATCATTTGGGGATTCAATAATGGCTCCCAGTTTGCAGTCATCTGCGAACTTTGTTAGCCAGAGTCACTTAGTGTTGGCCTGTACTTCAGAGAAGTAGATGCCAAACAAGAGCGGTCCCAGGACTGAACCCTGAGGTACTCCACTTTGGAGCTGGATTTGGAGTCAGCTACTTTTACACTGTGGGCTCTTTCAGTAAGCCAGTTAGCAACCCATTGGGTGATATAGGGATTAATGCCCAGTTTAGTAAGTTTATCTATGATTCCAGAGTGGGGGATGGTGTCAAAGGCCTTGGCAAGGTCTAGATAGGCTGTGTGGACCACCTTACCCTTGTCCATGGCTCTGGAGACCAATTCAAAGAAGTCAATCAGGTTCAGGAGACAAGTTCGGCCCTTCACGAACCCAAACTGGGTGGGGTCCAGTGTTGGAAGGTTGCCAATGTCTTTGTTTGTAAGTTCCATGATAATACGCTCCATTGCCTTGCAGATGAGGCTTGTCAGACTGATGGGACTGTAGTTTCCGGGATCCAAGGTGGATCCCCTTTGTGGAGTGGGATAACTGTAGCTGTGCACCACTCAGTGGGCACGAAACCTGAGGTGAGGCTATGATTAAACATGACACTTAGGTGAGGTGCCAGTTCATGTAGTACACAGCCCGGGATGTCATCTGATCCCATGGATGCTGTATTCTTAGCTTTGGAGAGTGCGTTTTTTTACCTGTGTGGCCATTATTACCGGAATTTGGCAATCTTCCGGTATTGAGATGGGCCATTTAGGGGGTGAGAGGGGGGTGAAGTTGGCACTGAATCGATCTGCCAGGATATTGGCAATATCCTTGGGATCAGTATATTTAATGCCATTATGTTTTAGCTCAGAACAGATCTGAGCATTGCCATTTAGATTCTTGACATAGTTACAGAATGCCTTGTGGTTGTCTTTGGAATCTTTGGCAATTTTATTTTCGTAACTAGCTTTGGAGGATTTTATGAGGGATCTCAGTTTCTTACTGAGGCTTGTAAGGGAGTTTTTTTGCATCCTGGGATTTTCCTCTTTTCTGCAACAGTTTCTTCCTTTTGTTGTAAAGTTTGTTTATGGCAGGGGACCACCAGATTGGCTTCCTTTTTTTGGATGAGAGCACCTTGGTTCTATTTGGGATGGCATGATTCATGCATGAGTGGATGTGCTCGTACAGTGCCTTAGTGTAGGATTCAGCAGTTGAACTTTCAGTTCCCGTCTGCATGGGTGTCATGAAGTTTGTCACTTCTGACTTGAGTAATATGAAGTTAAGTTTTGGAAAAGTTTTTTATGGAGGTTTCCTTACTGGGGAGTGGGGGTGGGATCTGGATGTTAAGGGTGATTAGCTTATGGTCAGACCTGACTAACAAGGCGGTGACCATAGGTGTGGAGCATCGATTTCCCATGTTGGTAATGACCAGGTCTAGAATATTGGACCCCCTGGTGGGACTATGGATTAGTCGATCCAGGGCGTTGGAATTTATGAATTCCAAGAACCGTTGGGCAAAGGTGTTGGTACAGGAGTAGTTTTCCCAGTTAATGGCAGGGTAGTTAAAATCACCCAGTATTAGGGTGTTTTGTTCTATCTTAATATTTTCCAATATGTTTGGAAAGGTGTAGTGAGAATCTTGGGGTATGGTGGGGGATCTGTAGCAAGCTACAGTTTGGATTGCAGTCTTACCTAGTGTTATAATTGCACCTGGAGAATTTCAGACGCATTGTGTTGGGCAACTAGCCTGGTGGTGTGAATATCCTTGGTGAATATTGACACTCCTCCACCTTTAGTGTTTCGGTCCTGGTTTGGTGGCCGAAAAGTGTGGTAAGAGTTGTAGCCTGGTATTGCAGGGGTGCTCTCTGGAGCCTTGAACCAGGTCTCAGTTACTGCACAGATATTGATGTTCTCAATTTCTAGGAGTGCCTCAAGAGAGTGCATTTTGAGGTTTAGACTTCTAGCATTGAGTAGCATTACCTTCAGATTTTGCATGCTTGTACCTGCTATGGTGGTGGTTTTGTCCTTTGAACTTTGCCTAAAAAAGGCACTATAGGGGTTGCAAGAGCCTTAGCCAGTAACCTGAATCCCAGGGGCGACAAGTGCAGACCATCTCTGGCAAAGCATCGTGGTCTGTCAATCATGTCGTCCCAGGCAGACAGATACTGGATCCCCTTTGAATGACACCAGAAGCTTAGCCAAGTCAATCATTTTGTCCTTATATTGTGGTATAATTCTGGGCGAAGGCAGGATGCTACTCAGGGCTAGCGTCATACCTGCCTGGGCCACATGATCCGAGAGCTCTTCCATGTCTCTTTTCATGTAGTCTAGGGAGGTATGTCTCAAGTCATTCACTCCAACATGGACAATGGCAGAGTCATATTTGTACTTGTTGTGGAATTACTTGAGTGCATGCGTTATGTGACGGATCCTGGCACCCGACAGGCAGCTGACTGTAATTTTCTCCTTGTTCAACCTAGTGAGAGGGACATCAGTGTGCCAGACTATAGAGTCACCTATGACTAAAGTGTTAGGTGCATTGTCTTGCCTTAGTGGCTGTTGCTGGGTGGCACACTGGTGTTGTGAACTATGTGACACTTTGGTTGTGATTGGTGCTTGTTTGCGTTTCAGCTTCAGAGGTCCTTGTTGCTTGGGCAGGTTACAGTTAAGGGCCTCTGCATATGTGGATTTAGTGTTGCTATGTGTGGGTGTTGGTGGCGTGGGTTTAGAAGGGCTATGTGTTGCTTGAGGTGTAGTGTGGGTGTTAACCTTCTCCTCTTGACTGTCTAGCACAATCTTGGGCATAGAGAGCTTTGCTTCCATTTTGGCTATGTAAGTGCATCTCTCACAGGTTGTAGTGTTGGGTGGTAGGAGGAGAGGGTTGTCTGTGTACATGAGGCAATTGCTGCATTGCCCCAGTATGCCCAGATTCACCAGGTGGACAGGAGAAATCACCGGAAGCTGACCCTTGGACATGCCTGGTTTGGTGCTTTTTTTTTTTTTTGTAAAGTACAGGAGCTGTTTTCCCTTACCTTAGCAAGGTACTTTGCAATTATAGGCTGTTTAGTGCCTACTATTAATTTCTCCTTATTAACAAGGAGAGTTGAGTGCTTTTATCAGTTTAAGGCTTCCTAGTGCTTTCCAGCAGGTATTAGAGAAAGTGCTAGTCACAGGGATGCTTAAAGGTAAGATGAAAAAAAATGCACACTGCAGTGTGCACTACAGAAGTTAGATGTGAAAGTAGGTAACTTAAGTTTTACCCGTTTAAAAAGTTAAGGTTTACTGGAGAGTTACTATTTTTAAAACAGCAAGATGGATTGAAAGGGGTGGTCACTTTTGTATTCTGGTACTATGGAATACAGTAGGATGGCCAATAAATTTAAATTGTTGAAGGGGAGGGATTTCAAAAATGATGATTTTGTGATTTCTCACACAAGCCAGTGAAAGTAGAGAGGAAATGAAATATATGGTCAGATTAACATAAGAGGCAGGCAACTAGAAAGACAGTGATATTTAACAAGACAACTGTGACTGGGTAGGAGGGTGTGAAAAAAATTCTGCCAGACTCA
Source organism: Protopterus annectens (assembly GCF_019279795.1). Classification (NCBI taxonomy): domain Eukaryota; kingdom Metazoa; phylum Chordata; order Ceratodontiformes; family Protopteridae; genus Protopterus; species Protopterus annectens. Next base: position 999,543,220 of record NC_056741.1, read on the forward strand.
GAAGAGAGAGAGCTGTGGTCTCTTTTGAAGTTTTAATATGCTGTTAAAGCAGAATGCAAGTAAAACACAAGGTAAAGAAAACAAACCACAGTATTCAAAATATAGAAAGGCAATAAATTAATGCAAAATACAAAAAATAAAAGTAAACTAACCTTTCCTTCACAGCAAAGTGTAGCAGAGTCTGGATGAGCCTTTCTGGTAAAGCTCTGAAATGTTTTATTTTACCCCTTAAAATTATTGTTATAATTGTTATAAGATCTGGCCAAAAAAAGGATGGGTAGAAAGTATAGAAAAGTCAGGGGGTTGAAGGGAGGGTAACCAGGACTGCAACAGTGAATACACTCTAACATCTACATTTATGGTTAAGTGTACACAACTGTAGTATGTTCTTCGTGTTTCACTGTTGCAGTCATCACACTTGGGTTGACTCCCAAAGATGAGGAAGGGTGGACGCAGTCAAGAAGCGTTAAGGCTGGCTAGCAGGCCTTGTAAGACTGCTGTGGCAAATCCAGCTCTGGATTTAGAAAAGACAGGTAAGTGGCAATGCTTGGTGAAGGTGTGTAGGTGTGTACAGAACTCCAGGCTGCAGCTTCCAGGATGTCCCTGGTAGGGACTCCCCTGAGAAATGCTGTAGAGGGTGAGGTAGCCCTAGTGGAAAGAGTTCTGATCCTCTGTGGGGTAGGTTTTCCATGGTGTTTGTAGCAGAAATGGATGCTGTGTGTTATCCATTTAGAAACAGTTTGCTTTGAAATGGCCTTGCACTCTGCCCCTGTAGCAAAGCTGACTAGCAGCTGGTCAGATTTTCTGAAAGGTTTAGTCCTGTCCAGGTAGAACCTATGCTGCCTGCGCACGTCCAAGGAGTGCAGGATCCTTTCCTCTATATTCAGTGGATTAGGGAAAAAGGTTGTCAAATGAATGGATTGGTTTAAAGCCTCAGTAGATACCACCTTGGGCATAAATGATAGGTTAGTCCTGAGGGAAACCCTGACTGCATGGAAGATAATGAAGGGTTCCACTGCCATAAGGGCCTGCAATTCAGACACTCTTCTTGCTGAAGTGATAGCTAGAAGTAAGGCTGTTTTCCAAGAGAGGAATTTTAACTCTGCTGTAGCAGGAGGTTCAAAAGGAGGAAGCGTGAGCTTCTCCAGTACAAAGTTAAGGGTCTCAGGCTGGAGTGGGAGCTCTCCTGGGGGGGTGGGGTCTTACATTTTTGGCTCCTCTCAGGAACTGTTAGACCACAGAGAAGAGGGGTGAGCTCAGTATTATAATGAGCTGAGACGGCAGAGGCAAGAATCTTAATTGAAGAGATGGATAGGCCCTTGTGGAGCAGTTCTGTTGAGTAATTTAGGATATGAGGTAAGTTGGGCAAGATTGTGTCCATTCCCTGAGACTGGCTCCAATAACAGTATCTTTTCCACTTCTCTGAACAGGATTTCCTTGTACTAGGCCTCCTTGCCTCAAAGATGACATCCAGCACCTGTTTACGGAGGGTTGCTGGTGAAGTGTTCAGGGGATGAGCCAGGCTGCTAGGTTCAGTGTTTGCAGCTGAGGATGCAAAATCTGCCCCTCCTGCTGGGACAGCAGGGAAGGTATCTGAGGCAAGTGCCATGGCGGCACTACTGTCAGACTGCACAAAAGTGAGTACCAGTGCTGGCGTGGCCAGTCTGGTGCAATCAGATTTGTCCTTGGCTTGTCCTGTTTGATCTTTAGTAGAACCTTCGAGAGGAGGGGCAGAGGGGGAAATGCATATATTGAGAGGTTGGGGAAATGCATAGATTGAGAGGTTTTCCCATGTAAAGGACAGGGCATCCACTTTCCATGCTTGGCTGTGGGGAGTTCTGTTGCAATATTTGCTCAATTGATAGTTCTGTGGGGAAGCAAAGAGGTCCACATCTGGTGCTCCCACCTGTGGATCACAAGCATGAATGATTCCGGTTCCAGTTTCCACTCGTGTGGGTCCATTAGATTTCTGCTTGTCGTCTGCCTGTGAATTTAGTTTGCCTGGCAGGAACTGAGCTTGCAGGTGCAATAAATTGCTCAAGGCTGTTTCACAGAGCCATGGCTAACCTACAGAGTGGTTAGGAATGGGTTCCCCCCTGCTTATGTACCACATTTATTTAGTTTACATTTGTTAACCGGGGGTGTTTGAGCCGAAAAGGCCCTTTTTCAGCAGAGGCCCGAGGAGAAAAGCTCCACACAGAAAAAATTACAGATATATTTAGTTATTTAGACATGATCAGTATACACACAAATTACAAAAGACATGTTTTTACAGTGGTATGCAGCACATCAACAGTTACAATGGAGAGAACAAACAAAAAAATATTAATTTAAAAATAAAGGCAATTAACATATTTGTGGTGTACAGCTGAAATGTGGAACACAGATAGAATACATTCGTAGTACACAGGTACAAGTACATACATTGTAGATCAGCCAGTGTTTGCGAGTAAGGTTGAAAACTATCATGAAGTACTCTAGGTTTAGTATGTGTACCTTATCCGCTTTCACTAGCCTAGGGAACAATCATGGCACTGCCAACTTTGCTTGAGATGTTGCCTGATGAGGTCTTTAAAGGAGGCTTTGGATGATGTGTTTTGAATGCTAGTGGGGACAGAGTTCCATTTTTTAGCCACTTGAACTACTATAGAGTGCATCTCCAAAGCTATTGTAACCGTTGGTGACTACAATAGCTTTGGAGATGCACTATATAGTAGTTCAGTGGCTAATTCTGTTATAGCAGGCTTCCATTTTGCTTAGTTCAGTTTTGTTGAGATTAGTCAGAATGGAAGATACATAGAGTAGGGTGGATAGAAGTTGGGAGCGAGCAATGGCTGATCTTGTCTCGTTGGTAAGAAATGGTTTGATACAGTAGAGTGATCCCAGTTTGGCATGTACTTTTTTAATAGTTAAGTTGAGATGACTATCAAATTTTAGGTGGGAGTCTATGGTTATTCCCAATAACTTAGCCTGTGCCACTGGAGCGATTGGAGTAGCATTTGTGGAGTAGATAGTGAATTGACTATCATCAGTGTTTTTGTTAGAACTGGTTATAATCATAAGCAGAGTTTTCTTTGGATTGATAAGTTGGGGCTTTGGTAAGGTAGTTTTCAACATCGGAGAATGCTAGACGAGTTGTGTGCAGCACAGATTAAGGTAGTGTCATCTGCATACTGAATGACAGATGCATGCTGTGTGGAGGTATGGAGGTCATTTGTGAAGATTGTGAATAGTAGTGGTCCTAAGACAAAACCCTGTGGGACTCCTATAGTTAGCGGCAGCTGAGGAGAGAGAGAATTTTCCCATTTCACAGCTTGGTACCTGTCAGTTAAGTACCTTTGGAACCAGGTAAGAGTGAAATTTGATAGGTGATATTGGTTTAGTTTGTTTAGCAGGATTTGGTGTGAGACTGTGTCAAATGCTTTGGACATAGAGTTGACACCTGCAGGCCTTCATTTTTGAGACGGTTTACTGTGTCTGAAGCATAGGAGGGCTGTAGTGGTACTATGGGCAGATCTGAAACCATGCTGAGTAGGTGACAGGATGTTGCTGTCCAAGAGATATTTTAGCATCTGGGTATGGATGCATTTTTCTAGGATTTTGGTCGGGGGTGGGGGGGATGGAGTAAAGCAATGGGTCTGTAGTTATTAAGTTCAGTGGAGGTCCCGCCTTTATGTAGGAGTGTAACATAGGATACTTTCCAGAGTTTGGGCACATAGTTTTCAACAATTGATCTGTTTATGAGAAGTGGAGATTGGGATAGCAATAGCATCTGCTGTGAGTTTCAAGAAATAGCTGGGGAGTAAGTCGGCTGCTGTTGATAAGGTTTTTAGTTTGGAGAGCATACTTTTGATTGAAGTGGGGGAAACTATTTTGAGGGTAAAGCTTGTATTAGCGTTATTTGTGTTGGGGGGGGGGGGATAGTGAGGAAGGAACTGTCCTGTGATACTAAGGATAGAATTGAGTTCACAAAGTGGGAGCTGAATTGTGTTTCGATGGGAACTTTAGTGTCAGGGGTGGTTGATTTGGGGGTAGCCTTTTGGGTGGGTTTTAGTAGCTGGTTTAAAATTTTTCCAAAATTCTGGGGGGTTGTGTTGGTATTTAGTTTGCAATGTCGTGTAGTAGGATTTTTTGTCCAGCCTAACGCATTTTTTTGCACGGTTGCGTAGTTCTTGGTACTTAGTTAGGCTTTGTGTTTGTTTTTTTGATAGTAAAGTCAGGCAGTGTCTCTGGACTTGAGGATTTGTTTTGGTTTCTTTACTGAGCCAGGGATTTGTAGAGGTTCTAACCCTGATTTTGTGCAATGGAGCAACAGTGTCTAGGTGTTGTAGAAATGTTTTGTTGAAATATGCTACAGCCTGGTCAATTTTTAGGGGGTCCAGTCACAGTTACAGAGTAAAGTGTTGAGGACCTCGGCAGAGAATTTTTGTGCGTTTCTAGTGGATATATAGTTAGTGGATTTGCATATGTTTGTTCTACTACGTATAAAGTATATTATGCTGTGGTCACTTAGGGTGTCTGGGAGACAGCTTGCAAGGGGGTACAATGTGGGGTTGTTAGGAACCAGACAAGGATGGATTCGCTTTTAGATTTTTTATCACATCTAGTTGGAATTTGGACTAGCTCCTGGTAGCCATGGAGATTTATTAGATTACTTGGTGGTTCTGATATGCAGGCGAACCAATCTAAGTTGAAATCCCCCAGAATAAGGGTTTCTTGCGAGTATGTGGAAGAAAGTACAGTTGTGTACACTTACCATAAAAAAGCAGATGTCAGAGTGTATTCACTGTTGCAGTCATTACATTTGGGTTATCTGCTTGCAGGTAAGTCCTCAGTCAGCCTGATTAACAAATTCTTGGGTCCTGCATCGGTTGCTGTCCCTTCTTCCATGACGTCAGGGGTATAAAACATGCAGCCGATGCCATTACATCAGTTTTTCTTGCCCCACATGTAAGGTGCCCCCCCAATGGGGGGCAATTAAATATAAAGGTACAATGATATACCTCCAACAAAAAAGCAAATACACTAAAAAGCTTTTAAGCATGGTAAAGGAAAGTAGAGGTTTAGCCAAAAGAAGTTAGGGGGGCTGGAGGGAGGGTAACCAGGACTGCAACAGTGAATACACTCTAACATCTATATTTATGGTAAGTGTACACAACTGTACTATGTTCTTCGTGTTTCACTGTTGCAGTCATTACATTTGGGTATATTCCCAAAGCTATGGTTGGGAGGAGGAATTTAGATAGCATTAGGACCAGCTATAAGGTCCTGCAAAATTGCAGTGGCAAAGCCAGCTCTGGATTTAGAGAAAATGGGCAAATGATAATGCTTGGTGAAAGTATGTACAGAACTCCAGGTCGCAGCTTCTAGGGTGTCCCTGGTAGGGACGCATCTGAGAAAGGCTGTAGAGGTAGATGCAGCCCTGGTGGAATGAGGTCCGATTCCCTGGGGGATAGGTTTTCCATGGTGCGTATTGCAGAAATGAGTTCAATGGCCTATCTATTTAGAAATGGTTTTCTTTGAAATAGCCTTACCCTCTGCCCTTGCAGCAAATGCCACCAGCAGTTCAGATTTCCTTTGAGTTTCAGTCCTGTCCAAGAAGAATCTAAGTTGTCTGTGCACATCTAAGGAATGCAGTATCCATTCCCCTTTGTTCTGTGGATTGGGAAAGAAGGTTGGTAAATGAATGGACTGATTAAGAGCCACACTGGATACCATCTGGGGCATGAAGGATGGATTGGTTCTGAGGGACACCCTGTCCACATGAAAGATGATGAAAGGGCTCCACTGCCATAAGGGCCTGTAATTCAGATACCCTTCTAGCTGAAGTGATTGCTAAAAGGAAAGCGGCTTTCCAAGAAAGAAATTTTAAGTCTGCAGTAGCAGCTGGCTCGAAAGGAGGTAGAGTGAGTTTCTCCAAAACAAAGTTAAGGTCCCAGGCTGGGGTTGGAGCTCTCCTGGTTGGTCTCAAAATTTTGGCCCCTCTTTGGAACTGCTTGAGCAGTGGATGAGAGAAGAGGGGAGGTTTTGTGTTATAATGAGCTGAAATGACTGAGGCGTGGATTTTAATGGAGGAAAAAGACAGGCCCTTGTGAAGCATCTCAGTTAAGTATTGTAAAATCTGAGGTAAATTGGGCACTGCTGTGCTCATCCCTTGACTGGTTCCAGGCACAGAATCTTTTCCATTTTTCAGCATAAGATTTTCTAGTACTAGGCCTCCTTGACTCTAAAATGATACCCATCACAGGTTTACTGAGGGGTGGTAAAGGAGAGATTACGTAATTAGCCAGGCTGCAAGGTTCAATGATAGAAACTGAGGGTGCAGATCTGGTTCTCCTGCTGAGACAACAGGGAAGGAGTCTGAGGCAGGTGCCATGGGAATAACCATGTTGTCTGTCTTTACCATTAGTTGTCCTGGAAGAATGTGGTCCTTGAAGGCTGTCAGAGCATTCTGTACAACTAACATTTCTTTTTGATTGATATGCAGGTGCATTTGATTTGGGTTCCATTTGCCCTGAATGCACTTCCCTGCCAGGTGAGCCCCTCATGCATAGTCCAATGCATCTGTTAGGGTTTGGGCGGCAGAGGGTGGTGTGAAAGGTAGTCCCTTGTTCTGGTGGCAGGCCCCTGCCCACCAAAGGAACTCTAGGCGTAGGCAAGGTATGATGGGAATCATTGCTTCTAGATCCTGAGAATGTTGACACCATACGCTTTTTAGATACCACTGTAGTTTCCCTCATATGCAGTCTTGCACATGTTATTATAAGAATGCAGGAGGCCATGAACCCCAAGGCTTGCAGTATTTGTCTTGCGGATAGGGTTTTTGTGGCCACTTGTTTGAAGTAAGTTGTCAAAAGAATTTGTTTCTCTGGCATGAGGCAAGCCATCTGGGAAGTTGTATTCAAGCTTGCTCCCAGGAATATAATTTGTTGACAGGGTACCAGGTGCGATTTCTTTTCGTTTATGGTGTACCCCAGACAAGTTAGAACCCTTTGTACAAAGGCCAGATGATTCAAAAGCATGTCCTGGCTTTCTGCCTGAATTAGATAATCACCCAGTTATGGGTATATTTGAATATTTATTTGCCGGCAAAGTACAATAACTGGAGCTAGGCACTTTGTGAATACCCTGGGTGCAGTAGACAAGCCAAAGGGCAGTGCAGAGAACTGATAGTACGTGCAGCTTGCTTTGAAGCGTAGGTATCTTCTGCAAGATTCCCTGATTGGGATGTGCAGGTATGCTTCTTTTAAATCTAGGGTTGCCAACCAGGCATCTTTGCCTAGCATAGGAAACAACTGGTGAAGAGTCAGCTTCTTGAATTTTGGAATCGCCAAAAAGGTAATTAGAGTAGGTAGGTCTAGGATAGGACGCCATGATTTGTCTTTTCTGGGTACCAGGAAAAGTCTCGAGTAGAAACCTTGTCCCTTTTCCTCTTCTGGTACCAACTGAACAGCCCCCATGCTTAAGAGAGAAAGTACTTGTTTTTGGGCCTCTGCCCACTGATTTGGAGGTAGGTCCGGCCACCCGCTTGGTGTTGGCAACGTGTGGAAGTGAAATCTATATCCCTGGGACACTATGCTTAAAACCCATTTGTCCTGGGTAATGAGTTCCCAGTTCTTTGCATGAAGAGCAATCCCCCCCCAAAGGGGCAGTCATTTGAAGAGTGCTTGGAAATTTTAAAAGGAAGTCACTGAGACAGTTTACCATGGGGGGGGGTCTTATTACTCCCAGATTTGGAAGTGGAGGCCCCCTACTGCTTAGTCCTGTGTCTCCCCTGTGACTGAAACCTGGGGTTTCTGCTGTGTCTGGGTTTGGCTTGAGAAGACCTGGAAGGGGCTGGAAAGGACCATTTCTTAGAGGGCCAGTGCCTACTAAATCTAGGAGGCTGAACTTGCAAGAAATCTTTAACAGTTTGCATAGATTTAGCCTTATCTTCCATCTTTTTACGAACTTCCTCAGCCTTGTTGCCAAACAGGTGGTCCCGATTTAAGGGAGAATCCAACAATTTAGCTTTAACATGATCAGGCAAAAATTGTTCCTTAAGCCAAGCATGCCTTCTGAGCATAGACCCAGTAACAGCAGCCCTGAAAGAGGCCTCTAAAGAATCAAAACCACATTGCAAAGTACGTTTTCCAACCTGTTCGGCAGAATGCATCAAATCCTGTAATTCTTTACTTTCCACACAGTCAGGAATCAACATCCTTTTCTGTTTAAGCAATCCAATAAAATGTTGCTGATACTTTTAACATATGAAACTGGCAGTTTAAAGCCCTAATGGCTAAGGTTGCAGAAGTGTAAACCTTCTTACCCCATCAATCCAGCGCCCTGGATAATAGTTTGGCGTTTTTTTTTTGTTTGGCCCTGGAGCATCTATCAGAAGGGGTAGGAATTTTAGCAGCAGAAGCCTTAATGCCCTTGGGCCCATGTGAAATAGTCTCTGGATCCACAATACGATTTTTAAGAAGGAACTTGTGTGACTCAGGGACCCTGTAATATCTGTCAGGTTTTCTGGGAGCAGGAGGCAAGGAATCATGGGCCAAGCTAGATTCCGAAAAAGTATCAACAATGTCTAGTACAGGAGGAATAGCTAAAGGCCTATGCTGAGGCAGGAGTAAGAAATCCCTAAGCCTCTTTTTTGAATCAGAAAAATCCTGGCTTTCCCAGTGGAAATGCTCCCTTAGAGTATGTAAGATTTCACCAAAGGAAAAATCCTCTGGAGGGGAAGCAGAGGGAATACAGTCCTCTGCATCAGAATCCTCATTAAGTAGATGAGGGCAAATCCAGATCATCAGAAGAATCAGAAAAAAACAGAATCCTGGTAAGAAGATTCATAAACAACTTCAGTCCCAGGTCCCTTAGAAGGGGGGTTGGCTATCCCTGATTAGAGCTGGTCTCTTAGAAGGGAGGTTGGCTACCCCTGATTAGAGTTATTAGATCTTCAACCATTCTGGCCTGAGCATGTGGCCTGGGCATCGTTATTTTAGGCATGGTTCAAGATTTAGGCCTAAGTGAAGGAGGCGTTGGTTTAACATGCAAGTCCGTAGGCCTGAATACACCCTCAGAAGCCAGTGCCTGCACAGCAGCTCCGGACTCATCCAAGGTAGAGACATCCACGGGTTCCATAGTTGAAGCATCTTGCGGCATACCGCACTCCGAATGGGTCTCAGTAGAGGCCTGCGAATAGAAGTAGCGGGCATCAGGGGCTGCGAAAGCTCCTCAGTGAGTACCAGCAAACTGGCGACTGGCTTGGGAAAAGCGTCGTCGGCAGTTTTGGACCTCGGTAGCCTGTCTTTATCTTTGCGTTTTTTCAGAATCCTGGTAGTCAGATGGCTAATCAATGACATTTCTGGATAATTAAACCGAGAACCGAAATATTTAAAGGCGAAAATATACTGACGACAGATAGTGCGCTGATTAAATAAAGCACAGAACTGACAGCAAGGTACGTCGTGGTCAGGGCCTAGGCAAGGAATACAGTACGAATGAAAATTTTTATGAGTTATTTGCTTTCCACAAGTAATGCAATTATTAACTTTTACTGACATCGGTAAGGAGCAAGAAAAAGTTTCCCCAACGAGGTACTTAGCTTTAGTTGAAGACTTCGGTTCTGAAACTGGAAAACGAAAATTTCAGGAGTCTGCCGACTGGCACTTGCGAACTGCTTCTGCTTCAGGCACTGCACGGCAAGAAAGACTGATGTAATGGCGTCGGCTGCATGTTTTATACCCCCGACGACCTGACGTCATGGAAGAAGGGACAGCAACCAAAGCAGGACCCAAGACATTGTTAATCAGGCCGACGTGAGTGCTACCTGCAAGCAGATAATCCACATGTAATGACTGCAACAGTGAAACATTAAGAACATCACCAGGATAAGAAGTCTTCAAGGCTAGCAGGTGTATTACCAGGTGGAATATAGATCACAATTGTGGTGATGACATTTTTAGGGTGAAGGTGAAGTTGTGAGATAAGTATGTCCCAATTATTAGGGGAGGGGTAGGAGTTTGGTAATTGATGTACAGTTAAGTTGGACTTGTACAGTAAGGCAGTTCCACTCCCTTTATGAAGTGGTCTGTCTATCTAATGATATTGTAGCCAGTAGGGAGAACATCTGAGTTAGCTATGTTTTTATTTAGCCAGGTTTCTGTTAAAGCAACTATGTCTCGGGAGTAGTATGCTATTGTGGCCGGGAGTAGTATGCTATTATGGCCTGGAGTTCAGGTACTTCTAATATTAATATTTAGCATTAAAAGATGGTTGGTTTTGCTGCTGCTGTTGATTTGCCCAGGGATGAAGATAGTGGGAGCGTTATGTTCTGACATTTGTGTTGGAGCAGTTTGTGTTGGACAGGATGGATTTGGGCCTGGGTTGGGGTGGATATCCCCACTTATAGTGAGCCTGGTGTTAAAATGGTGATACAGATGTTGGAGTTTGGTGAGGAGTGTGAGACAGTAATGTGTTTTTTTGGAGTAGGAATGAGAGCATATGTGTTTAGTTCAGAATTGGTCCGTTATGTAGTTCTTGAACAATTGTGGGCAGATATTATAATGTGCGGTGTCTGTATATGAGAATGCATAATGTAGTGTTGTGCTACTAAGTTTAGGGATATTGCTAGAGTGATAACTTGTGGTGTTATAAAGAATTATGAGAAGACAGACTAGACTTACTTGTGTGATGGTTATAAAGTTTAAGTTTGTTCTAGGTGGGGGGTCTGAATAGGAATTATAGGGTTGCACTATATATGGATGGGTAAGTAGTGTTGGTGATGTAAAAAATGCCTAGTAGGAATGAGAGTGGTTGGGAGTATTTTGTGTGGAGCAAGTTGGTGTGGTATAATGTGATCTGACTAGAGGAGCTGTGATTGGTGGAGGTGATGTGAGCGTGAGCTGTGGCTGTTACTATAAATGTAGAGGTAGTGGGGGCGGGAGGAAATAGGGTGCTGGGCAGGGGAGCGGAGAGAGCCCGAGCATTAGCAGGGGTGAATGGAGCGGAGCAGAGCCCACCAAGACAAGACTAAAAAGTAAGTATTACTTTACAAATCTGAACACTTTAAACAAATTCATGAGGTCTAATGGCTTACCAGCAAGCAGAATGCAATTGCTGAAAAGCACTTGTGTCCCGGTGGGAGACTAGAAATTTAAAGATAACTGTGGTGTTGTCTGTCTATCAATAGTTGCCCTGGAAGAATAAGCTATTTGAAGGCTGTCACTGCATTCTGTACAGCTAACATTTCTTTCTGATTGATAGCAGGTGCATTTGTTTTGGGCTCCATTTGCCTTGAATGCATTTTCCTGCCATGTGTGCCCCCCATGCATAGACTGATGCGTCTGTTTTTAGGGTTCGGGCAGCGGGAGTTTAAGTGAAAGGGAGTCACTTGTTGTGGTAGCAGGCCTCTGCCCACCAAAGGAACCCTGTCCTTAGGCAAGGAATGATAGGAATGAGAAGTTATGTACCTACCATAACATTCCATGTTAGTCGTCTTCTCTTGCCTTCTTTCTTGCTGGATGGGTTCGGAGCCGATCCTCGGCTCCGACTCGGCCACTTATTAAAGGCCGAGAGCTTATTTTACCGGCTTGAGGCAACCCTATATCCCATGATGCTAGGCAATAACTCCCCAGATCTCGTTTGGAAGCTGAAAAACCTAGCACAGGCCAATAAAACAAAATCCTCCAACTGAAAGGAGGAGGAAGAGGATTAAAAAACCTCCAAAGATAATTATTTACATTATATATATATCCTAGGACACCTAGATAGTGAACAAAGGAATAAAGGGACCCTTCAAAGAAGGGAAGATCTTCTCGGTCTGTCCAGGCTAGGGGGATGGTGGGTGGGATGCAAGAAAGAAGGCGAGAGAAGACAACTAACATGGAACATTATGGTAGGTACATAACTTCTCAATGTTAAGTTGTCAATCTCGCCTTCATTCTTGCTGGATGGGACCGTGTCCCTAGCACCTTCATCCTGGGTGGCTTATTGGAACAGACTCTTAAGAATGGTGGGACTGTCACTGGAGGCAATGTCCAATTTGTAATGCGAAACAAAGGTATGAGGAGAGGCCCATGTGGCTGCCACACAGATAGTGTCTATTGGTAGTCTAGCTTGAAAAGCTGTAGATGTAGCTAGTGCTCTAGTTGAATGGGCTTTTGGCTCAGAAAGATAATTCCCTGCCTCTGAGTTGATAAATAGATGTAATCACAGAAGACAGCCATCTAGATAGGGTTACCTTGGAAACAGGAAAGCCTTTCTTATTTTCTGCACACAATAAAAAAACAGTTGAACAGATTTCTTTATTTGTTTAGTTCTATCCAAATAGTATCGGAGCTGGCGGTGAACATCTAGATGTAGCTTTTGCTCCGCTCTATTAGTATAGTTTGGGAAAAAAACTGGGAGATCAATTGATTGATTCAAATTTGTCTGCGAAGCCACCTTGGGTAAGAAGGATGGATTAGTCCTTAGAGAAACTCGGTCTTTGTGGAAGATTAAGTAGGGAGGACGAATGCAGAGGGCGTGAAGCTCTGATACTCTCCTAGCAGAAGTAATGGTGACTAGGAAGAGTGTCTTCCATGAAAGAAATTTCAATGAACAGGAGACCGCAGGTTCAAATGGGGGGGGAGAATTAAGGATGTTAAGACTAAATTAAGATCCCACTGAGGTGGAGGATCTTTGATCGGAGGCCTAAGTAAATATACACCTTTAAGGAAGGCTTTGCAAAGCTTATTGGACATGATATTGTGGTCCGATAAGCCTGTATGAAAATTCGATATGGCTGCCAACTGAACCTTTACTCTAGAGGCAGAAGACCCTGAATGAAAAATTTCAGCTAGGAAGTCTAAGACCGAATGAATTGGGGCAGTAAAAGGATCTATATTCCTTGCCTTTGCCCAGAAGGAAAAACGTTTCCATTTACTAGTGTAAATCTTTCTGGTGGAAGATTTAAGGGAAGCTACTATGATATCCCGGACGGGATTAGAAATCATAGGAAGCCTGGCTAAGGACGGAAGTGGAGCAACCAAGCAGTGAGGTTGAGAGAATGTAGGGATTGGTGCAGCTGCCCCGACTGATGGGTCAACAGATCTGGAGCTGGGTCCAGATGCCAAGCTGCACCAAAAGATAATGATGTAGGAATGGAAAAGTACAGTGTTGTACCTACGTACCTACCATAAATGTATAAGTCCGATAGGTATGCATCTGCAGTCCTTACATATGGGTTGTCCTGCCTCAGGCAGCCCTTCGGTCGGCCGGATTCCAAAGTCTGGGTCCGGCGTCGGCTGAAGTCGCCCTTTCCCCGACGTCAGAGCGCCTGGGGTATAAAAGCGTCAGCCGACGCCATCTTCCTCAGTTTTTCTTGCCCCAGATGCCAGGTGCCCTTTAAGGAAGGCTACATTTGGAGAGATGCAATAAAATCCAAACATGTACAGAAATATAAAACAAATACACCATAATAGATAACCCCAGCTAGCTATGAGAGGGATAAGTACCCAAGGAATACCACAGAGGGGAAGGAGGGAGGGTAAACCTGACTGCAGATGCATACCTATCGGACATCTACATTTATGGTAGGTACAAAACTGTACTATGTCCTTCAAGGATGCATCTGCAGTCCTTGCATATGGGTAGAGTACCATAGCCAATGTGGGGGTGGTAGGATCTAAGAACAGAATGGTGTAGCTAAAATGCCCTGCAGGACTGCCGTAGCAAAGCCTGCTCTGGATCTGGAATATAAGGGTAAGTTGTAATGCTTGGAAAATGTATGCACGGAGCTCCATGTAGCAGCTTCTAAAATGTCCTTGGCAGCCACCCCTCTTAAGAAGGCTGTGGAGGTGGCTGTGGCTCTGGTGGAATGAGGTCTAATGTTAGCTGGCACAGGTTTGCCATGAAAGGAGTAACAAAATCAAATGAAATTCCCTATCCATTTTGAAATTGTCTGTTTGGAAATTGCTTTTCCTTGTGCACCAGCAGCATATGCTACAAACAGCTGGTCAGTTTTTCTGTAAGTTTTAGTTCTGTCCAAGTAGAAGCGCAACTGTCTGAATGTCCAGGGTATGCAGAAGTTTCTCCCCTTTGTTTTGTGGATTTGGAAAGAAGGTAGGCAGGTGAATAGCTTGGTTCAATGAGACCCTGGATACCACCTTTGGCATGAATGAAGGATTGGTTCTCAATGAGACTCTGTCCTGATGAAAAATAAGAAATGGTTGTACTGCCATGAGGGCCTGCAACTCAGATACTCTTCTTGCTGAAGTTATGGCCAGAAGGAAGGCAGTCTTCCAAGACAGGAACTGTAGTTCTGAAGATGCTGCTGGCTCAAAGGGAGGCAGTGTTAGTTTTTCCAACACGAAGTTAAGGTCCCATGTAGGCACTGGTGGTTTCCTTGGAGGATTGATGTTTTTAATTCCTCTTAGAAACTGTCTTAGGAGAGGATGAGAGAAGACAGGTGGATCAGTATTGTATTCCGCTGAAATTGCTGAAGCATGGATTTTTATGGAAGAGTAAGACAGGCCATTGTGCAGCATTTCTGCCAAGTATTCCAGGATATGTGCCATGTTCATCACCGTCGCATCTAGGCCCTTTGTGGTGCTCCAAGTGCGAAATCTTTTCCATTTTGCTGAATATGCCTTTCTTGTGGAAGGCCGTCGAGCTTCCATGATTATATCCTTCACTCTCTAGGATAGCTTATCCTGGGGAGGAGTCAAGGTATTCTCCAGGCTGTTAGCTGCAAGGTTTTCAGGTTGGAATGCAGAGTTTTGTAATTGTGCTGTGTCAGAAGTGGCCATTGAGGAAGAGGCCATGGTTTCGTGCGTGACATGCTCTTTAACAGTGGGTACCAGTGCTGTCTTGGCCAGTCTGGAGCTATTAGAATCACTTTTGGCTGCTCTGTCCTGATCTTCAGTAAGACCTTGGTCATTAATGGGAGAGGTGGAAATGCATACACTGTTAGAGTTCTCCAGCTGAAAGGGAGGGCGTCCACTTTCCATGCTTGTGGGTGGTATGTCCTTGAGCAGAATTTCTTCAGCTGATGATTGTGGTGGGAGGCAAAAAGATCTATGTCCGGCCTCCCCCATGATTGTGTTATCTGAAGGAAGATGTCTGGGTGCAGCATCCATTCGTGTGCATCCATGATATTTCTGCTTAGTCTGTCCGCCAGTATGTTGTCTTTTCCTGGCACAAACTGGGATTGCAGCTCTATATTGAGTTTCAGGGAAAGTTCCCAAAGGTTCATTGCCAGTCTGCAAAGAGGGTAGGAATGGGCACCTCCTTGCTTGTTTATGTACCACATAACTGTGGTATTGTCTGTCTTTATTAGCAGGTGGCCTTGATGCAGAAAGGGTTTGAAGGCCTCGATTGCATGTATCACAGCCAGCATTTCTTTTTGGTTTATGTGCATGCGTAGCTCTTTTTGTGACCATGATCCTTGAATGCATCTGCCCTCCATGTGTGCTCCCCATCCGTGGTCTGAAGCGTCCGTTGTAATGGTTTGGCTGGTTATTGGTTTGCTGAAGGGCAGACCCCTGTTTGACTGACTTGCTTGAGCCCACCACAGAAATTCCTTTTGAAGGCATGGAATGAGTGGTATCAAAGTTTCTAAGCTGTGACTGTGCAGAGTCCATAAACTCCTTAGGTACCATTGTAGTTTTCTCATATACAGCCTTGCTTGTGGAATCAGAAGAATGCAGGATGCCATGTAACCCAGGGTCTGCAGGATTTTCCTTGCAGTCAGCTGAGTTTGTCTTGTCAGATTTTTGAAGTAACCTGGTAGTTGTCTTTGTTTTTCTTCTGTGAGAAAAGCCATTTGGGTGGTTGTATCTAGATTCGCACCCAGAAATGTTGTTCTTTGGGATGGAACAAGTCTTGATTTGTGAATGTTGACTGTTGACTGTATATCCCAAGGCCTGAAGTAGGTGGATGGCATAATTCAAGTGTCTTACCAAAGTTTGTTGGCTGTCCGCTTGTATAAGGCAGTCGTCCAGATATGGGTATATTTGAATCCCCTGAAGTCTGCAGTGTGCAATTACTGATGCCAGGCATTTCGTGAATACTCTGGGCGCAGTAGATAAGCCAAAGGGCAATGCTGAGAATCGATAATGCTCTGAACCTACAAGAGATCTGAGGTGTCTTCTGCAACTTTGTCTGATAGGGACATGCAGGTATGCCTCCTTGAGGTCTAGGGTTACCAGCCAAGACCCCTTGCCCAGCATGGGAAGGAGTTGCTGTAGAGTCAGCATTTTGAATTTTGGCACAATGAGAAGTATTCAGTGCGGACAAGTCGAGAATAGGCCTCCATTGTTTTTCTTTTCTTGGAACAAGGAATAGTCTGGAATAAAATCCTTGGCCTTGTTCTGAAAGAGGAACCTTTTCTATAGCTTTCATTTATATTAAGTTGGAGATTTGTTTCAAAGCCTCTGCCCTTTGATTCGGTGGCAGGTCTGGCATGCCTTTTCTTTTTGGTAATGTGTGAAAATGGAACCTGTATCCTTTGTCTATTATTTGCAGTGTCCATTTGTCCCTTGTAATACTGTGCCAATTTTCTGAGAATAAAGAAAGCTTTCCGCCCAAAGATGCTTCCAATTGAGCCCTGGTTGGCGGGGTCATTGAGTCTGTCCTTGTGCAGCAGTTGTAGGTCCTGCACTATCTCTCTGGTTAGGAGGCTGCCACTGACGTCCTCTGTAGGAGACTCTAGCTTGCCCTCTACCTCTGGCATGCCTGTTCTTGCCTCTTTGAAATCTCTCAGTGTCTGGAAAGGACCAATTCTTGGTAGGCCAATTTCTGCTGGATCTTGGTGGTTGGACTTGGAGAAAATCTTTGACTGTTTGTACAGATTTTGCCTTTTCCTCAAATTTCTTTAAGACCTCCTGAGCAGTGGAGCCAAATAACTTTTGCTTTTCCAGTGGAGCATCCAGAAGTTTTGCTTTAACATGGTCTGGCAGAGATTGTTCCTTCAGCCAAGCATGCCTACGTATGACTGCACCTGTCATAGCTGACCTACATGAAGCTTCCAATGCATCATAACCACACTGCAAGAAATGGTTGTTAACCTGTTGGGAGTTATGTACCAGATCCTGAAGTGATTTGCGATCTAGGGGTTCAGGTGAAGACAGTTTTTTATGCAATTCATCTAACAAATACTCTTGGTACTGTATCATATGAAATTGACAATTTAATGCCCTCATAGAAGAGTAGCAGAAGTACACACTTTTTTACCCCATCTCTCTAAAGCCCTGGACTCCCTTTCAGAGGGTAGTGGATTTTTAGTAGTGGCAGCTGCAACCCCTTTAGGGCCCTGGGAAATAGTTTCTGGATCAGCAGTGGGCCTTGTAAAGGAAATGATGAGAGTCCGGGACCCTGTAGTACCTATCGGGTTTGACAGGAGCCGGAAGAAGAGTGTCAGGGTTATGCTAGACTCAGTACACATCATCAATAACATTCAAAACAGGAGGAATAGCCAAAGGTCTATGCTGAGGTAAATGCAAAAAGGTCCTTGATCTCTTCCTGGATTCAGAGAAATCCTGGCCCTGCCATTTGAAATGCTCTCTCATGGAGTGAAGGGTCTCCCCAAAGGACAGCTCTTCAGGAGGAGAGGCCGAGGGGATAGATTCATCTGCATCAGAATCCTCGTAGGCCGAAAAAGCCTCCTCCTGGTAATCCGAAAGAGCAGAGCCATCAGAGGCCTCATCTGAGGAGTGGGGATCAGCGGGCTCAACCCTGGGCCTTTTGTCTAGAGGAGGTTGAGAGCCCCTGTCCGGATGTGGCTGAGAGCCCCTAATTAAGGAAATAAGGTCCTCAGATAAACTTAGAATCTGTGAATCTGTAGTGGGTCCCTGAGGAATAACCCTGGGAGGCAAAGCTTTTGGGTGTTTAGCAGCTTTAGCCCTGGTAAAGGCCTTTATGGACATGGATGCAGGAGGCCTGGCTGCACCACGTGCTGGTGTAGTTTTGTCTAGAGGAATGGTGTTGGATGTTTCCAGGACACCAGTTTCTGAAGGAAATTCTAGAACCGACTCAGTAGGGGCCTCCGGGGCCGAGGTTGTCGGTTGAGCGGTTTCGGCGGTCGGAAGCACCAAGGACTCGGTTTCAGCCGAGACCGAGACACTCGCGGTAGGCCTAGCCGTGGTTTCAGCCGAGACCGAGACACTCGCGGTAGGCCTAGCCGTGGTTTCAGCCGAAACCACGGTCCGCGTGCGTCAGTCCTTGTCCTTCCGTTTCTTGGTTAAATGAGGAGTCGGAGTCTCCGGCGGCATATTATAAGAGAAACTAGCCCCAAAAAATTCCTCTGCAAACTCCGCCCGACGCCTAAGAGTGGGTCAACTGAAGGAAGCACAGGCTGAACAGGCCGAGACGTCGTGGTCTGGGCCTAGGCAGGGGAGGCAGTAAGAGTGGAAATCCTTATGAGGTATTTGTTTCCCACAAGTTAAGCAATTATTAACTTTATCTGACATCGGCTGAGGCAAGAAAGAGTCCCCAACGGGGTACTTAGCTTTTGAAGTCTTCGGTAGCTGAATTACAGGAGCTGGCCGACCGGCACTTGCAAACTGCTTCTGCTTCGGGCACCACACGGCAAGAAAAACTGAGGAAGATGGCGTTGGCTGATGCTTTTATACCCCAGGCGCTCTGACGTCAGGGAAAGGGCAACTTCAGCCGACGCTGGACCCAGACTTTGGAATCCGGCCGACCGAAGGACTGCCTGAGGCAGGACAACCCATATGTAAGGACTGCAGATGCATCCTTGAAGGACATTCATATCTGTCGAGGCCAATAAGGGGCAATGAGAATCAACTTGGCTCTCAAGGCGGTTGCTTTCTGAATTACTTGTGGAATTAGAGGAAAAGGTGGAAAGGCATAGAGAAGTCCCCGAGGCCAATCTTGGACTAGAGCGTCTTTGAGGGGATGGCCTGGAAGGGGGAAGAGGGTGAAGAAGTCGGGGCATTTGCTGTTTTGGGATGTAGCAAAAAGATCGCAGCAAGGAAGACCCCACTTCTGAAAAATCTCTTCCGCTACCGATTGAGAGACCACTCGTGCGGCATGAGTATGGCTCTGCTCAACCTGGTCACTATGAAGTTGGACTTCCCGGGGATATGTGTTGCTATCAGAAACCGCTGAGAGGAGATCGCCCATTGCCAAAGTATGAGTGCCTCTCGACACAGGGGATAGGACTTGGTTCCGCCCTGCTTGTTGATGTACCACACTACGGACATATTGTGCGTTTGAATTGCAATAGTTCCTAGGGGAAGAGTGTCGTGGAGGGCTTGCAACATTAAAAGCAGGGCTTGCAACATTAAAAGCACTGCTCTCATCTCTAGGACATTTATGTGCAGGTGGCGCTTGAAAGGTTGCCAAGTGCCATGGACCTTCCTGCCCTGAAAATGCTCCCCCCCCACCCGATCAGGGAGGCGTCACCGTGGTGACAGGGGGAGGAGGAACAAAGGGTCTGCCCTGATGGACTTGAGGGGACAATATCCACCAGCACAGATGACTTTTGCAAGTTTGAGTTATCATGATCTTGTGGTTCATGGGGAGTTGCTGAAAAGACCATTGGGCGAACAGCATCCACTGTAGAAGACGCATGTGAAAACGTGCAAGGGGAAGAAGTGTTATGGAGGCTGCCATAAGACCCAATACTTTCAGGACAAACCTGGCCTGAATTTTGTCGCTCTGAAGAAGAATTTGGACATGGTTTTGAATATCTAAGACTCTTTGGTCTGTTAACTTTGCTGAAAGTTGTACAGTGTTCAAGTTGGTGCCTATAAAGGTAATAGACTGACAAGGCAACAAGGCAGACTTTTCGAAATTTATAGAGAATACTAGCCCTCTGCAAATGTGAATGGTGTAAGCTGTGGCTTGGAGAAGTTGATGCCTGGTGGTGGCAGTGAGGAGCCAGTCGTCTAGATATGGAAAAACCTGGAATCCTTGCTATCTCAGGTGAGCCGTAACCCGCTGCCATACATTTGGTGAACACTCTGGGGGCTGTAGCGAGACCAAAGGGCAGGGCTCTGAATTGGTAGTGACTGGCCCCCAGCCGAAAGCGGAGAAACCTTCTGGAGCGCCTGTGAATTTTGATGTGATAGTACGCATCCTGAAGGTCCACGGAGCACATCCAATTGTTCTTTCCCAGAAAGGGCAGAATGGACTGTAGCGTGACCATCCGGAATCTTGTTCTCTTTACAAACTTGTTCAGTTTGCTGAGATCTAATATTGGTCTCTAGTCCCCTGTCTTTTTCGGTACTAAAAAGAACCTTGAGTAGATTCCGGATCCTAGTTGGTCTGCTGGGACTGGCTGGATGGCTCTTTTTGCTAGCAGTTTTGATATTTCTAATACTGCTAGTTCCCTTAGACAGGGTGGAATGTCTGGAAGGGTTCCCTTTTGTTGAATTGGGGTTTGGATAAAGGGAATTTTGTAACCCTCTGATATGATCGACTGTACCCATTTGTCTTGAGTAAGGAAAAGCCAGGCTATTGGGTACAGCGACAATCTTCCCCCGACTGCCTCTGAAGGTGGACAATCGGGCAACATCTCAGGGATGCTGAAAGGGTTTGTCAGAGAGAGGCTCCATACTACCCTGGTTTTGCGGACCTCCTCTGCCCCTAGGGCGGCGTCTGTTGTTGTTACCCCCTCTGCCTCTGGGGGTAAAATGACCTCTTGCGTCAGACGTGACTCCTTGAGATTTGCGGAACCACATTTTCCCACCCTTCTGACCCTTAGGGTATGGTCTTGAAGGGGTGGAGAAATGGACTCCTACGGCAGAAAGAGTCTTGCTATCTTGCTCGCATCTGGTCAAGGTGTCTCACTTGAGGTCCGAACAAAGCCAAACCATCAAAAGGGGAATTTGTTGAGGACGCCTTGAAAGGGTCCGCGAAATTACACAGCCGCATCCAGGCATGACGCCTTAAGGCCACTCCTGTGCCTGCGGCCCTACTCGCTCCATCGGCTGCGTATGAAATCAGACGCATGGAAGAGTTAACAATCGAGTTCAGGGTTCCAAGCTGAGTTTATTTTATCCTGGGACCCAGCAGCTGATGGATCCTGTAAGACTTCTCCCAACTCTTTGAGAATATCTCTCTGAAGGTGGGTGAAGTGACACAGGTAATTCAGCGACCGCATGGCAAAGGTCGATGAAGAAAACATCCGCTTACCGTACCTATCCATGGTCCTAGAATCCTTATTAGGAGGATGGACAGGTAGTGAAGGATCAGCTAGTTCCTTCTTGGTGGCTGCAGCCACCACCATGGCATCCGCCGGTACACCTTTTGTCAGGAATTGCTTGTTGACTGGTGCTGTAATAAATTTAGATGGCCTCTGAGGGGTGGGTTCCATTAAGTGGCCGAGTCGGAGCCGAGGATTGGCTCCGAACCCATCCAGCAAGAATGAAGGCGAGATTGACAACTTAACATTCATTGTTTCCAGGTCCTGACAATGTCACACCTGAGACTTTTAAGTATCATTCAAGTTTCCTCATACGCAGTCTTGCATATGGAATTAGTGGAATGCAAGAGGCCATGAACCCTATGGCTTGCAGTATATTTCTTGCAGATAGCTGGGTTTGGGTGGCCAGTAGACTGAAGTAGTTTGTCAAATAAATCTGTTTTTCTGGAGTGAGGAATGCCATCTGAGAAGTTGTGTTCAAGCTTGCTCCCAGGAATACAATAGTTTGGCTGGGTACCAGATGTGATTTCTTTTCGTTGATGGTATATCCCAGTGATGTTAGAAGTCTCTTTACAAATGTCAGGTGCTGAAGTAGCAATTCCTGACTGCCCGCCTGAATCAGGTAATCGTCCAAGTCTGGGTAAATTTGAATTTGTCTGCCTGCAATATGCAATGGCTGGAGCTAGGCTTTTGTGAATACCCTGGGCGCAGTAGATAAGCCAAAGGGAAGTGCAGAGAACTGGTAGTGCACTATAGCCTGCTCTGAAATGTTGATATTTCCTGCAAAATTCCCTTATGGAGATGTGCGTATAAGCTTCTTTTAAGTCTAGGGTGGCTAGCCAGGAGTCCTTGGCTAGCATAGGAAGCAGCTGTTGGAGCGTAAGCATTTTGATTCTTGGAACCACCAGGAAGGTGCTGAGAATAGACAGATCCAGGATAGGGCATCAAGAGTTTTCTTTTCTGGGTACCAGAAACAGTCTGGAGTAAAAACCTTGTCCCATTTGCTCTGCTGGGACAGGTTGAATAGCCTTGATACTGAGAAGAGAAAGTAATTGCTTTTGGGCCTCTGCCCACTGGTTTGGGGGGAGGTCTGGCAATCCGCTTGGGGTTGACAGTGAGTGGAAGTAGAATCTGTATCCCTGAGATACAATGTTCAAGACCCATCTGTCCTGGATAATGTACTCCCAGTTTTTTGCGTGCAGGGTTAGTTTTCCTCCTAAGGGTGCAAGTACTTGGGCAGGGTGAAGGACAAGTCATTGTGAACTTTTTCCATAGGATGGTGGCTTACTACTCCCTGATTTTGAGGTGGGAGCACTCCATTTAGATCTGTGCATACCCAGAGACTGTAGTCTCGGTGGTCTGCTGCCCCTGGGTTTGGACTGAATCTCTGGGAAGGACTGGGAAAGACCAGTTTTTAGAAAGCCAATGCCTACTGAATCTAGGTGGTTATACCTGTAGGAAACCATTAAGAGTTTGCACAGATTTTGCTTTTTCCTCCATCTTTTTGAGGACCTCTTCTGCTTTAGTGCCAAACAGACGTTCTTGGTTTAATAGAGCATCTAGCAATTTTGCTTTGACATGGTCTGACAAGATTTGTTCATTAAGCCAAGCATGCCTTCTAAGAACAGACCCAGTGACATCAGCCCTGCAAGATGCTTCTAAGGCATCAAAACCACATTGCAATGTATGTTTTCCAACTTGGTTAGCAGAATGTATTAACTCTTGTAAATCTTTATGTTCTGCACAGTCAGGGATCAACATAATTTTTTTGTTTAATTAGTTCCATAATATGTTGCTGATACTTTAACATGTGAAACTGGCAATTTAAAGCCCGGATGGCAAGAGTAGCAGAGGTGTATACCTCCGTTCCCCATCTGTCCAAAGCCCTAGAATCCCTGTCCAAAGGGATTTGGCTGTAGTAGCCTTAATGCCTTTAGGTCCCTGGGAAATGGTCTCTGGATCTGCAGCAGGATTCTTAAACAGGAATTTGTGAGTCAGGTTTCCTGGGAGCTGGTGGAACAGTATCAGGGGTAACACTGGATTCCATGAAGACATCATCTACAATTTCCAGAATAGGAGGGATAGCTAGAGGCCTGTGCTGAGGAAAGTTTAAAAATTCCCCGAGTCTCTTTTTGGACTGTGGGTACTCCTGGCACTCCCAGCGGAAATGCTTTGAGGGCATGCAGGGTTTCACCGAAAGAAAACTCTTCTGGTGGGGAAGCAGAGGGAATGGAATCCTCTGCGTCAGAATCCCCATAGTAGATAAAGGTATGTCCTGGTAACCAGAAGGGTCAGAGTTATCGAACTTGTGATCTGAAGAAAAAGGAAAAACAGTTCTTGGCCTTTTAGAGGGGGAAGGCTGGCTTCCCCTAATTAAGGTAATAAGGTCTTCAGCCATTCTAAGCATTTGTTTCTGTGGCATGGGGACCTGAGAATGCGCTTTGGTCGTCGGTTTCCTAGGCATAGTGTGAACTCTGGGCCTGAGAAATTCAGTATTTTTTGTTTGAAACGAAGTAGTCGGTTTAAAATGAACATCAGAAGGCCTGACTGCACCCTCAGAAGCCAGTGCCTACACAGCGGCACCAGACCCATCCAAGGTAGAGACATCCGCAGGTTCCATAGTCAAAGAAGCATCTTGTGGCATACCGGACTTCGAATGGGTCTCAGTAGAGGCCTGCGAATCTACAGAAGTGGATATCAGGTGCTGCGAAAGCACCTCACTGAGTACCGGCGGACTGGCGACTAGCTTAACGGAAGCGTCGTCAGCAGTTTTGGACCTATGTGGTCAGTCTCTGCCTTTATTCCTTGCGTTTTTTCATAAGATTGGTAGTCTGATGGCTCAACAAAGCCATTTCAGAATGCGAAGAACGACAGTGAAAGAATTTAGCAACAAAAATAGCCCGACGACAAATAGTTCGGGCGTTGAACATGGCGCAAAACTGACAGCAAGAAACGTCATGGTCTGGACCTAAAGAGGTGATGCAGTAAGAATGAAAATCTGACGTATTTGCTTTCCACAGGCCAGACAATTTTTTCTGACATCGGTTAGAGCAAGAAAAAAGGATCACCAATAGGTTACTTATCTTTTAGAAGACTTCAGGTCTGAAACTCGAAAAATGAAAATTTCAGGAGGCGGCCAACTGACACTTCGAAACTGCTTCTGCTTCAGGCGCCGCTCTGCAAGAAAAGCTGATGTAATGGCATCGGCTGCATGTTTTATACCCCTGATGACCTGATGTCATGGAAGAAGTGACAGCATCCGATGCAGAAATCCCAAGACTTTGGTATCGGCAGATAATCCAAGTGTGATGACTGCAACAGTGAAACATGAACATCTGTAGGAAGAGCAGATGGTCTGGGAGACTCCATCTGGAGGAGTTTATACCACCTCTTCTGAATATCAGAAACCTGAGAGCAATCCTACTTGAAATATTCCATTATACATGAAAGCATCCCCAAAAGAGTTCTTCTAAAGGAGACTCAGGGCTAATACAATCTTCTTCCTCAGACCCATAGTCCAAAGGAGAAGGGATCCGAGAACAGTATGCCAAGGATTCTTCAACAGAACCCAGACACTAAGAGGCTTCCTGCTCCCTAAGCCTCTGAAACGGAGTAGATGACCAGAGAGGAGCAGGCACAGACTACTTAAGAAGGCATTAAAGCCATTAAATGACTGCTGAGTAAAATCCTGCAATTCAAGTTGAGGATCTAACAGCAAATGAAATGTGCTCTTTTTGCG
This sequence comes from Protopterus annectens, assembly GCF_019279795.1. Taxonomy (NCBI): domain Eukaryota; kingdom Metazoa; phylum Chordata; order Ceratodontiformes; family Protopteridae; genus Protopterus; species Protopterus annectens. The sequence continues at coordinate 999,568,092 of NC_056741.1, forward strand.
TTTTTTCTTTTTGGGGATGCTTTTTATTTTTAGGGACGTTAGCACAAAACACCCTAGGAGGTTCCAACCCCTGCAAACACTATCAGCATAACAGGAATCTCCTCCTGGACTAGAATCTGTGGAATCCCTGTTGGTCCATCAGATATAATCAGCCGAGATTTTCCCTCAACATTTGGAACAGATGTTTGTAAAGCCTCAGAGAACGCGACTGCCTCCATCAGAGGCATATGAAACTGAAAGATCCTCCGGGCTTTCATCAGCCTCGACAGAGATGTCTGGGGAGACTGGACAGCAGTTGAATCTGACCAGAATTTTTTGGCCTTTTCCTTCGCAGGTAGCTGACCCTCAGAATGAGAAGACTCCGCCATAGCACCTTGCGCCAACAACTTTAGACGTTGGTTTTCTAGGAAAATAGACAAGGAGAGACTACATAGGGTCTTAGGGACAAACACTTGGCAGACTGAACACTGTAAGGTCATGAGAAGCACTCAACCAAAAGAACAACGTTCGTGATGATCTGTATGGGGAATCTGCCTCCCACACTGACATTTTACCTTTCTGCATGACATGTAAGCTCACAACAAAAAATAAGTGAAGATAAAAGAACCCCAACCAAGCATTTACCTGAAAAGTGGGTCAGAAATCAGCAGAGAAGACCAGTCCGACTGATGTTCAGTGATGGTGTTTGGACTGGTGGCAAAGAAATTCTGAGGTATGTACATCACCTTTATGCCCAAAGTCGTGCGTGAGGAGCATACATGTAAAGCAAGACATCTATAAATTTTATGGCCTTTGGTATACTGGCCAGATATTGGGCTATCCTTGGCAAGAAATCCTTTATGTAAGGAATACTGCAACAGTGATATGGAAGGACATCATATGTGTTTATACTGCAACAGACTTACAGCATGAAACTTTGTCTCCAGACTGGAAGAGGGAAAATACAGTGTGTAAGCTCCAAAGACATGGATCTGGAGCATTTCTCCCCGGGCCTCCTCTGAAAATGTGCTCTGTCCCAGTCAGAGTATCCCAGTAAATAAATGTTAGATAAATAAACTTGCCTAACAGTAGACGTTCAAATGAGCCTAACAGTAGATGTTCAAATGATCACTGCTAAAGCAGCCTAAATTATAACACTTATACCATGCATAAGCTGCAAGAGAAGGCCTGCTTCTAAAGCTTCAGGGAACCTTCCACGTGCCCAAACCTTTAGTCAGCTCGAGCCAAGTCTAAGCCCCAACAGGACTTTGCTAGGAAATGAAAAATACAGGTCCAAAAAAAAAGAACCAAAAAATGAGGAGGATGAAGGGAGCGAGCAGCTGTTACAGTACTTGTATGAATATCTACTGTTGTAAGTTTACTCTCAGAACTGTAATACGCTTGTCATTAAGATAACTGCTGCAGTAGCATAGGCTATATAGGTAGATTACCATAGCTTAAAAGAACTGGGAGGAGGAAGGTGAAGGATCCACGAGTCCTTGGACAATAGTCCTAGCAAAGCCTGTCCTAGACATACAGATGAATCCAGTTTATAATCTTTTGCTAAAGTATGCACAGAGGACCAAGTTGCTGCTTCTAGAATGCAGCCAGTATACCACCGTTTCCAAAAAAAGCCACAGATGAAGCCTAGGCCCTGGTACAGTGGAACTTAACCGTGCCTGAAATAGTTTTGTTATGGTGGGAATAACAAAAGGTGATAGCCTGACATAACCATCTAGAAATAAGTCTGCTTTTACTTGCCTCTTCTTACCCTCTCAAATTAACTGATCAGTCATCTTAAAAGATTTTGCTTTAAGATAGTACCAGAGCTGTCTGTGGACATCCCAGGTATGCAGCATTATTTCTCCTTCAATTTTAGTTTCTGGAAAAAAGACTGGGAAATGGATAAACTGCTTAATGTAAACTTGGATAACAAAGGATTAGTTCTTAAGAAAAAGGATAAGTTCTCAAGAAAACCCTAACTTGTAGAAAATGAGAAGTTTGACCCACCATAAGAGCTTGCAATTCTAGTTTAAAAGCAGATTGGCAACATATGCATTTTGATTATGAAGTATTAAAACTTTTCTGGGATAACATTAATATAGTTTTTCAAGTATTACGGTCTGACAATTTTAAATTAACTTATTTTTTAATAATTTGTAATGTTCCAACTCCTCAGGTTATTTCTAAATCATCTTGTCTGGAATTTTTTAGCAATACCTAGAAAAGTGGTCACTAAAAATTGGAAGAATTAAAGTACTTCAATGGTTACATTTATAAAGATTGCAACGACTGTTATAATGAATTACATGTTATAAAGATAAGTAATAATTCTATACAAAATAGTTGGTTTAAAGTTTACTAGAAGAATATTACTTGAATGTAGATCCTTCTATTTAAAACAAAATAATTTTCTTTATACATGTTAAAATGACTGAATATTGTAAATGGTTATTTTGTGTGAATTTGATAGGTTATGTTTCTTTTTTATAATGATTATATTTTTAAAATTCTAAAAATAAACAAAAAATAGTAATTAGTGGAAAGGCATGCAGAACATTCCTGTCCAAGGAACAGAAAAAAGGCATGTCTTCAGACCTTCTTACATGGCATCCTGGAACAAAATGTTGCCAGTTGGCTGTTTACAGCGGAGGCAAAAATCTGCTTGAAGTGTTCTCCACATATGGACCATATTTTGGAAGACCCCCAATTCAGTTTCTATTTGCGATGGTCTGCCCTGGTCCTGCTCAGCTTGTCTGCCACACAATTTTGGCCTGACAGGATGCAAGATGCCTGCAGTGAGAGACCGTGACAAAGATATATTCTCATGTCAAAACAGCTAGTCTACACAGGGAATAAGTTCTAGTTCTCCCTTGACTGTTTATGTACTACATCACGGTGGTGTCAACACTTGGAAATCCAAGGACCAAAGATGATTCAGAGAGTTGCCAGCATTTATAAGAGCTACTATATCTTGTGTTTTGGTCAGCTTTTTTGTACCAAAGACAATGCACTTTATGTCAATTGACAGTGCTCGGCCCAAGCAAGGTCTGAGGCATCTACTGTGATTGAACGGTTTGCAGCAAGGGAGTAGAAAGGGAGAACTTGATTCTGAGAAATTTGAGGTTTTCACTTGTCGAGGCCGGAACAGAACTATGAGGATCACCTTGCATCTCAACTGAAGAGCTCTCTTTAGAAATTGGGGAATCGGGGGGATGGGAGGAAAAGCGTAAAGAAGTCCTGTGGGCCAATCGTTGATTAGAGTGTCCCTCGGTGGCTCCCCCTCTGGGGGAAGTAGGGTGAAATAACTGCTGCACTAGTTCGATGGGGAGGCAAAAAGGTCGCAGCAAGGCTGGCCCCAGTGGCTGAAGATTTCTGTTGCCACCTCGGGGTTGAGAGATCACTCGTGAGGCATGAGAATGCATCTGCTCAATTTATCCTCAATCACATTGGTGCTCCCCGGGATATGCGTTGCTATCAGAAAGCGGTTGGAAGCTAATGCCCACTGCCAAATTCTCATGGCCTCTCGACATAGGGGGGTAGGACTTCGTTCCTTCTTGCTTGTTTATATACCAGACCACTGACATATTGTCTGACTGAATCGCAATTATTCCGGAAGGGAGAGCAGAATGAAAGGCCTGCAACGCTAACAGCACAGCTCAGCTCACAGTTCCAGAACACTGATATGCAGGTGGGCCTCGACCATGTGCCTTGGACTCTTTCCCTGGAAATGGCCCCCCCAACCCGATCAGGGAAGCATCCGTGGTCACAATGGTTCTGGTGTGAGGGGATTGAAATGGGCAACTCCAAAGTTCAACTTCTGGCCTAATCCACCAAAGGAGGTCCTGTTTGCAGGAGTTGGTTATTCAAATCTGGTAATAGAGGGGGTGATGGTTTGGGAACCACTGACAAAGAAGGAAACACTGCAGGATCCGCATATGCAGCTTTGCTAGAGACACTATCAGGATTGAAGCTGCCATGGAACCTAGGGCCTGAAGAACTTCCCTTGCTGAGAATTTTGTTTGAGAGTATCACTCGGAGCTGAAGCCTCAAATCGGTGGAGTCTGTGAATTGGGAGTGAAACTAGACAGGACTGAGCATTGAACACTTCCAATGAACTTTGTTGTGTTGGAGTAAGGTTTGACTTCTCCCAATGTACGGTTATTCCCAACAATTTTGCCAGAGATAGTATAATGCAGTGCTGTTACCCGAAGATGCTTGGTGGGAGTGGTGAGGAGCCAGTCATCCATATATGGAAACACCCAGAATCCTTGTAGTCTCAAGTAAGCAGTTACTACTGCCATGCATTTCGTGAACACTCTGGGGGCTGTAGAGAGACCAAATGATTGGCCCCTAGCCAGAAGCAAAGCAGACTCCTGGACCGTTTGTCCATCTTGATGTGGTAATATGTGCCCCGGAGATCTATCTAGCACATCAAATCACCTTCTCTCAAAAAGGGAAGAATGGACTGAACCGTGACCATTCCGGAATTTGGTGTGGGTGACAGACTTGTTTAAGCTCTAGTCCCCTGTCTTTTTTGGCACCAAAAAGAATCTGGAGTACCATGCTGGTCTGGTGGGACTGGTTGGATGACATTTTTGAGACAGCTTTATAAACTCTGAAGCTACTTCTTCCCTTTGACTGGGTGGGACATCGGCAAGTTTTCTTGGAAGGTTTGGCTGACAAGAAAAGGAATGGTGTAACCTCTGGTGATGATACTCTGCACCCAACAATAGGTGGTAATGGATTGCCAAGCAGCTTGGTGCAGAGAAATGACCCCCGACTGCTACCAGAGCTAAGCAATCGGGCTGCTCCTCAGCAGCACTGGTAAGACTGTCCAGAGGACGAGTCCCTGGAGCCTTGGTTACAAGGACCCCCTATGCCTCTGTAGGGGGGTCTTCCGGAATGGTTACCCCCTCTGCCTCTGGGGGTATCACCACATGTGGCACTGAAAGGACCGTGAGATTTTTTGTGCCACATTTTTCCACTCCTCTGATTCCTAGAGAAGGTACACTGAGGATTAGAAAACTGTAGGCCTACGGCATTCAGGGTCTTTATCTTGCTTGCACCTGGATGGCTAGCGTGTCCTCCATTTTGGAACCAAAAAGGGACAAAGCTTTGATGGGTGCATTCAGAAAGGAAGACTTGAAAGGGTCCGAGAGGTCACAAATGCACATCCAGGCATGACGCCTCATGACAATGCCTGAACCTGCTGCTCTAGCCGCCCCTTCGGTTCCATGTGAAAGCAACTTCATGGATAAGTTGGATATCGATTCCAGGGTTACGAGCTGTGAGGCCACATTGTTCCTGACCTCGTCAGACTGTCCTGCGAGCATCCCAGAGAGTTTTGAGATCAAGTCCCTCTGGCACCTCGTAAAATGTGCCAAATAGTTCAGGGACCATATAGCAAAGGTCCCCAATACAAAAATACTCTTCCCAAGTCTGTCCACTGCCCAGGACTCCCTGTTGGGCTGATGGATAGTGGGACTTTCCTCAGCCAAGTCCTTTTTCGTGGCCACCACCACCACCATAGCATCGACTTCTTGAGCTTAAACAAGTCTGTCATCCATCGAGGTTGGGAGGGTGTCCTAATGGTTAAGGTGTTTGCCTTACAAACACAAGGTGCAGGGTTTGAGTCTCACACGGGATAATTGGCTAAGCTTAAAATGTCTCGCAAGGGCAGTTAGCTTAGTACTAATCTATAAATCTATGACTGGTAGCCCTTTGGACCAATGCAGGTTCTCCTCAGGAGGGGAAAGAATTTTGTCTGGTCTCCAAGGGATCACCTCAATGGAATCACGGTTCTACCAAGCGCACTTCACGACGAGCTCGTCGGCAGGCAGGGTCACCCAAAAGGTAGAAGGCCAGGAGCGGAAAGCCTGCAGGAACACGGACTCCTCAGACGAAGGGTTGGAGGGCTTTCAGTCACCCCTCTGCTCAAGCATTTCCAGGATGTCTCCTAAGGAGACCTCATCAGGAGGTGACCGCGGGGACCCTACACCATCATCATAATCAGTGTCTTCAGTTAAGGACTCCTCGGGTGAGTCCACGTGCTTCCTCTTGCACATCCTCTTTCGAGGTGGCTCCTCAGTGGGGGTCTCTGAGGAAGACTCTGAAGAGCAGGTACCCTGAACAGGGGTGTCTTGCAGCTTCTCTGGCCCGTGTCCCGGGGAGGTGGTCTGTGACAGCTGTAGCTCAGGGGGTGAAAACTGGGGTTCCAACATCAAAGGAGTACTGCCAGAAGCAAGAGCCCTCTCCATCTCGTGGAAGGCAGGCCTGCCCAAAAAGGGATGGGAGCCCAGAAACGAGAAAGACAACCTTGAAACCGGATGGGAGCCCAGAAGCGAGAAAGACAACATTGAAACCGGGGTCACACCCTGCTCCGATGAGCCTGCCCCCATGGTTGGAGCCTCAAGCAGGATTGGTGTGGACGCGGCTATCGGCGCAGAGAATGGAACAGAGGAGAAAGACTGCTCCGTGCCTTGGGCCAAAGCACCCATCCCCCAATCCCCAGATTGAGGAAGGACCGGTTCCACAGGAACCGAAGGCCAAAGGGGCAAACTGAGCCGGAGTGAGATGCACTGTAGGCACCAAGCTGATGGATTCCAAGAAGGATGTCTGAGCACAGGGCTTTGGAACCGAGATGGTCGGAGTGTGAGATGGAGTCTGTGGATAAGTCAACCCAGTCCTGCAGGTGGATGGGTCTTAGAAATTGTGGGTATCCCCCTGGCTAACAATAGCTGGTTCACAAAACGCACCACATTGTGTTCCAATAGTCTCCTGGTGGATCTAGTGGATACTCCAGACAGAGTCAGGACGTTCAATGAAGGGGCAATAAGCTTGGCCCAGAAACAGATATACAGAAGGGGAGTATCAGGTTTATGGTGCAAGGTCTGCTGGCACCGAAGTCTCAAGTTTTGACACCAGGAGGAAAGGGGTCAAAATCTAGTGAAGTCAGTACAATGCTTGGTGCTGAAGTGGCACTTGCAGCTGAAATGGTTGGTTCCAAAATTGTAACCAAGTAGTCGAAGGTGTGCCCTGAGCCAAAGTGGCCACAGGTGCCGAAGTCGAAATAGGCGAAGTAAGGTCTATAATTGGTGCCGGAGGCAGGACCAGTGCCAAAACTGGTGCCGATATCGAAGGTTTCGAGATACTAGGAACCGAGGAAGACAGAGTCATAGAGGCAGATTTATGCTCCAAAGACAACTTTGGGACCTTTGATTTCACAGGCTTGCCCTGATCACCCGATGGTGAGGAGGGAACAGAGTGGGATCTTTTTTTGTCTTTAGTAGGAGGGGTTGAGACTTCCATCACAGAAATGACCTCTGAAAAGGGAGACTTGAGTAACCCTTTCACAATCAGTTTATTTTTGTGCTCATTAAGAGTGCATTGACTGAAACTCTGACAAATGTCACACGGAGGCAGCACGGAAAGGTAGGGCACTCCCAAACAGTATACACAGTCATCGTGAGAATCATTATTAGGTAACCTGCCATTACATGAAGTATAATGCTTAAACCCTGAAGTACCCTTCTCATCAGACATCTTGATAAAGAGGCACTATGGGCCAACAGTACAATCCAATTAGTCAAACACCATTCAAAGAAGTCACAATTATATCAATACAGTTATATGTAGAGAAGAAAGAAAACACCTTACTAAAAAAACAAAGCTAATAGGTTAAACAGGAAAGAGTTAACTCAGAAACAGGAAGTCACACCAGGCTGGAACCAACAAGCTGTTAGAGGTATCAAAAACAGTATTATGTTTCAGAAACAATCGCGTGTTTCCGAAACAGTAGCGTCTACAAAAATCTTCTTACTGCAAATACAAATGATGTGTTTAAAAGCAAAAATCCAATGAAGCTGTTGGAAAATGTCAAGACCACAGAATTTCCACGTAAATCTTTTATTCCACAAATACGATAAAAAACAGTCCAATGTAACCAAGCGCTTTCGCCTGGACAATTCCAGGCTTTTTGAAGATTAAAATGTACTTGTGGCCATACTGGTTAAATACACAGGTTAATAGGCCAAATTAGCAATTAAAATTTAAATACCATCAACATTTAAAGTGCCATAGTGCTTTAATACTTTTTTGAAGTTCTAATAAAGCTATTAAATAAACTTCTTCCACTACATAAATCTCGTATACTGCAAAAATGTGTTAATATGTCTTATGTACCAAAATATTACAAAATTCATTAATTGCTGTTATAATAAATAAAAAGTAAATTAAACTATACTTTAATACACTTGTATTTTAAATAGTTAAAAATGACTTCTTTAAAAATGACTTCTTTAGTTAAAAACATTATGCTGTTATTTTGTATATAGACCACTAGAAAATTAATCTTATATACATTATATGTGTTTGTGTGTGAATTTCATTATTGTCCAGTTGTTTTTTCATTTAAAAATTAAATTCATATATGAATAGATTATAACATTCTTCTTAAAAAAACATTCATAATATATTTGATGTTGATGTAAATTAGAATTAGTATAGTAAACACAAAGTAGAAATTAAAGTACAAACCACTTATAATTTATTTCTTTTCACCTTTAGTATACTATTGATACTAATACTGTCATTCATTCCCGGATTTTTAGAGGCATCCAATTTAAGTTGCCAAATTAACTCCCTAGTTTCTAAACAACTTTCCCAATCACCTCCTCTGGGGTCAATAGTGACCCGTTCCAGGACAAAAAATTTTAAAGACATATTAGTACATATTAAAGAATGTTTGAAGAATGCATTAGAAGTTTTCTTTTTCTCTATCTCGTATATGTGTTCATAAATTCTTTTTTTGAGCATCCTAGTGGTCTTCCCCACATAGAAACCATGACAAAATGTGCATATACCCAAATACACTACTCCTGTTGTGGTACAGTTGTGGTATCCTGATGTCTTTAAAGTGCAATTCCTAGATGGTAAAAATATTTCAGCAACGTCTAATAAATAATTACACTGTTTACACATACCACATTTGTATGTACCATTTTTTCTACGAGAGGAAACAGTATTCGTCAATTGTCGTAAGTTAGAGTTCTGTTCAAACATCCCTTTCAGATTAGTGTCACGCTTCCGAATAAAAGTTAATGTTTTAGGTAAATAAGCTTTAATATCCTCCTGTGTTGTTAATAATGGCCAAAAAGCATGTAAGGTGTTCTCTATATATGTTGAATCGCTAGTGTATGTGTAAATAAAACTTTTCTGTGTATCATTTTGTCCTTTGTTGGTAGTTATGGGAAGGGGGAGTCCTTTACTAAGAAGAGGTGGAAATTTGGAATCCCTTTTCTCTAATACTTCTTCAGTGACAGATTTAATTAACTGTATAGGGTAGCCTCTTTCTAACAACATTTTTGTTAAAGATGTAACTTCATCAAGAAAAGCTTCTAATGTGCTGCATATTCTAGATGCTCGAATCAATTGCCCTCTAATAATTCCCTTTTTAGTGTAAATAGGGTGTGAACTATCAAAGTGTAGAAATGTATTAGAAAAAGAAGGCTTCCTATAGATACTTGATTGAAAATGTTCACATTTCTTATCCTTAGTTAATAAAATATCTAAATAGTGTAGTGAATTTCTGCTGAGTTCATAAGTGAATGACAAAAAGTCGGTAGTTGTATTAATATATCCAAAAAACTCCAGAAAAGTTTCCTTAGAACCTTGCCATAAAATACATATGTCGTCCAAGTAACGTTTGTAAAATAAAATCTGTTCATTCCATTTAGTAGAGTGAATAAAAGTTTGCTCCCATTTATGTAAAACTATGTTTGCATAAGATGATGCACATGGGGAGCCCATTGCTACCCCTTTGTTTTGTCTGAAGAATTCTCCATTAAAAAAGATGTAGTTATTGTTTAGAATAATTTCCATAAACTCAATAAGTATATTAATCTGGTTATTACTTAAATTACTTAAATTTATTAAGATATCTGAAAACCAGTCTATTCCTATATCATGGGGTATACTTGGGAACAATTCAACTACATCTATTGTTATCATTAATACATCCTTATTACAAATGTTAGGTGGAATACTGGCTAAGAATTCCCAAGAATCTCTGCATACATATGGGAGCTTGGAAAAGTACAGTTTTGTACCTACCATAAATGTAGATGTTCGAGGATCCACATTGCTGCAGTCCTTACTATTGGGTAGTCCGCTGTCCAGTCGGCCCGAATACCAGAGTATATGGCTGACGTCGGTCAGGGCGCATTAGACTGACGTCAGTACGTCAGGGTACTAATGCGCATGACCGACGTCATATCCTCAGTCTTTTCTTGCCCCAGATGTCAGAAGACCCTAAAAAGACAAGGCCCAAAATACCTGCACCAAAAAAAAAAAAAAAAAAATACAATATATACAAAAATATATATACAAAAATATCAGCATATAACCTCACCTACACAACCACCCCTAAACACAGAGGGGAAGGAGGGAGGGTAAATTGGACTGCAGCAATGTGGATCCTCGAACATCTACATTTATGGTAGGTACAAAACTGTACTATGTTCTTCGTTCCACATTGCTGCAGTCCTTACTATTGGGTAGAATCCCAAAGCAGAGGTAAGGGAGGCTGGCAAATCATAAAGAAGTAGGAGCTGACAACATGCCTTGCAAAACAGCTGTGGCAAAACCAGCCCTAGACTTAGAGTAGATAGGAAGGTGATAATGCTTAGAGAAAGTATGCACTGAACTCCAAGTAGCTGCCTCCAAAATATCCTTAGTTGCCACCCCTTAGAAATGCTGTTGAAGTGGCAGTAGCCCTAGTGGAATGAGGCCTAATCCCAGCTGGAATCTCCTTGCCATGATGGGAATAACAAAATGCAATGCAAAACCCAATCCACCTAGAAATAGTTTGTTTTGACACAGGCTTGCCCTGCGAACTCAAAGCAAAAGAAACAAACAACTGCTGAGACTGCCTAAAATCCTTAGTCCTGCTTAAATAATAACGCAATTGCCTGTGTACATCTAAAGTGTGCAAAATCTTTTCCCCTTTATTTTGGGGGTCTGCATAAAAAGTAGGCAAATGAATAGTTTGGTTTAAAGCCACACTAGAAACCACCTTAGGCATAAAGGAAGGATTAGTGCGTAATGATACCCTATCCTTATGGAAAATCAAAAGGGCTCTACTGCCATAAGGGCCTGCAACTCAGACACCCTTCTTGCAGAAGTAATAGCCAACAGAAAAGCAGTCTTCCATGACAAGTATTTCAATTCAGCAGTAGCCGCAGGCTCAAAAGGTTGTAGAGTAAGTTTTTCCAACACAAAATTGAGATCCCAAGCAGGAGTAGGAGCTCTCATTGGGGGTCTTATATTCTTTGCCCCTCTAAGAAACTGCTTGAACAAAGGATGCGAAAACAATGGTGGGTCACAATCATAGTGAGCTGAAATTGCTGCAGCATGAATCTTAATGGAAGAGAAGGACAAACCTTTGTCCAATAACTCAGTAAGATATTGAAGAGCCACACTCAAATTAGGCTCAGAAATCTCCAAATTCTTTGCTGTACTCCAAAATAAAAATCTCTTCCATTTTTCTGCGTACACTTTCCTTGTACTAGGTCTTCTAGCTTCCATAATCACATTTAAAACTTGTTGAGGAAGTTGAGACCTGCTGTGTTTCAACACAGAATATGCCAGGCTGTTAGATGAAGAGAGTGAAGCTTGACATTGAGCAGATGACCGTCCTTCTGAGATAACAGATGAGGAATCAAAGGTAAAGGCCATGGAGGCTTCCTTACCAGACTTCTTAGTAGTGGGTACCAGTGTTGCCGAGGCCAATCTGGGGCTATCAAAATCATCCTTGGCTTGTCTTGTCTGACTTTTAATAGCACCTTTGGAAGAAGAGGCAGAGGTGGAAAGGCATACACATGAAGGTTTTTCCAACTGAAAGACAGAGCATCCACTTTCCAAGCTGTGTGATGAAACCCCTTTGTGCAAAACTTTGGCAGCTGGTGGTTTAGTGGAGAAGCGAACAGATCTATGTCTGGAGTTCCCCATGACACTGTCAATTTCTGAAATACATGAAGATCCAGTTTCCACTCGTGGGGATCCATGATTTGTCTGCTTAACACATCTGCTAAGGAGTTCTGTGCTCGGCAGAAACCTTGCCTGAAGAGTTAGTTGCAAGCTTAGCGCAGTCTCCCATAAAATCATTGCTTGCCTGCATAGAGGATAAGAATGTGTTCCCCTTGCTTGTTGATGTACCACATGACAGTTGTGTTGTCTGTTAGAATCAACACCTGCCCTGGAAGAAGTAACTCCTTGAAAGCCATTAATGCAAACTGGACTGCTAACATCTCCTTCATGTTGATATGTAGATGCTGTAGTCTGGCAGGCCACTTGTCTTGTATCCACTTTCCATTTAGATGAGCTCCCCAAGCAATGTCCGAGGCATCTGTCGTTAAAATCTGACTCGCCTCTGGCCGGGTCACAGAGAGTCCCTTGTTTAGGTGACATTCCTGAGCCCACCACAAAAATTCTTTTTGAAGGCAAGGTATTATTTGAATGACAGTGTCCAAATCCTGGCAGTGCTGTGTCCATACATTTTGAGATACCATTGTAGCTTCCTCATATGCAGTTTGGCATTGGGAAGCACCAGAATACAAGATGCCATGAACCCTAATGCTTGAAGGACTGTCCTTGCAGTCAGCACGGACTGATGAGATAGTTGATGGAAGTAAAGTGATAGACTCTTTTGTTTGTCCGGGGTTAAAAAGGCCATCTGGGCTGCTGTATTCAGTCTCACACCCAGAAAGCACATGTCTTGAGAGGGTACTAGACTGGACTTTATTTCGTTCACAGAATACCCTAGGCATCTTAGCACTGCTATAACATATTCCAGATGCTGTAGAAGGTCTTCCTTTTCTTGAGCCAGAATCAGGCAGTCGTCCAAGTAAGGATAGATTTGAATTCCTTTTAGCCTGAAGTAAGCTATCACTGGAGCCATAACCTTTGTGAATACTCTGGGCGCAGTAGATAAGCCAAAGGGCAATGCAGAGAACTGATAATGAGAATTTCCAGCTCGAAAACGCAGATACTTCCTGCAACTTAGTCTTATAGGCACATGAAGGTAAGCTTCCTTGAGATCTAAAGTTACCATCCAGTGATCTTTGCCCAGCAGAGGTAAAAGCTGTTGTAACGTCAACATCTTGAACTTGGGAATGTCCAGATAAGTGTTGAGGATAGATAAATCCAAAATTGGTCTCCACGTGTTCCCCTTCTTTGGTACTAGGAACAGGCGAGAATAAAATCCTAGGCCCCTTTCTGATACAGGGACTGGCTGAATGGCCCCTATTTGGAGTAACAGAGAAATTTGCTTGTGAGCCTCTTTCCTTTGTGGAGGAGGAACATCTGGCATGCCTTTGAAAGGGGGCAATGTATGGAAATAAAACCTGTAACCGTGGTGAATGATATCCAACACCCATCTGTCTTGAGTAATTAAATCCCAATTTCCTTTGAAAAGAGACAGTCTTCCTCCTAAAGGAGCTGCCAGACGAGAATCTACTGGCAGCTGAAAAGGCAGGTCATTGGGTCTGTTTACGAAAGGACTGACCCCTGCCCTCACCAGAAGCCTGAGCAGGTGAACTCCCTGTTCTAGGCCTAAAAGAACCTTAAGCTCTGCCCCTACCACGTCTAGACCTACCCCTAGACTGGGAATCATAAGCAGGATATGTCCATCCCTTAGTAGGCCAATTTCTACTAAACTTCGGTGGCTGCACCTGCAAAAAATCTTTAACAGTTTGCATAGACTTAGCTTTGTCCTCCATTTTCTTTAAAACTGCTTCCACAGGCGAACCAAACAACACATCAGACTGTAAAGGAGCATCCAAAATCCTTGTCTTAACATGCTCAGCTAAATTCTGATCCCGCAACCAGGCATGCCTGCGAAGAACAGAACTAGTGGCAGCCACCCTCGAGGAGGCCTGTACAGCATCAAAACCACATTGCAAAGAATGCTTACCCACTTGTTCAGACACATGAACTAAATCCAGCAACTCTTTACACTCAATACCTTCCGCCAAAGCATCCACCTTAGATTTCAGTTGTGAAAGGAGATAATTTTGATATTTAAGCATGTGAAACTGACAATTCAACGCCCTCATGGCTAAAGTGGAAGAAGTATACACTTTCTTTCCCCATCTATCCAAAGCCCTTGCCTCTTTATCAGTGGGAACAGGGTTTTTAACCACAGAGGCCTTAACACCTTTAGGTCCCTGAGAAACAGTTTCGGGTCTGCCCTAGGACTCTTAAAAGATACTTATGAGCTTCAGGCACCCTATAGTACCTATCAGGTTTAACAGGAGCAGGAGGCAAAGAATCAGGGTTCAGGGAAGCCTCTGCAAAAACATCTTCCACCACATTCAACACAGGAGGTATAGCTAAGGGCCTATGCTGGGGCAAAAACAAGAATTCCCTAAGCCTTTTCCTGGAATCAGAGTAATCCTGGCCTTCCCATTTAAAGTGCTCCCTCATGGAATGCAGAGTCTCTGAAAATGAGAAATCCTCAGGAGGAGAAGCTGTAGGAGTGGAATCATCCACATCAGAATCAGAATAAGGAGGATACTCCTGCAAATCTTCCGCAGAAGACTCAGAAGCCTCTGAACACTGTTCAAAACTATCAAACTCCGGTTCCACTCTAGGCCTCTTATCAGGAGGGGGCATAGAACCTCTAATCATAGTAATCAAATCTTCTGCCATTTTAAGCATATGTTTCTTAGGCATAGAACCTGAAATGCTAGGAGAAGCCCCCACTGAAGCTGAACTTGGCCTACCTCTCAAAGAAGTTTTGGCAACAGAAGGAGAGGCTCTAACTACCTTGGGAAGAGAGGGAAGAACAGTTACCTGAGAAGCCCCTCAGCCTGGCCTACCTCCTGAGAAGGCACATCCTGTAACAGTAAAGTCTCTGCCTGAGACTCCAAAGAAACTCCTGGCAAAACCTCTGGCTCCACTGAGCCTTCTAAAGAACCGGCGTCCGGGACTGCCGGTTCATCAACCCTAGGCTTCGCTGTTTTGTCCTTGCGCTTCTTGGGCGAAGCGGGCGTCGGAGCATCCGACGGCATTTTATAATTGCAACGCTTACCAAACACTAACCTGGCACAGTCTAACCGTCTCTTAATAGTGCGTTTGTTAAACCTAGCACAAGAGCGGCATCCAACAACGTCGTGCTCAGGCCCTAAACAAGGTATACACAAGGTATGGTAATCCCTATGAGGTATCTGTTTCCCACAAGAAATACAGTTATTCACTTTTTCTGACATCCGGTTAAATACTGAGGCAAGAAAAAACCAAAATGTTCCCCAACGGGGTACTTAGCCAACTCTGATTCGGTCTGAAACTCCGGCTTCGGAAATATTTCAGAACGCCAACCTGCACTCGCAAAACTGCTTCTGCATCGGACCATGCGGCAAAAAAGACTGAGGATATGACGTCGGTCATGCGCATTAGTACCCTGACGTACTGACGTCAGTCTAATGCGCCCTGACCGACGTCAGCCATATACTCTGGTATTCGGGCCGACTGGACAGCGGACTACCCAATAGTAAGGACTGCAGCAATGTGGAACGAAGAACATCCAAAGATTCTATACTGTGTTCAACATATTTACCTAGCGGTTCTGTGATACTGTTAGCTCCAGCCACAATTGGCCTAAATTTCAAAGGTTTGGTTCCTTTATGAACCTTTGGTATGCCAAATATAGGAGTTTTTGGATGTGGTACATTCAAGTAGTTAAATAATTCTTCATTTATCACTCCTTGAAGTAGATGATCATTCAATATGTATATAATATTGGCATACGCAACATTTAATTCATTAATAGAAGCCTGCTCATAAGTGTCAGTATCCTGCAATATATCATGCATTGCATTATCATAGTCAAGTAGATTCATAAGGACCATCCCACCCCTTTTATCTGGTTTCATAACCCTGATTTTTTGTTTTTTTAATAAATCCATAATTTCTTCCAAGTGTTTATTAAAATTGTGTGAAGGGTCATGGTTGTTTACCAGATTACTTCTGAGTGTTTTTTCTATGAGTTCTTCAAAAATGTTTAAACTCGGATGCAGGGGGGGGGGGGGGGGGTTAAATAAGCTGGACCTAGTAATATTACTTGACATTGTACTTTGTCCCTTAAAAAAGAGAGAAAGGTTTAAATTTCTGACAAATAATTTTAATTCTATCAAGCAAATACGCAGGTCTTGCTGGAATATAATTCAACCCTTTGGTGAATAGTTCGAAATAGTCAGGGGTGATGTCCAGGTCCGTATAATTATAAATGTTAAAATTATTTAAAGAAACTACTATGTTGTTTGTGTCAGAAGTTGTTAATTCAAGATCACAGACATTGGAATTTTCTGTCACAAAATTTAATTGTGGGCCCTCCCCCAACCCTGTTGGTAAGGGGCATTGAAATTCCTCCCCATCGGTCTGCCCTGGGGGTAGTAAAAACCCTGCGGAGAGTTGTTGTTACCTTTCTGTGCTAACCTTTCACTTCTGCGTAAAGGTTCAGTGTTAGATGTATTTCTAGCATTCTGATCCACTGTTCTATTTTGGAACTCTTCTACATTAGTTCCTGCAGATTTACTGTATTTCAGCCCCGTAGGATAAGCCCTCCCCTCTCTGTATTCCAGCAAATCTCTGTCCAATTTTTTGACTTTTCTGTCGATCACTTTTAAACAGTGCTGGTCTACCTCAGAGAAAACTTCATCATATTTCCTTTTGTGTCTAAGGAAATTTTTGTGCTGCACAATATTATCATTTAATACAGTTAATTCATCCAATATTCCATTACATTTGTTTTGGTAATCTTTAACCATTAAATCAAGCATTTCTAAACCAGTCCGGTTGAACAGTTCTAATAGTTGTGTATGTAACACAGAACCCACAGTAGCACTGTTGGGAAATTTATAGCATCTTAACCCTTTCGGTACTCTCTTAACATTGATGCATTCCTTAAGGTAGTTAATTTCATGTTGCCAGTTCTTATACGTATACAATTTATTACTAAAAAAGTCAAAGTCTATATCAAGTTGTTGCGTGTTGTTGTTAAATGTACCTTGTTTGAACTCCGGTTGGAGTTCTGTCCATTTTTTAAAATTAAAGGTTTTATCTGCCACTCCACCATTCGGTGCTTTGTTGTTAAAATTTCCTTCTTGTATTTGTACAATACCGGTTCGTAAGCTATGACTTGTACCAGCGGTGCCATTCGGCTCCTGCGCCGTAAAAAATCTCTGCTCAGTCAATGCTGCTTGTTGTTGGTTTCCCGGAAAAAAAGGAGAATCTGGAATGCCAGGGTTTATTTGACCCGTAAGTACTTTGTTAATGTTCGTGAGCAACGCTAACACCTGGTTAAATTCTGTACGAGTAACCGGAGCCAACAGTACAATCCAATTAGTCAAACACCATTCAAAGAAGTCACAATTATATCAATACAGTTATATGTAGAGAAGAAAGAAAACACCTTACTAAAAAAACAAAGCTAATAGGTTAAACAGGAAAGACAATACCGGCAACGGTATTGAAGGAATACCACAAGGGTAAGGGAGGAAAGGCCGTACCAACAATTGCCAGTGGTAATAATGGGTAGAGTAGAGGATGAAAAAATAAGATCAGAAACAGAAGAAAACACACAAGAAATACTATTCGCTCAATAAAAATGAAGATATAGAAAATTTTCCACACAAATATCAAATGAAGTTCCACTCAGCTGAGAGCTCAGTTCCACTCAGCTGAGAGCTCAGCTGAAACACGGCTTTACAGCTAAGCGGCAAATGAGATCTGAGGTAACAGGGAGAAGGGCATTCTGGGTAGAGACTTAGCTTGCAAATTTTTTGGCTGGCGCGAGCTTAGTAAAAAGGCTGACTTTGTTCCGAGGGCTCGGAACTGAACCCATCACTGATGAATGGAAAGAAGATTAACATCAGATAATCTGTTAAATGGGAAAGTCTGACTTGGAACAAAGCCAATTTTCAGTGGAGGCCCAGGGAGAAACACTCCAGATGTATGTCTTTGCAATGTTGGAAGAAACCGGAGCACCTGGAGGAAACCCACATGAATGCAGGGAAGACATGCAGACTCCGCACATAAGGCACCCCAGCAAAGAATCGAACAGGAGAACCTCTTGCTGTGAAGTGACAATGCTACCCCCACTGCACCATTTTGGTAATGAAATACCCAACTTACTGTAGACAAAAGATATACAGTCAGTAAGTTATCTTGCCAAAGTTACTCTTGTAACTGATTTGCCTAATTTGTCATCTACAACGTAGACAAACAGTTGACCAGATTTTCTAAATTCTTTTCTCCTATGTAACTGTTTAACATTTAACAAGTGCAACATACATCCTTCCTTTGTTTTCAAATTTTGGAAAGACAGGCACAGTAACAGACTGGTTGATGCTGGATTCTGAAACCACCTTAGGAAGGAAAGAAGGGTTGGTTTGGAATGTTACTCTTTCCCTATGAAAAATCAAGTAGGGAGGTTTGGAGGACAATGCCTGAATTTCAGAAATTCTTCTAGCAGAGGTAATAGCCACTAGAAAGAATTTTCCAGGTCAAATTTAATATCACATTTTGCTGCTGGATCAAAGGGGGAATGAGCTAAAGTCTGCAGTTTTAAATTCAAGACCCATGATACAAGTAGGGTCTTTTTAAAGTGGTCTCAACAGAAGACTGCCTCTCAAGGTGGCCTTATAAACCTTCTCAAATCCAATATGGAAGTTGGAGATTGCTGCCATCTGAACTCTGATGGTTGAGGAGCTAGCTCCTTCACTAAAAACTATTGCCAAAAATTCAAGGACAC
This sequence comes from Protopterus annectens, assembly GCF_019279795.1. Lineage (NCBI taxonomy): Eukaryota > Metazoa > Chordata > Ceratodontiformes > Protopteridae > Protopterus > Protopterus annectens. Next base: position 999,586,882 of record NC_056741.1, read on the forward strand.
ACTGCATATGGGCTGAAAAGGGGCAATATGTTTCTGGTGCACCCAAAAAACAAACCCCTTCCATTTACCTCTGTAAAGTTTCCTCGTAGAAGCTTTACGGAAAGATAAAAGTATATGATGGACAGGGGAAGAGAGCATAGGTTGTCTGACTATTAAACTGGAGAAACCATGCTGTCAGCTTTAGATTTGAGATGCCTAGATGAATCTTTCCCATCAGGAAAGACAGGAGGTCCAGAATCGGATCCAGAAGCCAAGGTTAATAGGCTAGATGAGGCCAAAGAAAGGAGGAAACAAATTGGTTGAGGCCAGTAAGGGGCAATGAGGATGACTCTTGCTCTTCAACCTGGCAGCTTTCTGCAGAAATTTGGGGATCAAAAGAGTTTGGGGATAAGCATAGAGGAGACCAATCGTGGATCGGAGCATCCCTCGGTGATTCCCCCAGTGGAGGGATCAAGCCAAAGAAGCTGTTGTACTGAAGCAAAACAATCATGGCAAGGCTGGCCCCATTGATGGAAAAAGTACAGTTTTGTACCTACCATAAATGTAGATGTCCGAACTGGATAGCATCTGCAGTCATAACAAGTGGGTTGTCCTGTCGTCAGGCAGCCCTTCAGTCGGCCGGATTCCAAAGTCCGGGTCCGGCTTCGGCTGATGTCGCACTCCACCCGACGTCATCTCTGTTGGTCTTCGGGTATAAAAGCATCAGCCGACGCCATTTTCCTCAGTGTTTCTTGCCCCAGATGCCAGAAGCCCTCTTGCAGGCTAAAATTTGGATAGATGCCAATGTTTCCAAATAGATAGAGGTAAACACAACAATAAGCATGTATGTACATATATACAAACAAATACACCATAAAGACTCCCCAACAGCTAGCTATTAGGAGGGTAAACACCCTAGGAGTACCACAGAGGGAAGGAGGGAGGGTAATCCTGACTGCAGATGCTATCCAGTTCGGACATCTACATTTATGGTAGGTACAAAACTGTACTATGTCCTTCATGGATGCATCTGCAGTCATAACAAGTGGGTAGAATACCATAGCCAACTAGGGAGGAGGATAAAAGTAGATTATGGTGTGTTTAGGATCCCTTGCAGTACAGCAGTGGCAAACCCTGCTCGGGATCTGGAATATAGAGGCAAATTATAATGCTTGGCAAATGTATGCACGGAGGTCCAAGTAGCCGCCTCAATAATGTCTTTGGTTGCCACTCCTCGTAAGAAGGCTGTGGTAGTGGCTGTTGCCCTTGTAGAATGAGGTCTTATGTTCTGTGGAATTGGTTTTCCATGGAAGGAGTAACAGAATCGTATGCAATTTCCTATCCATTTGGAGATTGTCTGTTTGGAAATAGCTTTTCCTTCCCTTCCTGTTGCATAGGCTACAAAAAGTTGGTCAGTCTTTCTGCTATTTTTGTTCTGTCCAAGTAGTAGCGTAGCTGTCTATGTACATCCAAGGTATGCAGTATTCTTTCCCTCTGTTTTGTGGGTTGGGAAAGAAGGTAGGTAGGTGGATTGCCTGGTTTAAAGACACTCTGGATACCACCTTGGGCATAAATGTAGGATTAGTCCTCATGGACACTCTATCTTGGTGGAAGATTAGGAAGGGTTGCACTGCCATTAAGGCCTGTAGTTCTGAAACCCTCCTTGCTGAAGTAATTGCCAGTAGGAAAGCAGTTTTCCATGACAGGTGTTGTAGGTCTGCTGTTGCTGCTGGTTCAAAGGGTGATAGTGTCAATTTTTCTAGCACAAAGTTCAAATCCCAAGCTGGTAATGGTGGTTTCCTTGGAGGTTTTACATTCTTGATTCCTCTGAGGAACTGCCTGAGCAAAGGGTGCGAAAATACAGCTGGATCAAAGCTGTATTCTGCTGAAATAGCTGATGCATGTATCTTGATGGAGGAGTAGGACAGGCCTGAATGAAGAAGTTCGGCCAGATACTCCAGAATGTTAGGCATATCTATGTTTGACACATCGTTTCCTCTTTCTGTACTCCAAATGACAAACCTTTTCCATTTTCCAGCATAGTTCCTTCTTGTTGAAGGTCTGCGTGCTTCAAGAATAATGTCTTTTACTCTTTGGGAAAGTTCTGGATTAGCTGCTGCTATGTGATGTTCCATGCAGTTAGTTGCAACGTTTTAGGTTTGGATGTATGATGCTGTAGTTGTTCTGAGTTAACATCAAAGGCATCAGGGTATTGGCCACATATTGTTCGAGACATGCTCCTCAGTAGTGGGTACCAGTGTTGTCTTGGCCAGTTCGAGCTATCAGGATTATCCTTGGACGTTCTTCCTTGATTTTCAGTAGTACCTTGTGTATCAAAGGAAGAGGTGGGAATGCATATGCTGTTAGGCCTTTCCAGTTGAAGGAGAGCGAATCCACTTTCCATGCTAGTGGGTGGAATGTCCTTGTGCAGAATTTTTGAGCTGGTGATTGAGAGGTGATGCGAATAGGTCTATCTGTGGCATTCCCCATTTCTTTGAGATGGTCTTGAAGATGTCCGGGTGCAGCTTCCATTCGTGGGCATCCAGTGGTTCTGCTTAATATGTCTGCTAGAGTATTGTCTTTTCCGGTACAAATATTGCCTGTAACTGGATGTTGTAGCTGAGTGCCAGGGTCCACAGCTCCAAGGTCATTCTGCATAGGGGTATGAATGAGTGCCTCCCTGTTTGTTGATGTACCACATGACTGTGGTGTTGTCTGTCCTTATCAACTGGCCCTCCTTGAGAAATGGTTTGAACTTTTGGATTGCCAGTTTTACTGCCAGCATTTCTTTTAGGTTGATGTGCAGGTGAAGTTGATCCTGTGTCCACAATCCTTGCACGCATTTGTCCAGCATGTGGGCCCCCATCCTAGGTCTGAAGCGTCTGTTGTGATGGTCTGGCTTGCTTGACATCTGCGAAAGGGTAGGCCTGGGTTTGACTGGCATGCCTGAGCCCACCATAGGAACTCCTGTTTTAAGCATGGAATTAGTGGGATTTCTGTTTCTAGACTGTGTCTGTGTTGGGACCATAAATTCTTTAGGTACCACTGTAGTTTTCTCATATGTAGTCTGGCAAATGGAACCAAGATTATGCATGATGCCATGAAGCCCAAGGCCTGCAGTACTTTTCTTGCTGTTAACTTGTTCAGTTTTGTTAGTGCCAAGAAGTAAAGAGGAAGTTCTTTTTGTTCTTGTGTAGTCAGGAATGCCATTAGTTTTACTGTGTCCAATTCCGCCAAGAATGTCCTTGTTTGGGATGGTATCAGCCTTGACTTTTGTAAATTGACTGTGTATCCCAGTGCTTGTAGCAAGTAAATGACCCTTTGTAAATCTGTTGTCAGCTTACTTTTGTTGTCCCCTTGTAGCAGGCAGTCGTCCAGGTATGGGTAAATTTGAATTCCCTGTAGTCTGCAATGGGCGATTACTGATGCCAGGCATTTTGTGAATACTCTGGGCGCAGTAGATAAGCCAAAGGGCAATGCTGAGAATTGATAGTGCTCTGATCCTGCAAGAAATCTGAGGTATCTTCTGCAGATTGGTCGAATGGGGACGTGCAGGTATGCCTCCTTGAGATCTAGAGTTACCAGCCAAGACTCCTTGCCCAGCATGGGAAGAAGCTGCTGTAGTGTCAGCATTTTGAATTTTGGGACAATGATGTATGTATTTAAGGTGGACAGGTCGAGAATTGGTCTCCAACTTTTTTCCTTTCTTGGAACTAGGAATAGTCTGGAATAGAACCCCTTTCCTTGCTCTGCTGTTGGCACTCTTTCCACAGCTCTCATGTTTGCTAACTCCATTATCTGGCGTAGAGCCTCTGTTTTTTGATTTGGAGGTAGATTTGGCATTCCTCTTTTGACTGGTAAAGTGTGGAAGTGAAACCGGTAACCTTGATCTATGGTTTGTAAAATCCACTTGTCTTTTGTTATGCAGTGCCAGTTCCTTGAAAATAAGGTTAACTTTCCGCCTAGAGGAGCTGCTATTTGTTCCCTGGTAGGCGGATTTAGAGTTAAGTCACTGTGGTTGTGCTGATGTAGTGGCAGTGGCTGTGTCTGTGCCTCTGTTGTTACCTTGCCACTGTCGTCCTCTGTAGGCACCTCCTCTGGATTGGTTTCTGCCTCTGGAGCGTCTATTCCTGCCCCTTTGAAATTTTGTGGAGTCAGGAAAGGACCAATTTTGGCAGGCCAGTTCCTGCTAAACCTTGGGGTTGAACCTGCAAGAAATCTTTAACAGTTTGAACAGATTTTGCCTTTTCTTCCATTTTCTTCATAACCTGCTGGGCAGGTGTACCAAACAAACTTGTCTTGTCCATAGGAGCATCTAGCAGCTTAGCTTTAACATGATCCGGTAAAGCTTGTTCCTTTAGCCATGCATGCCTTCTTATCACTGTGCCTGTCATGGCTGATCTAAATGAAGCCTCCAGTGCATCATAGCCACATTTTAAGGAATGGTTGCTAACCTGTTGTATGTTATTTACCATCTCTAATACATATTTCTTATCAAGAGATTCATCATTGGTTAGTTTTTTAGTTAACTGATCAAGCATAAACTCTTGGTATTGTATCATGTGAAACTGACAGTTTAAAGCTCTAGCTGAGAGAGTAGCTGAAGTGTAGACCTTTTTACCCCATCTGTCTAATGACCTTGCTTCCCTTTCAGAAGGAGTAGGGTTTTTAGCTATGGTCGCGGCTACTGCCTTGGGACCCTGGGATATAGTTTCTGGGTCTGCAAGTGGGGCCTTGTAAAGGTGGTGATGAGTATCTGGCACCATGTAAAATCTGTCTGGTTTGGCAGGGGCTGGGGGTAAAGAATCTGGAGCGGAGCAAACATCATTGAAAGCATCATCCACCACAGAGAGAACAGGAGGTATAGCTAAGGGCCTGTGCTGTGGGAGGTGCAGAAAGGTCCTAAGTCTTTTTCTGGAGTCTGAAAAATCCTGTTGCTGCCATTGGAACTGTTCTCGCATGGCATGCAAGGTTTCCCCAAAGGAGAATTCTTCTGGTGGGGAAGCAGCTGGAATGGATTCTTCAGCATCAGAATCTTCAAAATTGGAGAAGGGAGCCTCTGGCTGGTCAGTTATGTCTGATTCATCAGCAGATTCATCAGAGGACACTGGCTAAGGGGGCTCTGTCCTAGGTCTCTTCTCTGGGGGCTGAGAGGCCCTATCTGGGTGAGATTGAGATCCTCTGATTAAAGAAATTAAATCTTCTGCCAAAGTAAGCATTTGGGAACTAGAAGAGGGCCTGGATGTGGGGGGTTTAACAGGCACTGTTTTAGTAGTCTTGGCTGCTTTAGCCCTGGCGAAGGCCTTAATGGACATGGCTGCTGGAGGCCTAGCAGCACCACGTGCTGGGGTAGAGACATCCAAGGGGATGGTGTCTGATAAGTCAACCACCGTAGTGGGTAAAATTTCTGAGGTCGATTCAAGAGTTGTAGCAGGGCCTCAGTTGTAGGAATAGGTTCAGCTGTACTTAGATCAGTTTTCTCGGTTTGGGCGGAAACCGGGACACTCCTGGTTTGCTTAACCATGGTTTCGGCGAAACCGCGGACCGCGAGTGTCGGTCTTTATCTTTGCGTTTTTTGGTAGATTGGGTAGTCGGAGGATCTGACGGCATAATGTACGCAAAATCAGAACCGAAAAACTGTTCTGCAAACTCCGACCGACGCCTAAGCGTTGTCGGTTGAAAGAAGCACAGGCCGAACAGGCTGCTACGTGAATGGGCTGGGCCTAAACAAGGCAGACAGTAAGAGTGGAAATCTTTATGAGGTATTTGTTTCCCACAGGTTAAACAATTGTTAACTTTTCTGACATCGGCTGAGGCAAGAAAGAGTCCCCAACGGGTACTTAGCTTTAGAAGTCTTGTAGTATTCGGTAGAAGTAATCTCTGGATCCGACCGACCGGCACTTGCGAACAGCTTCTGCTTCGGGCGCCACGCGGCAAGAAAGACTGAGGAAAATGGCGTCGGCTGATGCTTTTATACCCGAAGACCAACAGAGATGACGTCGGGTGGAGTGCGACATCAGCCGAAGCCGGACCCGGACTTTGGAATCCGGCCGACTGAAGGGCTGCCTGACGACAGGACAACCCACTTGTTATGACTGCAGATGCATCCATGAAGGACATCCATCTCTGCCACTTTGTTGTTGAGGACCACTCGAGGTAGTAAAATGCACCTGCTCAGCTTGTTTGCTATCAAGGTGGATTTCCATTAGATGTGCATTGCTATCCAAAAACGGTTGGAAGAGATCATCCATTGCCACACTTTGAGGGCTTCTTGACACAAGGGGTAAGGTCTGGTTCCTCCTTGTTTATGTACTGGGCTACCAGCATATTGTCAGTCTGAACTGTAGTCGTTCCTGAAGGCAGTGCGTCTTGGAATGCTTGCAATACCAACAGCACTGCTCTCATTTCTAGGACATTGACATGCGTGTTGGTCTATAGGGGGGACCAAGTGCCTTCGATTGTTTTCCACAAGTGGTAGTACCCCCTAACCAATCTGGGATACATCAGTGGTCAATATGGCCATGAGCTGGGGGAGAATGAAAGGATAGCCTTGAAAAACTTGATCTGATCGAATCCACCACCAAAGATACCTTTTGCATGCTTGAGAAGTATCGACCACTGAGCTGCTAGCATCCACTGAAGAATCCTTATGTGAAATCTCACTAGAGGAACAAATTATGGCCACCAACATTGACCCTAGGGCTTGCTGTACTGTGAATTATCTTCGACCTAGAATCTGACAGTCTGTACTCTTGCAAGAGGAAGAGGCTATTACTGATACCGAATTGAAAAAGTACAGTTTTGTACCTACCATAAATGTAGATGTCCGATAGATATGCAACTGCAGTCCTGACATATGGGTTGCCCTGCCTCAGGCAGCCCTTCGGTCGTCCGGATTCCAAAGTCTGGGTCCGGCGTCGGCTGATGTCGCCTCCTCCCCGACGTCAGAGCGGCTGGGGTATAAAGGCATCAGCCGACGCCATCTTCTTCAGTGTTTCTTGCCCCAGATGCCAGGTGCCCTCCAAGGAAGGCTAAATTTTGTGAATGGATAAACAAAAAATCCAGACATGCACAACAGTAATAAACAGATACACCATAACAGATATCCCCAGCTTATAGTAAAGGCGGGAAATGGACCCAAGGGAAAAGCAGAGGGGTAGGAGGGAGGGAAAACCTGACTGCAGTTGCATATCTATCGGACATCTACATTTATGGTAGGTACAAAACTGTACTATGTCCTTCAAGAATGCAACTGCAGTCCTGACATATGGGTTGAATACCATAGCCAAGCTGGGGGTGGTAGGACTAAGCAAGAGATGGTGTAGCTAGAAGGTCCTGCAGGACTGCCAAAGCAAAGCCTGCTCTGGATCTGGAATATAATGGCAGGTTGTAGTGTTTGGTAAATGTATGCACGGAGCTCCATGTAGCAGCTTCTAGAATATCTTTTGTAGCCACTCCTCTTAGAAAGGCTGTGGATGTGGCCATAGCTCTGGTGGAGTGTGGTCTAATATTAGCTGGCACACTTTTTCCATGGAAAGAGTAACAGAATCTAATGCAGTGTCCAATCCATTTTGAAATAGTTTGCTTGGTGACTGCCTTTCCATGTGCCCCAGCAGCAAAGGCTACAAACAGTTGGTCAGACTTCCTGGTAGACTTTGTTCTGTCCAAGTAGTAGCGTAGTTGTCTGTGAATGTCTAAAGTATGCAACAGCTTTTCCCCTTTGTTTTGAGGGTTAGGAAAGAAAGTAGGCAGGTGAATTGCTTGGTTTAGAGACACTCTGGATATCACCTTAGGCATGAAGGAAGGATTGGTCCCGAGAGAAACTCTGTCCTGATGAAAGATGAGAAAAGGAGGAACTGCCATGAGGGCCTGTATCTCCGAGACTCTTCTTGCTGAGGTGACTGCCAACAGGAAAACCGTTTTCCAAGAGAGAAATTGCATTTCTGAAGATGCTGCTGGTTCAAAAGGAGGAAGAGTTAATTTTTCCAAGACGTAATTGAGGTCCCATGCAGGAATTGGTTGTTTCCTTGGAGGTTTGATATTCTTTATACCCCTTAGAAACGGTCTTAGCAAGGGATGCGAAAACACAGGTGGATCACAGTTGTAATGTGCTGAGATAGCTGAAGCGTGGATTTTGATGGAAGAGTGAGAGGCCACTGTGAAACATTTCTGCCAAGTATTCTAATATCAGAGGTATGTTCATCAGTGATGCATCCTGGCCCTTGACATTCCAGATGATGAATCTCTTCCATTTGGCCGAATAGGTTTTTCTGGTGGAAGGTCTGCGTGCCTCCAACAAAATTTCCTGAACTTTTTTGGAGAGGGAGTCATGGATCCCAGTCATGGAACTCTCCATGCTGTCAGCTTTAAGGTTTGCAGATTCTGATGAACAGACTTGTAGTTGTGTTGAGTCAGGAGCTGAGGCCATTGAGGCAAGGGCCATGGTTTGGTGCGAGTTATGCTCAGTAGCAGTGGATACCAGTGTTGCCTTGGCCAGTCTGGAGCTATCAAGATTCCTCTTGGTTGTTCTGCCTTGATCTTCAGTAACACCTTGGTGAGTAAAGGTAGGGGAGGGAATGCATAAATTGTTAGGGCATTCCAGCTGAAGGAAAGAGCATCCGTTTTCCAAGCTAGAGGATGGTGTATCCTTGTGCAAAACCTTTCCAGATGATGATTGAGATGAGATGCAAAGAGGTCTATATCTGGACTTCCCCATGCAGTTGTTATTTGTGAGAAAATGCGTGGGTGTAGCATCCATTCGTGTGGATCCAAGAAATTTCTGCTCAACCTGTCTGCCAGAACATTGTCCTTGCCCGGAACAAACTGGGATTGCAAGTAGATGTTCAGTTTCAGGGACTTTTCCCAAAGAGTCATTGTTAGTCTGCAGAGGGGGTAGGAGTGAGTGCCCCCTTGTTTATGTACCACATGACAGTGGTGTTGTCTGTCCTTATTAGCAGATGACTTTGCTGAAGAGATTTTCCAAAGGCTTCTATTGCATGTATCACTGCCAACATCTCTTTTTGATTTATGTGCTGATGCATTTCCCTAGGAGTCCATTGCCCTTGAATGCATCTGCCGTCTATGTGCGCCCCCCCATCCATGGTCTGAGGCGTCTGTTGTAATAGTTTGACTTGTTGGAGCTTTGTTGAAAGGCATGCCTTCGTTTAAGTGACTTGCTTGAGGTTGTGGCTGTGTTGAGACCACAAGCTTTTGAGGTACCATTGTAGTTTCCTCATGTGTAGTCTTGCCAGATGGATTAGAAGACTGCAAGATGCCATGAACCCCAGGGCCTGCAGGGTTTTCCTTGCGGTCAGGTGGGTTAGTTTTGCTAGGCTTTTGAAGTAGTCTGTTAAATGCTCTTGTTTCTCCTCTGTGAGGAAGGCCATTTGTAGCTGTGTGTTCAGCTTTGCTCCTAGAAAAATAATCTCTTGGGATGGCAGTAGTCTTGATTTTTGAATGTTGACTGTGTATCCCAAAGCCTGTAGCAACTGAATGACATAATCCAAGTGTTTTATCAAGGTTTGTTTGCTGTCTGCTTGTATGAGGCAGTCGTCCAGGTAAGGGTATATTTGAATCCCCTGGAGACTGCAATGTGCCACTACTGATGCCAGGCATTTCGTGAATACTCTGGGCGCAGTAGATAAGCCAAATGGCAATGCTGAGAATTGATAGTGCTCTGTTCCTGCAAGAAATCTGAGGTATCTTCTGCAACTGTGTCTGATAGGGACATGCAGGTATTCATCCTTGAGGTCCAGAGTAACCAGCCAAGACCCCTTGCTCAGCATGGGAAGAAGTTGCTGTAACGTCAGCATCTTGAATTTTGGCACCATGAGAAAAGTAAGCGGACAAGTCCAAAATAGGCCTCCATTGCTTTTCTTGGAACAAGGAACAGTCTTGAGTAAAATCCCTGGCCTTGTTCCTGAGGAGGAACCTTCTCTATTGCTTTTATTTGTAACAGCTTTGAGACTTCTCTGAGTGCCTCTGCCCTTTGATTTTGTGGCAGGTTTGGCATGCCTTGTCCTGTTGGTAAAGTATGGAAGTGGAACCTGTAACCTCTGTCTATTATTGTCCAGAATCCAATTGTCCTGTGCTATAATGTGCCAGTTCTGAGAATAGAGATAATTTTCCGCCTAGAGGTGCTTCTCTTTGAGCCTTGGTAGGTGGAGTGAAAGGCAAGTCATTTTGATTGTCCCTGTGGTGCAGGTGAACTACCTGTGCCACTTCTCTGATTTTGAGGTTGTCATTGGCGGCCCCTGTATGAGCCTCGGTATTGCCCTCTACCTCGTGCATGTCTGTTCTTTCCCCTTTGAAACTTGTCTGAGTCTGGAAAGGACCAATTCTTTGAAGGCCAATTCCTGCTGAATCTGGGAGGCTGAACCTGGAGGAAATCCTTTACTGTCTGTACTGATTTTGCCTTCTCAATAAATTTCAACACATCCTGAGCATTAGCACCAAAAAGCTTCTGTTTATCCAGAGGTGCGTCCAGGAGCTTTACTTTAACATGATCCGGCAGTGGCTGCTCTTTCAACCAAGCATGTCTACGGATAACAGCCCCTGTCATAGCTGCCCTACATGAAGCCTCCAATGCATCATAACCACACTGAAGAAAATGGTTGCTAACCTGCTGAGTGTTATGAACTAAATCCTGCAATGCCTTTCTATCTATAGGCTCAGGAGAGGCTAGCTTTTTCTGCAAATCATCCAGTAAATAATCCTGGTACTGAAACATATGAAAAAGGCAGGTAAGTGACCTTATGGCAAGGGTGGTAGAGGTATAAACTTTTTTACCCCATCTCTCCAGGGACCTTGCTTCCCTGTCAGCTGGCAGTGGGTTTTTGGCTGAGGAGGTAGCCACTCCTTTGGGGCCCTGTGAAATAGTTTCTAGATCCACAGAGTGGGCCTTAAAGAGATGCTTGAGTGTCAGGAACCCTGTAATATCTGTCTTGCTTGACAGGAGCAGGAGGGAGAGAATCAGGGGAAGCACTGGAGTCTGAGAATACATCATCCAGGACATCCAAAACTGGAGGGATAGCCAAAGGTCTGTGCTGGGGTAACTTGAGGAAGGTACGAAGCCTTTTCCTAGAATCAGAAAATTCCTGACCCTGCCACTTAAAATGTTCCCTCATGGAGTGGAGGACTTCACCGAAAGAAAAATCCTCCGGAGGAGAAGCAGAGGGAATTGATTCCTCAGCATCAGAGTCCTCATAGGCCTGGAAGGATTCTTCTTGGATATCTGAATGTTCTGAATCCCCAGAGGCTTCATCTGAAGAGAGGTTGTCTGCCTGCTCAGTTCTAGGCCTTTTTTCTGCAGGCGGCTGAGAACCTCTGTCTGGGTGGGGCTGAGACCCCCTGATAAGAGAGATTAGATCAGCAGCAAGAGACATGAACTGTTTATCAGACGAAGGGGCCCGAGAGGTAGGTTTAGGATGGGCCTTGGTCTGGCTGGTGGCCTTAGCACGTGCAAAGGCCTTGATGGACATGGAAACAGGAGGCCTAGCTGCCCCACGTGCAGGGGTAACCTTGTCCACAGGAATGGTGTCGGGTAGATAGAGAACTTCGGTTTCTGGAGGAAAATCAACAACCGGCACCAGAGTAGTCTCAGAGACCGAAGAGCGTGTTAACGCGGTGTCGTCGGCCTGGATCGGTTGAATAATCGCTTCCTTAGGGGCCGAAGCACTCGCGGAGGGCTTAGGCGTAGTATCGGTGGAAGACGCGGGCCGAGGGTGTCGGTCCCGGTCCTTGCGTTTCTTGGTAGTTTGTGCTGTCGGTTGTTCCGACGGCATGATGTAAGCGAAGGATTCGCCGAAAAAGTCTTCGGCAAATTCTGCCCGGCGCCTGAGTGCGCTTATTAAAGCAAGCACAGGCAGCACAGGCCGAGACGTCGTGGTCTGGGCCCAGGCAAGGGAGGCAGTAAGAATGGAAGTCCTTATGAGGTATTTGTTTACCACAAGACAAACCATTATTAACTTTCTCAATTTGTTCTGACATCGGCTGAGGCAAGAAAAAATATGTTCCCCAATGGGGTACTTAGCTTTTAGATGACTTCGGTAACTGAAAACACAGGAGCTGACCGACCGGCACTTGCGAACTGCTTCTGCTTCGGGCACCGCGTGGCAAGAAAGACTGAAGAAGATGGTGTCGGCTGATGCCTTTATACCCCAGCCGCTCTGACGTCGGGGAGGAGGCGACATCAGCCGACGCCGGACCCAGACTTTGGAATCCGGACGACCGAAGGGCTGCCTGAGGCAGGACAACCCATATGTCAGGACTTCAGTTGCATTCTTGAAGGACATCTGTTCCCATGAACTCCAGTATCTGAGACTGTTCTCGCACAGATTTGCTTTAATTTACGGTAATTCTTAGAAGGGAGCAACACACTGGGGCTATGGTGAGACCAAAGGGCAAGGCTCTGAACTGGTAATGACTGGCTCACAGCCAGAAACATAAGTACCTTCTGGACTGTCTAGTCATTTTTATGTTACAGTATGCATCTTGAAGGTCTGTTGAGAAGGGCAAAATAGACTGAACTGTGACCATCCAAATCTGTGTGCGTGTGTTAAACTGATTAGTTCAAGTTGCTGAGATCCAAAATTGGTCTCCAGTCTCCCGTTTCCTTTGGCACTAAAAAGAATACAGAGCAAGTCCCAAATGTTATGTGGCCTGGTAGGACCTCTTATATGAAACTTTTATTTTCGCAGCTTTTGTATTTCTAGTTCTGCTGTTTTCCTCTGACTGGGTGCAACATCAGGAAATTTGCATGAGGATGGAAGTGGTAGGAAAAGGGAATTATATAACCTATGGAAATAACCTTCGGCACCCACAAATCTTTTGATGTCTAGACAGGCTCCCAGGTGAGGAGATAAATGACCCCCAAATTGCCTTCAGATGGGGACAATCGGGCATTCTTTCAGGAGCAATGAAAGGGTCTGTCAGAGAAAGAATCTCTAGAACTTTTGCTCTAGAGGCCACCTCTGCCACATGGGTGGCATCTTCCATTTGAGTCCCCTCCTCTACCTCTGGAGGAACTATCTCCACGTGGATTTTGGAAACGACCCTAGGATTTTTTGAACCACATTTTTCATCCTCCCAGTTGGTTCCCAGAGGATGACCTTTGAGGGTTTGAAAAATACTCCTACTGCAGAAAGGATCTTTCCATTCTTCTTGCACCCAGAGAGTGTGCCCTTCTCTTTGGGGCCAAGTAAAGAGGTTCTGTCAAAAGAGGCATTGACGAAAGAGGACTTGAAGGGTTCCGCAAAGTCATACAAGAGCAGCCAGACATGCCTCCTAATGGAAATGCCTGAACCCACTGCCCATGAGGTACCCTTAGCTAGATGAGAGCCAAGCCTCTTGGACTAATTGGAAATGGACTGAAGGGTTGCCAACTTTGAGACCACAGAAGTCAGAGTCTCAGCAGTAGTGGACCCAGAAAGGGATTTTCACAGTTCCTTAATTAAGTCCCTCTAGAGTCTTGTAAAGTGTGCCAGGTCGTTCAGTGATCTAAAGGCAGTCGCTGAAGCACAGACATGCTTCATAAATTTGTATAAAGCCCTATACTCTGATAGGGGGATGGACAGTGGAACTCTTTACAGGTTCCTTCTTAGTGGTGGCCGCCACAACCATAGCATATACAGGTACTCCCTTACTCCAAAACTTCCTTCCTGCAGGTGGTGCCATAATCCGATCCAGTCCCTTAGAGATCGGTTCAACCGAGTCAGGCTCCTTCCATGCACGCTTAGAGATCAAATCTATGAGCTTATCAGTGGGGAGGTAGACTGGTGAGATCCAAATGCCTCTTGTAACGATTCCTCTAAAATCAGAGTGTCAGAGGACCAACCACTCCTTTAAGGATCTCTAGGATATCTCCAAATGAGACATCTGGTGGTGATATTGGAAATCCTTCCCCTTCATTGAAATCGGTATCTTCTGTGAAAAATTCCTGTGGGAAATCCAAGTGCCTCCTTTTGCACTCTCTCTTCAGACTTACTTTTTCGGTGAGATGCTCAGGAGAAGTATCAGATAAGATAGTGATACCTTGCTGGGTAGAATGGAGAATTTGGGCTGGCTGTCCCTGTGGAGTCTATTGTTGATGCTCAAGGTGCAGAGATGCAGGAGATCCTGAAGAGAGATTCGAGGGGGAAGAGACCATCCTGCACTGCCGAAGCAGAAAAAACCCTCTCCACCACCTCAAAGGCACAAAGTCCCTGGGAGAAAGAAGCCAACTGAGCAGTGAAGCTACACTTCTACCCCATTGGCTCTGTCTGCCCTGAAAGCATTCCACAAGAGGTGGAGGTTGGAGCCAAGCTATCCAATACCGAGGCTCTGACAACTTCAGAGTCGAGTGACACCTCGGATCTGGCAAGGGCACTACGGCTCAGAGTCATCCAGCTACGGACTTGGAGCCAAGGCACTCAGAGAACTCCTTGGAACCAAAAATAAAAATATCCTTACATCAGACACAGGCAGTCTCAGCAAACCTGGATCCAAGGGCTCGAAATGGACTACTGGATTGGAGAAAGACAACATTGGAGGGGTACCGCAAATCAAGGCTTCCTGACCTGAAGGGGTAGGAGCTGGGAAAACATATGTATCTGTGCAGAGAGAAACCATCATTCTTATCCACATCTGCTTTGGTGAGACTGCTGGAAGAACAAGAGGAGGCTAAAGACTATTTTGAATGCAGTCTTTCTAAAAACAGAGATGGGACCATAGGCAGCACCAGGTTAATGGTTGAATATAGAGAGTCCATGGAAGTTGCTTTGGATCCGATGAACTCTGATCCAAATAAGTTTTTGGAGACCTGGGAGCTGGCCTCGATACAAAAGCCTTTGGATCAGTCTTGTGCTTTTTAGAAAGTTCTGTCAATGACTGAGTGGATGATCCAGACAGTTTCTGGGACTTTTTTTTTTTTTTTTTTTTTTTTTTAAGTCTTCTTAGAAATATTACTTTGAAAAGGCAGAAGGTAAGAAACCTTTTAAAAATAAACTTGTTCTTTTATTTTACATTTCTTAAAACCCAAAAGGCCTTTTTTAGACATCTTTGGAAATGGAAAACTATATAGATAGAAGTGGGTTTTTTTCTGGGAAATGAGGGGGAGGAAAAAGTACCAACAATGGCAAGCAAGAGTACATAGAAAAGTGTAAAGAAAAAGTTAAATAGAAAAAGGATAAATGAGATCAGAGGTATGTTAGGGGTTGCTGCATTATGGGTAAGGGAGAAGCTCAAGAGCTTTATGGTCACCATGAGCCACAGTAACGGCAGAGTCAGATCAGAGGATCGGATCCTAACCCAACTGCTGAGAAATGAATGAAAGAAAGAAAATTGCAACATCAGATCAATGGTTTTAAATAACATTTTACATAAAAGTGAAATAGTGCTCTCCTATTTAAAAGTACATAAGTCACAAGACAGTCAAAAACACTTCCAAGAAAAAAGTGGAAGGTGGTTTTAGTCTGAAAGGAAATTTATCTGCCCAACAATGGAACAGCGTTGGCCAACCATAAACCCTCAAAGACTCACAGAAGAGCACTCTTCCAAGTCAGGAAAGCTTTGAAAGGCTTGGCTCCCAAACCTAAAGTTTAATCAGCTTTAGCTAACCATTTGGGTGCATAGAAGATGCCCTGAACCTTTGATATAGGGCCTGTTATATTCTACATATAATATACAATAACCACTGCGCTTAGTCTCCTGCAGTTGTGACCATAACAACGAACATAAAATTCGATACAGATTTAAAAATAGTCCCATTTACTTTTCCATCTTTTCAAAACTCTCTGCATATTCACAGCTCAACTATCAACTTAAGTCTCATCAACATTTGACATCTGTTGATATTCAAATGGGATGATGCTTTTTTTTTATTCTATCACCACTTGTATACTACCCAATTAGGTATCAGCTTACCATGTCAGTTCTGAACTACCATGTTCTAAATGTCTGGGGGAAAAGGTCTTTACTAAACCCACAAAAGCAACAAGACATATTAGGAGAAAAATGGCTGCAAAGAACTAGACAATGAACATACTTCTACTTCTAAGTTACACAGGACACAAATTAGCACTTCACAATCACTAAATACAACACAGAAAAACGGAATAAAAAAATGAATTCTAAAATGTTCGGCATTGCTGGTTAACTCTAGTCAATATGCTACAAAGAAAAACAGAACCCCTAATCAAACTCAAACTCATGGTAGTTCCTTTCAAAAGAAAATATATGTGTGCTTGTGTCTGTGTATACACATATGTACACGCATGGACATACAAATAGAGTTCTTTGGGCAGCCATTCACCGGACCCCAATCCAGCAAATCTCTAACGAGTCCTACCATAGGTCCTTCAGGGAAGCTGGTATGTTTCAATGAATAATTTCCATTGAGTTGTGAGCTGACAAAATGCATCATAAGCAGGTACATGAAGGTGGGTGTGCCATCTTTGCATACATTGTACATATAGATATCCAAACACACTCAACAAAAGACCTTCAATCAGGATCAATCACATTGGTCAAATATGGACGCATACAAGGAATAGGACTCCTGTTTCAGTGACTCTCCAAGTATGAATTACATAAATGACATACACCTATTACCAACAAGAAAAAAGTAATATATATATATATATATATATATATATATATATATATATATATATATATATATATATATAAATGAATCCCTCCCTCACTTAGGACAATACCCAACACTGAATACTTCAAAAACCAACTCTTCCAATATCTCTCTTCCAAATGGAAATGCTCCTGCTTTCACCCTACATAACTCCCCCCACTAAACTCTCCATACTACTGCTTACTATACTATCTAGCTTAATCTTCGCTTAATCTAATTTCTCCTATACTCTCAAGCTTCATCTAATTTCTCCAAGAACCTGAACTAGCAGACTTAAACTCCATATTTGTAAATATTGTAGAAATACAAAAAAAAAAATATAAAAAAAAAAATTTCAGTTTTTGTTATATAGTGTCTCACAATGAATATTACCATTTTCCCCTTTGAATGTATGTAATTCTACTGAATATATGAACCATACTACTGTATCTCATATCCAAAATTATGTAACCTTTCTTATTGTTTTGTAACCCTTATCATACTACTATTGTACATGGAGCTTTTCTCCCTGGGCCTCCACTGAAAATGGGCACTTCTTGGCCCAGCGGACTTTCCCGGTAATCAAACTGAAATAAATAAATATATATATATATATATATATATATATATATATATATATATATATATATAGATATATATATAGATATATATATATATATATATATACATATACATACATATACACACACACACACACACACACACACACAAGGTGCGACTCTGTGCAAGAAATACTGAAAAACTTTGAAAGAAACAGGTATCAACAATATTGCAGAATCCTAGCGTTAGCAAAACAATGGAGGGGTAAGACGTTACCATAAGCGTTCGCTTCAGTATATTTGAAGTAGGTTATATTCACCACAATAGTTCCACAAAAAATTTCATATAGACCTCATAGAGGCTACTCCTTAGAATGAGTTGGTATGCAAAAGTAAAAACGCCGTTCTTTAATTAATCCAACATTTATTGTGTGCACTTCAGGTAAGCACTTTCGATAAAATCTTCATCAGACCTGATCAACACAATTAATTACATCAATTAAATACTAAAAAGAGCACGAAAAATCACTTTCATCATAAATTGATACACTATGTAAATAAATAACTTTCTCAGAGTTTATATTTACATACAACAGAATATCTGAAAGCAAACCAATCCATGTATTTATACGTCCTTTTATATCTTGGTATATACATTACTATATATTTCTATATGTATTGTTTCCTTAACTTCCGTTTTATCACTTATATTGTTACGGAAGCTGTCATATATATACCTTACATAGATTGCATCAAATAAGTACTTCATTGTAATCAAGTCACATAGAAAACTGAATCCATTTACTATGTTAAATGCTCATACTTAAATACTATATTCTCGATTTATTTACATAAATAAGCTATTATGAAAATTAAAATTAAAAATATATAACACATTAAAATCCTTAAAAATTGCATACTTTATTATAAAAATACATAAATGTATAAAAAATGTGTAGAATTCTTATTTTATAAGAAGCATATATATGTGAAATGTCATGTAAATATACAATATATGCACAAAGATTGCATATATTGTATATTTACATGACATTTCACATATATATGCTTCTTATAAAATAAGAATTTTACACATTTTTTATACATTTATGTATTTTTATAATAAAGTATGCTGACTGAGAAAGTTATTTATTTACATAGTGTATCAATTTATGATGAAAGTGATTTTTCACGCTCTTTTTAGTATTTAATTGATGTAATTAATTGTGTTGATCAGGTCCGATGAAGATTTTATCGAAAGCGCTTACCTGAAGTGCACACAATAAATGTTGGATTAATTAAAGAACGGCGTTTTTACTTTTGCATACCAACTCATTCTAAGGAGTAGCCTCTAGGAGGTCTATATGAAATTTTTTGTGGAACTATTGTGGTGAATATAACCTACTTCAAATATACTGAAGCGAACGCTTATGGTAACGTCTTACCCCTCCATTGTTTTGCTAACGCTAGGAATCTTTTTGTTATACAACTGGTGGCTTATATTTTACCTAGCGAAAGCATTTACTCCGTGTGTGTTCCTTGTTTTTGCAATATTGCAGAATCCTTCAAGGCTTGGGGAAAAATAAAGAATTCCCCAACCTAATAAGCCGAGTGGAGGTAAAAGCTACAATAGTACATAAAAAGTAGGGCAAGCAAGTAAAATTTGAAAAATGACCTCCCCAAAGCCTATCCACACACAAACTTGCTCACAATTTTACTTCAGAAGGGCTCATTTTTACAATATTATAGATTTATGCTGCTCTGATTAAAAAGTAAAACTTAAAAAGCATTCATGTCAACTTCCTACAGAACTACAATACATCCAATATCCTCTACTGTTCATAAACACACACTGTTCAGTCTCAGCCTCCATTTAGGCTTTCTACCAACTGAATGGAGAACAGCTACAGCCATTCCCCTGCATAAAGGAGGGAGGACCTTTCACATGACTCGGGCAATTGCAGATCAGCACGTATGACCATCCTCATATGCAAAGCCATGGAAAGACTTGGGAAACTAATCAATCAGAACATAGGGAACCTTCAAACACTGGAACTACCTCAGTTTGGATTTTTCAAGGTCAGGTCAGATGAAAGCAAAACGGTACACATTGCATTCCTTGACCTGGCCAAAGCCTTTGACACGATTACCCACTCAAGTATAATAGAAAAAGTACAGTTTTGTACCTACCATAAATGTAGATGTTCGAGTGCTCATACAGCGGCAGTCATAACAGACGGGTTATCCTGCCGTCAGGTGGGGTACTCGGTCGGCCGAATTCCAAAGTCTAGGTCCGGCGTCAGTTGTCTTCGCTTCTTCCCTGACGTCAGTGCGGCAGGGGTATAAAAGAGGCAGCCGACACCATTTTCTTCAGTTTTTCTTGCCCCAGATGTCAGTGCCCCCAGAAGGAAGGCGAACATAATGTTATGCAAAGATGCAATGTTGATAAATCAAAAACTGTAGTGGCAAGCAAATACACCATAAAAGAATACCCCAAAAAGGTTATATGAAAAGTGTTTGTCATAAGGCCTGTCCTAAGAGGGGATGGAGGGAGGGAAACCTGGACTGCAGCTGTATGAGCACTCTAACATCTACATTTATGGTAGGTACAAAACTGTACTATGTTCATCGTGCATACAGCTGCAGTCATAACAGATGGGTAGAATCCCAAAGCTAAGTAAGGGTGGTAGGCACTAAGTGGAGCTAGGAGGGGCTAGGATGCCCTGCAGGACTGCTGTGGCAAAGCCCGCTCTAGATTTTGGAGTATAGTGGGAGGGGATAGTGCTTGGAGAAAGTGTGCACTGAACTCCAGGTGGCTGCTTCCAAAATGCCCTTGGTAGGGACCCCCCTGAGGAAGGCTGCAGAGGTAGCTGTGGCTCTGGTGGAGTGGGATCTGATGCATGCAGGCACAGTTTTTCCATGAAATGAGTAACAAAACCGTATGCAGTGGGCTATCCATTTTGAAATTGTCTGTTTGGAAATAGCCTTTCCCTGAGCACCTGCAGCATAGGACACAAAGAGTTGCTCGGATTTCCTGAATGGCTTTGTTCTGTCCAAATAGTAATGAAGTTGTCTGTGAATGTCCAATGAATGTAGTAGTCTTTCCTCTTTGTTTTGTGGATTAGGATAAAAGGTAGGCAAGTGGATAGTCTGATTCAAAGCTACACTGGATACTACCTTTGGCATAAAGGTAGGGTTGGTTCGTAAGGAAACTCTGTCCTGATGGGACAATGATGAATGGTTGCACAGCTATGAGGGCCTGTAGCTCCGAAACCCTGCGTGCTGAGGTGATAGCCAGAAGAAAGGCCATTTTCCATGACAAGTACTATAACTCTGTTGAAGAAGCTGGCTCAAAGGGAGGAAGGGTCAGCTTTTCCAATACGAAGTTGAGGTCCCAAGCAGGGACTGGTGGTTTCCTTGGGGGTTTTATATTCTTTGCCCCTCTGAGGAACTGCCTTAAGAGATGGTGAGAGAATAAAGGAGGATCTGTGTTGTATTGTGCAGAAATGGCTGAAGCGTGGATCTTGATGGAGGAGAAGGAAAGTCCATTGTTTAACATCTCCGCTAGGTACTGTAAAATTTGAGGTATATTTATTACCCAAGGATTCTATCCCTTTTCTTGATTCCAGGCACAAAATCGTTTCCATTTGGCGGAGTAGGTCTTTCTAGTAGAAGGTCTTCTGGCCTCCAAGATGACATCCTGCACCTCCTTGGAGAGGAGAAACTGTTGGGAAATCAAGGAATTCCCCATGCAGCTACATTTAGAGTTTTGAGATGACTGTGAAGAGTTTTGTAGTTGTGCTGGGACAACAGAAGAGGGACTAGAGGTGGGATCCATGGTGGGGAATGTGTCAGGCTCTTCAGGAGCGGACACCAGTGTTGTCTTGGCCAGTCTGGAGCAATGAGAATCATTTTCGGCCTCTCTGCTCTGGCTTTTAATAGAACTTTGGGCAGCAGAGGAAGAGGTGCGAAGGCATAGACTGTCAATGTTGCACAATTGAAGGAAAGTGCATCCACTTTCCAGGCCTGTGGATGGTAGGTCCTTGAACAACACTTTTTCAACTGGCAATTTCTGTGGGTAGCAGAGATCTATGTCTGGCTGTCCCCATGCCTGAGTTATCTTTGTGAAAACTTAAGGATGCAACTTCCATTCGTGTGGATCTGTCATTTCTGCTTAGGTTGTCTGCCAGTGTGTTTTCCTTCCCTGGCAGGAATTGTGCCTGTAGTTGAATTTGCAGTTCCAGTGCTGTGTTCCATAGGGTCATGGCTTGCCTGCACAGGGGGTATGAATGAGTTCCCCCCTGTTTGTTTATGTACCACATCACTTTGGTGTTGTCTGTCCTTATCAATAGCTGGCCTGGATGCAGTAGGTCTTTGAAGGTCAAAATAGCCTTTTGCACGGCTAGCATTTCCTTTTGGTTGATGTGAAGGTGCTTCTCTTTTCGGGTCCATTTTCCCTGAATGCACTGATCTGTCGTGTGCTCCCCAGGCGTAGTCTGAGGCGTCTGTATTGATGATTTGAGTTGCTTGAGGTACACAGAACGGAAGACCTGTGTTTCTTTGGCAAGCTTGAGTCCACCACAAAAATTCCTTTTGAAGGCATGGAATGAGTGGTATAATTGCTTCCAAGCTGTGGCTGTGTTGAGACCATAAGTTTTTCAGGTACCATTGAAGTTTCCTCATATGCAGCTTTGCACATGGGATTAGTAGGATGCAAGATGCCATGAATCCAGGAGCCTGCAGGACTTTCCTTGCAGTTAGCCTGGTGTAAGTTGCCATTTTTTTGAAGTATTGAGACAGTTGCCCTTGCTTGTGTGGCGTGAGGTAGGCCATCTGGGTGGTTGTATCTAAGCTGGCACCCAGGAAAATTATTTGTTGAGAGGGTATTAGTTTTGATTTCTTTTTGTTGACTGTGTATCCCAGGAAGTTCAACAGTTTTATTACAAACTCCAGGTGCTGCAGTAGTATGTCCTTGCTGTCCTCTTGGATCAGGCAGTCGTCCAGATATGGGTAGATTTGTATCCCTTGTAGTCTGCAGAAGGTGATTACTGATGCCAGGCATTTCGTAAACACTCTGGGCACAGTAGATAAGCCAAAGGGCAATGCAGAGAATTGGTAATGGGTTGAACCTGCAAGAAATCTGAGGTATCTTCTGCAATCTTGTCTGATAGGGACATGTAGGTATGCCTCCTTGAGGTCCAATGTTACCAGCCAAGACTCCTTGCCCAGCATGGGAAGAAGCTGCTGTAATGTGAGCATCTTGAATTTTGGTACCTGTAGATATGTGTTTAGGATGGATACTTCTAAGATAGGTCTCCAGTCTGTCTTTCCTTGGTACCAGGAAGAGTCTGGAATAAAATCCTTGACCTTGTTCTTTTGGAGGTACCTCTTGAATTGCTTTCATGTCCATGAGAGCTAAAACTTGTTTTTGTGCCCCTGCCCTTTGATGTTGTGGCAGGTTTGGCATGCCTGTCATTTTTGGAAGGGTGTGAAAGTGGAACCTGTAGCCTCTGTCTATAATGCCCAGAATCCATTTGTCTTTTGTAACAATATGCCAATTATTTGAGAATAATGCCAGTTTTCCGCCCAAAGGTGCTGTCATTAAAGCTTTGCTTGGCAGGTGTAGGGGGAAGTCATTCTGTCTGTTTTCTAAAAGACTGTGATCTATCTTCTCCACATCTTGGGGTTGGTGCTTGCCACTGTCTGGCTCCGAAAGATCCTTGAGGTTGCCCTCTACCCCTTGGGTGCCTGTATCTGCCCCTTTGATGTCTGTCCGTGGCTGGAAAGGACCAATTTTCTGAAGGCCAGTTTCGGCTGAAACGTGAAGGCTGTACCTGCAGGAAATCTTTCACTGTTTGCATTGATTTCGCTTTTTCCTCCATTTTCTTTAGCACCTCCTCAGCTTTAACACCAAACAATACACCTTTTTGAAGAGGTGCATCTAATAATTTAGCTTTGACATGATCTGGTAAGGTTTGCTCTTTGAGCCAAGCATGCCTACGTATAACAGAACCCGTAACAGCAGCTCTACATGAGGCCTCTAAAGCATCAAAACCACACTGCAAGGTATGTTTACCCACTTGCTCTGCATCATGCAACAAATCCTGCAACTCTTAAATCCGGTTGGTCTGGTTGTGTCATCTTGCTTTTCAGCTGAGATATCAAAAACTGTTGATACTTTAACATATGGAACTGACAGTTTAATGCCCTCATGGTTAAAGTGGCCGAGGTGTACACCTTTTTCCCCCACCTTTCTAAAGCTCTGGAATCTCTCTCTGAAGGGAATGGGTTTTTAGCAGTAGAGGCCTCAATTCCCTTGGGACCCTGTGAAATTGTTTCTGGGTCAGCAGTATGGCTTTTATATAGGAACTGGTGAGAATCAGGAACCCGGTAATACCTGCCTGAACAGGAGCTGGAGGCAAAGAATCTGGATTAAGGCTGGCTTCTGTGTACACATCATCCAATATATCTAAAACAGGAGGGATAACCAGAGGCCTATGTTGGGGGAGCAGAAGAAATTCCCTGAGCCTTTTCTTGGAATCTGAGTAATCTTGGCCTTCCCAGTGAAAGTGTTCCCTCAGTGTATGCAGGGTTTCCCCAAAAGGGAAGTCCTCAGGAGGGGAGACCGAGGGAATAGACTCCCTCTGCATCAGAGTCTTCGAATGGAGAATAGGCATAATCCTGGTCCTCAGATAGTTCTGAGGTAATAGAAGCTTGATCTGAGGAAGGGTAGTCTTCCTCTAGTCTGGGCCTTTTGTCAGA
This sequence comes from Protopterus annectens, assembly GCF_019279795.1. Classification (NCBI taxonomy): domain Eukaryota; kingdom Metazoa; phylum Chordata; order Ceratodontiformes; family Protopteridae; genus Protopterus; species Protopterus annectens. Next base: position 999,610,786 of record NC_056741.1, read on the forward strand.
GGGAGGTTGAGAACCCCTGATAAGAGTAATCAAATACTCAGCCATTTTAAGCATCTGTTTTTTAGGCATGGTGCCTTGAGAGGGGGTCTGAGGAACCTGTTTTTTTGGTTTTCATGGCTGCTTTAGATTTAGTGAAGGCTTTAATAGAGAAGGAGGAAGGCCTGAAGACCCCTTGAGAAATGGCAGGCCTGTCTAAATTCTGAGTTTCCCCGCCAGGAGTGGAGTCGGAGTCTGTAGTAGGAATGGGGGCAGAGGACCCTGCGACCTATGGTACTGAAGACACCGGTAATGCATTGTCATCGGTATTCAGGGGCTGCGTAGGCGCCTCGCTGAGTACCGGAGAACCGGTAGTCAGCCTTAGCGTGGTTTCAGTAGGTGGTGCGGACCTTGTATGTCGGTCCTTATCTTTGCGTTTTTTGCTCAAAACTGGAGTCGTGAGTATCCGACGACATAATATAATTAAATTTTTTGCCAAAAAAGTGAAGGGCGAACTCCGCCCGACGCTTAATAGTGCGCTTATTGAATCTAGCACAAAAACGGCAGGCCGAGACGTCATGATCTGGGCCTAAGCAAGGTATACAGAAAGAGTCGAAATCCTTATGCAGTATTTGCTTCCCACATGAAATGCAATTATTAACTGTCTGACATCGGTCTGAGGCAAGAAATGTTTCCCCAAGGGGGTACTTAGCTTTCAAAAAGACTTCGGCCGAAATACTTTTGTAAATCTCAGGAGCTGGCCGACCGGCACTTGCGAACTGCTTCTGCTTCGGGCACCGCGCGGCAAGAACGACTGAAGAAAATGGCGTCGGCTGCCTCTTTTATACCCCTGCCACACTGACGTCAGGGAAGAAGCGACGACAACAGACGCTGGACCTAGACCTTGGAATTCAGCCGACCGAGGACCCGCCTGACAGCAGGATAACCCATCAGTTATGACTGCAGCTGTATGCACGATGAACATCAAACTGTCACCCGCTACACTGTCAACTGGTTCACCGATAGGATGCAGGAAATTAAGAGAGACGTTACCTCCATAAGAGACCAGTCATCAGTGGAGTCTCTCAGGGTTCTGTGCTGGGAACTCTCCTGTTTGGCATATATTTTTCAGAAGTAAAAGTCAATACCAAAGGGCTCTGGTTGACTTACTTTGCAGATGCACTGCAAACTAGGGGCAGTGATGGAATCTCCAAATGACAACCATCCCGCAGAAAGGTTTGTCCCAAATAAACTGCTGCCAAAATCACGGCTGAAACTACATGCCAAAAAATGCATTACTGTATCCTTTGGGAAAACATCTACCCCTGAGAACTACAACGCGGACAATACACCCCTAAGAGTTGAATCAGTAGTTTGGGATTTGAGAACCGGTGTGGACACTGACCTAACTTTTGACCAATGTGTACAATATAGACCCTCTATACTACACAGTTTATAAACAAAAGGATTGTGTCTAGGGAAGTCATTGTCCACTTTACTCAATCCTCATTAAGTCAAATGTCCACCACTGGCATGTATATGTCCAGACACATGCAACCAACAGAACACCCACACAGAAACCTTACTACAAGGATACAAGGCCCAAACAACATGTCTCTGTAGACCGACTCAAAGTCCTGTCACTATACTCTGAATTCTACAGACTAAAAGGTGACCTTTCTGGCATACAAAGCATCCTCTGAGCCAGCACAGATGGGTTTACTCTACATCAGCAAGTCAAATGGAATCTGAAATACTCTGTTTACAGATCTAATCTTTTTCTGCATCAACAGATTGGTTTAGAGGGGCAGGTATATCTCATAGAGGATACCACTGCTCTGGAACAGACTCCCCATCCACACAAAACAAAGTTCATCCACGTCCACATTTAAGTGCAACTTTGATCTATGGATGGCAAACAGAAAACTTACCCCAAGACTGCCCCCTACTACTAATGGAAAGAGGCAGCTCTTAAATGCTTTACCCCCATGCATGGGTCCCCTCAAATTATCTATATGATCCCAGTTATGCTCATTAGGGTAACATATAATTATCGACCATAGGATGGCAAAGGCCAATCTCTAACCAAATGAGATTGGTTAATTCCTGCACAAAAGGGAAACTGGGAAGGCTTAAAATGGCCTGGAAGGGCAGCTAGCCTAGTAACTGCCTATGAGCAATTAGAGAAAAAGGCAGAGAAACAGGAAGCCAAAACAAAACGTATATAAAATGGGAGATAACAGAAAAGGCAACAGAGATGGCTTGCAAGCAATTTTATACAACATTTCACTAAACTCTCACTTCTGTAATGAACAGCAAAATTAGGCGATAAGTACATGTGACACTTTAATCAGTATTGTGGGTTAAACATCTACTGAAAGAATTCTTAATACAATGAGTACCCTTTGCCTGCATATCAAATGATAGACCACACAACTCTTCATAACTAAAAACTGTGAACACCAGTGTGTGGAGGGGAAAGGAAGTAAAACCAAAATTCAGTCACCAGTGTTGAAATATTACAGTTTTTAAAGTTTTCTTCCTGCAAGAGGGCTATGCCCGCTACTCTCTGCTACTATTTTTTTACCTTAGAACAAGGGGAATTCTGAGTTACTATAACCTCGGAATTTTTACATAGCAACAGTTACTTTTTAATGTCAAACACTAATGTTCTAATCATCGGCTGCGATCCCAATTACTTCACATCGCATCACACTGGGATTCCTGCAGCAAGACACTATAAAATCAGCTGGTTATAAACATGGCAAGGAAATTGCTTCAGTGATATGCAAAAAGGCCATATGCAACAGGTCTTCCAAACTCTGCCCTGTCCAAGAAGAAGGCGTCTATTATGTTATGTTTAGTGAAAGAGCTGAATGCCCAGCATCTCACAACTTAACATACATCCTCATAATGGACTTAGATAAAACACAAGGGGAGCCTCTGACTTTGTAAAATGAGGCATAACCACACAAATAATAGAGTACCTATTGTAACAGAATAAGATGCAATTAATTAGCCAATGAAACAAGACAATACCTGCTCAAAGAACAACTGGTCTTCATTCTGACACACATCCTGGACTAGTCCTGTCCTACTTACAAACACCCGCAGCGTATAAAATATCAGTTCTTTTTGTGACAGCAAGAGTAATGATGAATAGGATGAGTACACAATAAGAGTGACTACATGCTAAAGCGGAAGGACTACATTATGCATATAAAGTTCAAAGTATGTTTTGAATTATCTATCTTCATGAAAGGCTAAGTAATCCCAAAATAGCTGAAGAGCCTGAAGTTCCAAAATTACTCAAACTGAACGGACTGCAATGAAAAACATTTTCCAGGGAAACAATCAAACTTGCTGCTGCAATTTATTAAAATATTGGTAAAATTCAGCAGTAATATCAGTGTTATGCACACAGTAAAGTCAGTCAGTCGTTATCTGGGCAAATCTCAACAGAACCAGGGACAAATCCAGACATAAGAGACAAATGATGACTGTTTTAAAATATTAGTACTATTAACTTGAGACACATAGAAGAGAATGTGAATTAATATTAATTTTTCTGAATAAAAATCTATTGACTCCAATTACTGTCAAGATTTCATAAGTGCAATTCAATTCTCGCCACAGGTCACCAGTTTTAAGATGTATTGAGAGAGAGAGAGAGAAATTCTGAGTTAAAAGTCCAGGACATATAACAGGTATGCAGATGGCTGACAGGCAGGCTATTACAGGTGAACAAACTGATTTGCAATTAAAGATCATGCTCAAAGGTGCAAAACTAAATGACATTTATATTTCATTTCTGCCTTATGTTAAGTCACTGGTGTGTAGTGTCTGTTTATATTATTTTCAGCAAATAGTGATTTTATATAGTGCATTCACAGCTGGCATTAGGCACCTACAGAACCTGCAGCCACAGGTCACCCCCAATCTCCCCACAAACGAGGGACCCCATGCAGCAGCCGCGGATTCCTTCGTCATCTCTGTTTATTCCTCAACACCTAGTGGATGTCTGCACAGTTGTGTGACATCACTGCACAATCACAAACTTCCTCTTTTTTTATTTGTCTGTAAACTGTACTCAATCAGGTCCACTACAATGAAGCACAGGACCTGACTGGCTGCAACAGCCAGGGAAGTAAGTTGTCTTTTTTTTTTTTTTTTTTTTTTAAAAGGAAATGAAGCAAGGACCTGAATGATTCTTGCAAAACACTTCCTCTGTCAACTGCCTTTAAAAAGGGATGTGTGGGTAGCATTACTTGTCGTCTTGTTTTTCAAGAGAGGAGTTTTTCTTTGCATCACAGCAGCAGCAGATTGAGTGGGGCTGTGGATTAGTGGCTGCATACTGGACTCCGAAAGGGTCTTGGTAGCAGCCTGCGAATCACACAGAAGTGGGGCTGTGAAAGCACCTCACTGAGGACCGGAGAACTGATGACTAGGCTTAACGGAAGCATCGTCAGCAGTCTTGGACCTGTGCAGTCTCTGTCTTCATCCTTACGTTTTTTTAGAAGATCTGTTGTCTTATAGCTAACCAAAGCCATATCGGAATTTGAGGACTGAGAGTGAAAATATCTAGCTACAATAAGGGCCCGACAGCGGGGGATGTCGTGGCCTGGGCCTAAGCAAGTGATGCAGTAAGAATGAAGTCTTGTGTGGTATTTGCTTTCCACAGGCGAGACAATTAACTTTTTATGACATCGGTTAGAGCAAGAAAAAATGATCCCCAATGGGGGTACTTAGCTTTAGAAGACTTCAAATTCAATCCGGAAATGAAAAACTCAAGTAGTGGCCAACTGGCACTCGTGCGAACTGCTTCTGGTTCGGGCTCTTCGGCAAGAAAGACTGATGTAATGGCATAGGTTAACTGTTTTTATACCACTGACGACCTGACGTCAGTCCTGCAGCGACAGCAACCGATGCAGTAATACTAAGCCTCTGGTATTCGGGATGACTGAGGGCTACCTTGGCAGGGATAACCCTAATGTGACGACTGCAACAGTGAAACACGAAAATCATCTGATCTTCAAGCATTTTCTCTCTTTAGCACCAAATATCCTTGAATAAAAACCCTTTCCTATCTAGGAAGGAGAAACTGGTTTGATCAGTCCTTGGGATAGCATGTGTTGGACAACCGGAGGAAACAAGTGCTTCTGATATTCAGGATGAGGAGTGACCCCCCCCTCCCCCTCTGGAAAGGAGGAATTTCCTCCCACTGCCATCTGTAACCTGGATGAATGATTAGAATCCACCTGTCTTAATCTGTTGCTAAAGTGAAAAATGATTTAGACTTTCTGGAAGAAAAAAGGGGCTGGGGGGGGGTCGTAAGGTCTTTTGAACAGTCAGACTTGGACTGTCCTTGGAGGTTTGAGGCTTCTTTTTAGAACGCTCCCTTACCGTTTCTACTTGAACATCTGTTTATCTGAATTTTAAGACCATTTATTTTGCTCATTGCCAAAACTGAATGAGGAGTTACAGAATCTCTTGCAAAATTTGCAAAAGATGGGCTGAAAAATCTTAAGATTACTTGAATTGGCTTACCCTTTTCATCACACTTCTTGATCACCTCTGCAACAGAGGGACTAAAAACAATGTCTATCCAAAGGGGCATGTAAATTCTAATTTCTAACATCTGGGAGGTTCTTAGAATGCAGTCATGCAAACCTCCTCAAAATAGTACCAGTGGCCATAACACTGGAGGTAGTAAAGTACAGTTGTGTACCTACCATAAATGTAGATGTTCGAGTGTATTCACTATTGCAGTCATTACACTTGGGTTATCCTGCTGGCAGGCTACCCGCAGTCGGCCAGAGTTCCAAAATCTAGGTCCGGCGTCGGTTGCTGTCGCTTCTTCCCTGATGCCAGTGCGCCAGTGGTATAAAAGATGCAACAGACGCCATTTTCCTCAGTTTTTCTTGCCCCAGATGTCAGGTGCCCCCAGACAGGAAGGCTGAAAAGAACAAATTATGCCAAAAAAGCATGCATGTACTAATATAAACATTTCCTTCATCTACAAGCAAATACACCACATAGGTTGTATAGAGTTGAGAAGTACAGAAAAGTCCCAGCAATGAAAAAGGGGGATGGTGGGTGGGTAACCTGGACTGCAACAGTGAATACACTCGAACATCTACATTTATGGTAGGTACACAACTGTACTATGTTCATAGTGTTTCACTGTTGCAGTCATTACACTTGGGTTGAATCCCAAAGCTGAGGTTGGGCGGTCGGGTCTAAATAGGATTAGGAGAGGCTACCAGGCCCTGCAGAACTGCAGTGGCAAAGCCTGCTCTGGATTTAGAGTAGAAAGGTAAGTGGTAGTGCTTGGTGAAAGTGTGCACTGAACTCCAGGTTACAGCTTCTAAAATGTCTTTGGTTGGTACTCCTCTGAGAAAGGCTGCTGAAGTGGATGCTGCTTCTGGTAGAATGTGGCCTGATGCCCTTAGGTACTGACTTGCCATGTTATGCATAACAGAAGTGAATGCAGTGTCCTATCCATTTTGAAATTGTCTGCTTTGTGATTGGCTTTCCTTGTGATCTTACAGCATAGGCTACAAACAGTTGCTCAGTTTTTCTGAAAGCTTTTGTTTCGTCCAAGTAGAATCGTAGCTGTCTGTGTATGCCTAAAGCGTGCAGAAATCTCTCCCCTTTATTCTGTGGGTGTGGGTAGAAAGTTGGTAAATGAATGGTTTGGTTAAGAGCCACACTGGAAACCACCTTTGGCATGAATGTTGGGTTTGTCCTAAGAGAAACCCTGTCCTGGTGAAAATGATGAAAGGTTCCACAGCCATTAATACCTGTAACTCGAGACTCTTCTTGCTAAAGTTATTGTTAGGAGCACAGCACTTTTCCATGATATGAATTTTATCTCAGCTGTATTGGCTGGCTCAGAAGGAGATAGTGTGAGCTTTTCTAAGACAAAGTTGAGGTCTCATGTAGGTATCGGGGCTGTCCTTGGGGGTCGTATGTTTTTTGCCCCTCTGAGGTACTGTCTTAGCAGTGGATGAGAGAAAATAGGAGGTTCCGTATTGTAATGAGCTGAAATGGCAGAGGCATGGATCTTAACTGATAAGGATAGGCCTTTGTCCAGCATCTCAGTTAGGTATTGTAAAATCTGAGGAATATTTGGAACAAGTGGGTCAAATCCTTGTGCCTGGTTCCAAGCACAGAATCTCTTCCATTTTTCTGCATAAGATTTCCTGATGCTGGGCCTCCTGGCTTCCAAAATGACATCCATAACAGCTTTAGAGAGAGTGTGTTCTGAGTGGCTATATTATCCGCCATGCAGCCAGATTTAAGGTTTTGAGTTGGCTGTGCAGGATCTGATTGTTTTGTCGAGTCAGAAGATGAGGAATTAGAGTTGAAGTCCAGGATGGGCCTTGAGACAGGCTCTTTATGATTGTGTACCAGTTCTGGCGTGGCCAGTCTGGGGCAATCAAAATCATTTTTGGCTTATCTTGTCTGACTTTTAAAAGTACCTTGGGGAAGAGAGGCAGTGGCGGAAAGGCATAAACTGTCAGGGTTTTCCAGCTGAATGATAGAGCATCCACTTTCCATGCTTTTGGGTGATACGTCCTTGTGCAGAATCTCTGTAGTTGGTAGTTGTGAGGGGAGGCAAAGAGATCTATGACTGGGCATCCCCATTTCTTTGTTATCATGCTGAAGACCTGTGGATTTAGTTCCACTCGTGAGGGTCCATGAGGTTTCTGCTTAGTTAGTCTCCCAGAGTATTTTTCTTTCCTGGCAGGAATTGTGCCTATAGATGTACTTGGTAGGTCAGTGCTGTGTTCCACAAAGTCATGGCTTGCCTGCAGAGAGGGTAGGAATGTGTGCCCCCTTGCTTATGTACCACATAACTGTAGTATTGTCCGTATTTAGTAATAGTTGTCCTGGACGTAGTAGGTCCTTGAAGGCTGTCAGGGCATTCTGTACAGCTAGCATCTCTTTTTGATTGATGTGAAGATGCATTTGGTCCTTGGGCCACGTGCCTTGAATACATTTTCCTGCAATGTGTGCCCCCCAGGCATAATCCGATGCATCTGTTGTTAGTGTCTGCCTGGCTATGGGTAACGTGAAAGGCTGTCCCTTGTTGTGGTGACAGGCCAGTGCCCACCATCGAAACTCCTGTTGCAGGCAGGGAATAAGAGTTATTATTGTTTCCAGGCCATGGCAATGTTGAGTCCAAACACTTTTTAGGTACCATTGTAGCGTCCTCATATGCAGTCTTGCATATGGAATTAGCAGGATGTAAAATGCCATGAAGCCCAAAGCCCGCATAATTTTTCTTGCAGGTAGCTGGGTTTTTGTTGCCATCATTTGAAAGTAATAAGTCAGTTGCCTTTGCTTGTCTGGCGTGAGAAAAGCCATCTGGGCAGTTGTATTTAAGCTTGCACCCAGGAATCTCTTGAGAGGGCACTAGTTTTGATTTCTTTTCGTTTACTGTGTACCCTAGGCAAATTAGTAATTGTTTTACAAACGCCAGATGCTTTAGTATAACGTCCTTGCTCTCTGCTTGAATAAGGCAGTAGTCCAAGTAGAGATATATTTGAATTCCTTTTTGTTTGCAGAATGCAATTACTAGTGCCAGGCATTTTGTGAAGACCGTGGGTGCAGTAGACAAGCCAAAGGGCAGTGCAGAGAATTGGTAATGCACTGAGCCAGCTATGAATCTGAGGTATCTTCTGCAAGATTGTCTGATTGGGACATGCAGGTATGCCTCTGATGCCTCTGAGGTCCAAAGTAACTAGCCAAGCCTTCTTGCCCAGCATGGGTAGAAGTTGCTGCAGTGTCAACATTTTGAAACATCAAGGAAAGTATTTAGAAATGACAGGTCCAGTATTGGTCTCCAGGCTTTGTCCTTTCTGGGTACCAAGAAAAGTCTTGAGTAAAATCCTTGCCCCTGTTCTTGCTGTGGTACTTTTTGAATAGCTCTCATGTCCATGAGTGCAGAAAAAAGAATGTACTCACCATAACGTTCCATCTGAGTAGGTAATCTTCATTTGTCAGCAACCTGTGGGTATCGGATCCATATCAGATCAGAGCTGGCAGCTTCAAACAGCTAAGATCCGAGCTCCAAGCTCCTCCCCTTACCCATAATCCCCTGCTAACCCTTCCTGTCCTCAGATCTCGTTTGCCGTGTTTCAGTCAGCAGCTTGATCAAGTTTCCAGGCATTGTAGAACAGTATTTTTGTGAGAAAAATCTTTCCTTCTTATTCTGTTTAAAAATATTTGTGTGTGTTACCCCTAGTCTTTTGGTTTTATTAGTAAACTTGTGTAATTAATCTTAACTGTATTTAGTTAGTTTGTCCTCCCAATGTGTGTTTGTGAAGGCGTGTTTGTGTTGGGCCTAGTGTTTGAATTTTTTTCTAAGTATGTCCGAGGCCCCTAAAGCCTTCTTTTCTAAATGCACCAAGTGTGGCCATAAGCTGTCCCCAGCGGATGGCCACACTCGGTGTCATTTGCCTTGGGGTTGACCACCTCTCCTCAGGCTGCACTATTTGTGCAACCCCAGGGCTTTGAAGGACAGGAGGTCGAAGTTGGTCTTGGCGGGACTGTTGCCCCCGGATCTGACTTCGTCCTCCTCTCCCTCTGTGGCACCTGCCACGGCCGCGACAGTGCCACCCCCCATCCCTGCTCCCCTGGCCGGGACTCATCCTCCCACCGCAGGCCAGGTGGAGAGGGAAGCTAGGAGGGAGCGCAAGAAGGATAAACATCACAAGCAGCGGGCAGTCTTCCTCCTCGGCCCCGCTAGGCAAGCAAGCGGCTTCTCCTAGAGCCTCCGGGCCTTCTCCTTCTCTGCTCCATTCACCCCGTTTTTCTCCGGAGTCGGAGGTCATCGAGGCGGAATGCCCGTCCTGCCTCGGTGGCCTCCTCTAGGTCGACTAGAAGCTTATCCGATGCAGACATGGACTGGATGATGCGTAGGTTCCTCCAGGCCCAGCTGCTGCAGATCGGACTGCTCCTGCCTCCACCCCCCTCAGGGGGGGGGGGGAGCTTGACCCCTTTTTTTGCCCTGATAGCTCCTTCTCCGACCCACTTCCGGGGTTCGGAGCCGGTGGAGTGTCGGCTCCGATAGTACCTCGTACTTCGGCACCAACAGCACCCTCGAGTTTGTCAGGTCCCTTTTTGGATCAGAGTTCTCCGAGTCGGATATGGGTCAGTTACCCACAGGTTGATGGACAAATGAAGTTAACTACTTCAGATTTTGTTTTTGTGCCTCTGCCCATTGGTTTTGTGGCAGGTCTGGCATACCTTTTGACCTTGGGAGGGTGTGAAAGTGTAACCTGTAACCCTGAGAAACAATATTTAGTACCCATTTGTCCTGGGTGATCACGTGCCAGTTTTGTGAGAAAAGAGCCAGTTTTCCCCCTAAGTGTGCTGTCAAAAGGTAAGTGCTTGGCTTTTGTAGAGGGAAGTCATTGGGGCTGTTTCCGATAAGGTTGTGATTTGTCTTCTCTGCCTTTGGGGACTGCAGTACCCCATTGTTTAGGTCTGTATGAGCCTTGGGGCTGAGATCTGCCTCTTGGGCGTCTGTATCTGCCTCTTTGTGGCCTGTCTGACACTGGAAAGGACCAATTTTTAGAAGGCCAGCTCCTGCTAAATCTAGGTGGCTGAACCTGTAAGAAATCCTTTACTGTCTGCATTGATTTTGCTTTATCCTCCATTTTCTTTAACACCTCTTCTGCCTTAACACACCAAACAAAGTATCATGCTGTAATGGAGCATCCAATAATTTTGCTTTAACATGATCAGGTAAACTTTGTTCTTTTAACCAAGCATGCCTTCGAATAACAGAGCCTGTAACTGCTGCTCTGCAAGAAGCCTCTAATGAATCAAAACCACATTGCAGAGTATGCTTTCCCACTTGTTCAGCTGCATGCAATAAATCCTGCATTTCCATATTGTCAGTACCTTCTGAGCTTGTAAGCATTTTCTGTTTTAGCAAAGACATTCTATATTGTTGATATTTAAGCATGTGAAACTGGCAGTTTAAAGCCCTTACAGCTAAAGTAGAAGTGTAGACTTTTTTCCCCCATCTATCCAGTGCCCTAGAATCCCTATCAGAGGGAACAGGTTTTTTTGCAGTGGAAGCCTTGACCCCTTTGGGACCCTGAGGAATTGTTTCTGGGTCAGCAGCAGGGTTTTTATAAATTTAATTTAATTAATTTATTTAAATTTGTTGACCGGGAGTGTCCGACTGGACGTACGTCCATTTTCAGCGGAGGCCCGGGGAGAAAAGCTCCACAGTAAAATAAAAACACAGTAGTTACATTGGATTACATAGCGATTGACAATTTAACATAGCAATTACTTACAACATATTTACAGATGAAGAACATAGTACATCAGTAGACAACTGGAATCTTTATCTGTGAAGTACATAACCGACATTAACAAATGTTACAATGAGAAGTTCCTGCTGTACAATAAGTACTAGGCTTCTGAGTATCTGAGCTTGCTATAATCAAGGTAGCTAGTGGAGTGGAAAGTAGTGGTTGGATGGGGTGGATGATATTAGTGGGAGAGCTGCAAGGGCATAGCCAGCATGTTTTTAGGTGCGCTTTTAGTAAAGTTTTGAAGTGGGTGCATGATGGTACAGAGGTAATTGTGGGTGGGAGTGAGTTCCATAATTTGGCTATGGCACAAGAGAATAGTGCTTCACCAGCAGAGTTATTGGCTTTAGTGATCTGCACGTGATTTTTGTTGCTGGATCTTAGTGGTCTGGTGGTGCGATAGGGTTGGAGTAGATTCTGGAGGGATGGAACATTTAGTGGATGGTTTACTAGTTTGTGGGCGAGTCAGAGTTGATACCACTGAAGGAGGTGAGGGAGTTCAATCCAGCCCAGTTCAGCAAGTGAGAGACAGTGGTGACTATGGTAGGATGCCCCTGTGGCGAATTTGGCGATTTTGTTGTAGCAGGTCTCTAGCGTGTTTAGATCACATTGCCTTAGGTTGGTATATATTGGAGAGGCATAAAGTAGGGTGGAGATAAGGTAGAAATTTGCTACCGAAATCTTTGCTGCTTTGGTGAGAAATTGCTTATTTCTGTATAACGCTCCTAGTTTTTTGTGGACTTTCTTTATGGTCATGGATATGTGAATGCCAAATTTTAGTTTATTGTCTATTTCCACTCCTAGCAATTTGGTGTGTTTAGTTGGGTATATAGTGGTGTTGTCTTTTGCTGTGATGTTAAAGTGAGAGTTGTTTTGAGTATGTTTGGTGGGTTGGAAGATAATTAGAAGTTATATACTTACCATAACGTTCCATCTGAGTAGGTGGACCAACCTGTGGGTATGGATCCGATATCGGATCCGAACCGGCATGGTTATCCAGCTATGGATCCGAGCTCCTAGCTCCTCCCCTCACCCATAATGCCCTGCTCTCCCTACATGACCTCAGATCGAGTTTGCCCTGCACCAACTACCCTAACCAAAGGGTAACACACCCTATGCAGGAAACTGACAAGGCCAGGGGGATAGGAGGGTGGGATGGTTGCAGACAAATGAATCCACCTACTCAGGTGGAACGTTATGGTAAGTACATAACTTCTAAATCAAGTAGGAGAATTCATTTGTCAGCAACCTGTGGGACAGAGTCCCCAGCTACCTGAATCTTGGGCGGCCATCATGGAAGGATATTCTGGAGCACCGCGGAGCCAAAGGATGCTCTACCTCTAGACGTGCTGTCCAGCTTGTAATGAGAAATAAAGGTATGAGATGAAGCCCAAGTGGCTGCTGAACAAATATCATCCAGAGGAACCCTAGACTTAAAGGCCGCTGAAGTAGAGACAGACTGGGTCGAATGAGCATGGACTCCCTCTGGTGCGGGCCTCCCAGAAGCTTGGTACGCTAACAGAATACACTGAGAAATCCAGCGTGACAAGGAAACTTTGGAAATTGGCTTACCCAGATTGAATTTGGCAAAGGAAATGAACAATTGGTCTGATTGCCTATGACCAGCTGTCCTGTGAAGATAAAAACGAAGCTGCCTGTGAACATCCAAGGAATGCAGCTTGTATTCACCTTTGTTCTGATACTTAGGAAAGAAAACAGGGAGGTTGATGGACTGATTAATGTTAGCTTCCGAAGCTACCTTGGGAAGAAAGGAGGGATTGATCCTGAGGCACACCCGGTCCAGATGGAAGACCAAATAAGGCGGTTTCATGGACAGGGCCTGAAGTTCAGAAACTCTCTTAGCTGAAGTAATGGCTACTAAAAAGGCAGTCTTAAGAGACAAGAATTTTAGATCTACTGTGGCCGCAGGCTTGAAGGGGGGAGCGGTCAAGGCCTGAAGAACCAAAGAAAGATCCCACGGGGGAACAGTCTTTGACAGGGGGTCTGATTTAGGAAGATTTTACATAACTTGGCAGACATAAGAGGCCCAGAGTCATGATTAACATGGTAATGAGAAATGGCCGCTAGCTGAACTTTGACCGTAGAACTACTGGCGCCATCATTAGAGAGAGTAGTAAGGAAGTCTAGAACCAAAGGAAGGGGAACCGTGAAGGGATCTAGACCTTGCCGCTCCGCCCAAATGGAGAAACACTTCCATTTACTGCGGTAAATTTTTCTGGTAGAGGGTTTGTGAGCCGCTACCAGAATGGCCTTAACTGGGGACGAGATACCGGGAGTCCTGATTAGGAGTGGAACTGGAGCAGCCAAGCAGTCAGCTTCAGGTTGTCCAGGTTCGGAGTTGGTAGGTTCGATGGGTGTGATATCAGATCCGGAATGGGATCTAGAATCCAAGGTGGATTCACTGAATGAGACCTTAGGTAAGGGAACCAGATCTGTCGAGGCCAGAATGGGGCAATGAGGATCATTCTGCACCGCAACCGAGAGGCTTTCTGAAGCACCTGGAGCATCATAGGCAGAGGGGGGTATGCGTAAAGAAGACCGGGAGGCCAAGCATGCACCAGAGCGTCTCTCGGGGAATCCCCTGGAGGTGGGATTAGAGTGAAAAAACTGTCGCACTTGGCGTTTAAGGGAGAAGCAAAGAGATCGCAACAGGGAGTCCCCCACTGTACGAAGATACGTTCCGCTACTTGAGCATTGAGAGACCACTCGTACGGGGAGAGAATGGTGCGACTGAGCTTGTCCGCAAGGATGTTGGACCGACCCGGGATATGCGTTGCGATGAGAAAGCGGTTGGTGGAGATAGCCCATTCCCACACTTTCATGGCTTCCCGACAAAGGGTAAGACCTGGTTCCCCCCTGTTTGTTGATGTACCAGACCACCGACATGTTGTCTGACTGAATCGCAATTGTTCCCAGGGGAAGGAAGGCTTGAAGTGCTTGCAACGCCAAGAGCACCACCCTCATTTCCAGGACATTGATATGCAGGGAGGTCTCAGAGTCATTCCACGTGCCTTGGACCGTCCGGCCCGCAAAATGCCCCCCCCACCCCACCCGAGGCGGGAAGCGTCCGTGGTCACCGTGGCGAGAGGGGGAGAAGCACAAAAAGGGCGGCCTCTGTGGAGGTCCAGGGAATGGAGCCACCACAAGAGACCGCTTGCAAGTTTTGCTGATTGCAATGGGGTGATGCAGGGGGAGAGAGAGAAATGACCATTGCACCTGAAGTGTCCACTGAAGCACCCGCATGTTCAAGTGGGCAAGCGGAAGAGAAATCGCTGCCACCATAGACCCTAGTGCCCTCAGGACCAATTCCGCAGGAGCCGAGCTGGAGTGGAGGATGGCCCGTACCTGGAGTCGCAGATTCCGAACTCTTGTCGGTTGTGAGAAAGGCCCTTAAATTCCTCGTGTCTAACCTGGCTCCCATAAATTCTATTAACTGAGTAGGGACCAGGTTGGACTTTTCTACGTTTATCGTGATGCCTAGCCGGGGAGCTAGACGAAGAAAAGAGTCTCTTGCCAAGGATAGTAGATGCCTTGTTGGGGCGGTGAGAAGCCAGTCGTCCAGGTACGGAAAGACCTGCACCCCCCTGGAAGCCTCAGGTGGGCCGCAACCACTGCTAATACCTTGAACACCCTGGGGGCTGTGGTGAGACCAAAGGGAAGGACCCTGAACTGGTAGTGACTGGCTCCCAGCCGGAAGCGAAGAAACCTCCTGGATCGTCTGTCCATTAGTATGTGGAAGTACGCATCCTTGAGGTCTATAGAGCACATCCAGTGATTCGCCCCTAGAAGGGGGAGGATGGATTGTAGAGTGACCATCCGGAACTTCTCCTTGGGAACTGCCAGGTTTAATAGGGACAGGTCCGGTTTAATAGGGACAGGTCCAGAATGGGTCTTAAGTCCCCCGTCTTTTTTGGCACTAAAAAAAACCTGGAGTAGAACCCCGATCCGATCTGGTCTGGGGGGACGGGCTGGATGGCTCTTTTTCTCAGCAGATGGCCAATTTCTGCTGAAGCGGCCTCCCTCTGATCGGGTGGAACATCGGGGAGGGATTTTAATTTTGGGATGTGAAGAAATGGGATTTTGTAACCTCTGGATATAATCTGGAGAACCCAGCGGTCCGATGTAATGGACTCCCACGCCGCTAGGTGCTCCGAAAAACTTCCCCCGACTGCCTCCAGAGTGGAGCAGTCTGGCAACCCCTCAGGGTTGCTGCGTGGGCCGTTCAGAGAAAGGTTCTTTGGACCCAAAATTCCTGGGAGCCCCTCTGCCCCAAGGGCGGCGTCCTCCCTGTCGTCCTCTGCCGCGGAAGGACTGGTTGTCTGGAGCGGGTTGGGATTGCTGCGACTTCCGGAACCACATCTTCTTCTGGCCCTTTTGGTCCCTAGAGTAGGACCTCTGGGGCACAGAGAAGCGGACTCCGACGGCAGACAGCGTCTTCCCATCCTTCTCGCTCTGAACTAAGGTGTCGCGAACCGTCTTGCCCAAAAGGGCAGAACCGTCAAAGGGGGCTTTCGCAAATGACGCCTTGAAGGGCTCCGTGAAATCGCAATGGCGGAGCCAGGCCTGGCATCTTGTGACTAGGCCCACTCCTGCAGCTCTAGCGGCTCCCTCGGTAGCATGGGAAAGTAACCGCATAGAGGTATTGGTCACGGAACGAATTGTGGCCATACGGGAGGAGTGCAAAATTTTGTCCTCCTCCGACAGACTCTGGGGGGATGCAGCGTATTCCTTGATAAGATCGTGCTGCATCCTAATGACATGTGCCACATAGTTGAGCGCCCTCACTGAGAAGGTCGCTGAACTAAACATTCGCTTCCCCAAGCGGTCCATCATCCGAGACTCCTTGCTCGGGGGATAGACTGAGGGACTCTCCTGAGCGAGTTCCCTCTTAGTGGCTGCTGCCGACAACATGGCATCTACAGGGGGTCCCTTGCTCCAGTGGGCACAGTCAGCAGGGGGGCTAAGAATCCTGTCCGGCCTCTTGGGGATTGGCTCCACGGTGTCCGGTTCCTTCCACGCCCTGGTGGTAATAAGGTCCACCAGGGGGTCGGCAGAAGGGGACACCCAAGAGGTAGACGGGCCCGCTTCAAATGCCTCCAAGAACACAGACTCATCCGAGGTAGACTTTGGGGCAGACCACCCACCTCTTATACGTAACATTTCCATGATGTTTCCAAAGGAGACATCCTCAGGGGGTGATCTTGGGGAGCCTTCCTTCCTCCAAGTCCGTGTCTTCAGTTAAAGACTCGGGGGAGTCTATGTGCCTCCTCTTACACGTGTACTTGCGAGGTGCTTCCTCGGGGGGGGGGGGGCTGTCCGAGGAGCCCACGCCAGCAGTGCCCAGTTCCAAAGGAACTGCTTGGGGCAGTGAAACGGGCTGTCCCAGTGGCCGGGTGATGGAAGCCTGACCCAGAGCAGATGGAGTGCGGGACGGAGCCGAAGCAAAGGCCGGGGGTCTGGATGCCCTCAACAGAGCCCTCTCCACTACATCAAAAGCCGAAGGGGAGCCAGCCTCAACCAAAGGATCAGACAGTCGGCTCCCCCTCGGATCCGAGGAGTGGATCGGAGCCGGTGCCGAGCCCCTCGGATCCGAGGGAGCAGTGCGCTCAGACACGGACGGCGCTAAAGGCACACTGAGTCCCTCAGATCCGAAGCTCAGGCCAAGGCTCCGAGAGGTCGGATCCGACAAACTCGAGGGCAGGGTCTGATCCGAAGTACCCAGTAATGTCGGCGCCGACCCACCTCCGGCTCCGAGCTCGGGTAGCGGGTCGGAGAAGGAGCTATGGGCTTGCAAAATGGGGTCGAGCTCCCCCCCGGGGGGGGCAAGAGCACTCCCATCTGCATCTGGGCCTGGATGAACCTTCGCATCATCCAGTCCAGATCAGCGTCGGAGAGGCTGTAGGTAGACCTCGATGAGGCTACCAAGGTAGGCCTCGAGTGCCGCCTCGATAGCCTCGAAGGAGGTCGGGTCTCCTCCTCCTCAGGCCCCAGTGAAAAACATGGGGACTGGAGCCGAGGAGGAGGAGAACCAGCAGCCAGAGAGGCCGGAGGAGAAGCCCGCTTAGCCGGCGGGGCCGAGACGGAGGTCTCGGACCGCCGCTTGTGGTGCTTCTCTCTCCGGTCCTTCTTCCTGGCTCTCCTCCGAACCCGTAGAGGGAGTTTGAGTCCCGGGAGGGGGAGCAGGCACGGTAGTAACCGCCTGAGCAGTCACTACCAATGGAGCATGGGCCGAAGCAGAGTCCGGGGGTAAGAGACCCGCCAAGACCAGCTTCGACCTCCACTCCTTCAATGCCCTGGGGTTGAACCCTGCACAGATTGAACACCCAGCAGTGAGGTGTTCAACCCCAAAGCATCGAACGCACTGAGTGTGGCCATCAGCAGGGGATAGCTTATGGCCACACTCAGAGCATTTTGAGAAGATTGCCTTTGGGACCTCAGACATACTATTCTCTCTTTTTTTTTTTTTTTTTTTTATTAAAGAAAATTAACACACACACAGAAGGCCCCAAAGAAAACACACACTCACACTAGCTACGCGCCATAGAGGGGAGGGTACACAAAATTAAATTAACTTATCCCAAAAAATAATATATATAGAAAGGGAACCTATCACTTTCACACAGTTAAGGTATTTTAAACAAGAAAAATCCCTTATAAAAATACAGAAAAACCACTTGGCTTATGGAGCTCGAAATCTAGGCTGTCACCATGAACGCGGCAAACTAGATCTAAGGTCATGTACGGAGAGCAGGGCATTATGGGTGAGGGGAGGAGCTAGGAGCTCGGATCCATAGCTGGATAACCATGCCGGTTCGGATCCGATATCGGATCCATACCGACAGGTTGCTGACAAATGAATTCTCCTACTTCAGATGTATAGTTTTGTTTGGGTTGAGAATTAATTGGGCATCGGATAACCATGTTTCAACGGAGGAAAAGGCTTCCTGTGTGACTTTTTGCAGTTTTGGTAGGGACTGGGCTGAGCCGATGATGGCCGAGTCATCTGCATATTGTATGAGTGTGCCATATTTGGTGGCAGAGGCTAGATTATTGGTGTAAACAGAGAAGAGTAGGTGTCCAAGGATGGATCCTTGGGGAACCCCTATAGAGACAGGTAGTTGGGGAGATATGTCATTCTGCCGTACAACGGATTGTTGGCGGTCAGACAGGTAACTCTGAAACCAGTTGGTGACTGATTGTGAGAAGGATAGGTTATTGAGGACAGAGATAAGTTGTTTGTGTGGGACCATGTCAAATGCTTTTGATAGGTCTAGGAAAGTAGCAGAGGAGACATAGCCATTGTTTTTATGCTGAAGAATAGTGTTAGTAAAGGAGAGTAAGGCAGTGGTGGTGCTATGGTTTGGTCAGAAACCATGCTGAGTACTGGAAAGGAGGTTGTTAGTAAGGAGGTAGTCTGAGACCTGAGAGTGTATGCATCTCTCTAGTACTTTGGAGAGTGGAGAGAGAACAGCTATGGGGCAGTAATTGGTTAGTTCTACGGAGGGTCCGCCTTTGTGGAGGGGAATTATATGCGATACTTTCCACAGTGTGGGAATGCAACTTTCTGACAGAGATCGGTTAATCAAGATGGATACTGGGTAGGCCAGAGCATCAGCTGCGATTTGTAGGTATTCTCTTGGGAGGTTGTCTGCTGCTAATTTGGTGGGTTTAAGTTTAGTTAAGAGTTTTTTTTTATGTTGGAGGTAGGTACAGGAGAAAAAGCGAAGTGGGGAGATTAGTAGTTGAAGGTGTGGGTTGGACGGGAGGGGGGTTGTGTTGTTTAGCTAGTGATAGTATGGTTTGGGTGAAGTGTGTGTTGAATGAGGTAGCGATATTTTCTGAGGAGTGAGGGATGTTAGGAGGAGGGGTACTGACTTTACTTAGGTGGAGGATGGAGTTTACGGAGGACCAGAATTGTTTGGGGCTGTGTTGTGAGGAGTCTAGGGCAGACTGGTAGTATTGGAATTTGTCCCGTTTTATTAGCTTTTTGACTCTATTGCATAGTTCTAGGAATTTCTGTCTAGCTGAGGGGGTTTTGGTTTTGCGTCAGTGCTCCCAGGCTTTATCCCTGTTTTTCATTTCTGACTTAGTGGTTTTCTGTAGCCATGGGGAGGGTTGTGCTTTGGTTCTGGAAAATCTTATGGGGGCATGGTAATTAAGGATGTTCAGGAAGGTAGTATTAAAAAATTCAACTGCGTCATCTAGACTGAGGTACTTTAGAGGATGCCAGTTACATTCTTTGAGGGATGAGATGAATGTGAGTGGGTTAAAGTTTAGTTTTTTTACGTATTGACGGTAGATGACAGGTTTAGCTTGGTATAGGTATTTTTTGAATAGGAATGTTGGGGAGTGATCACTGAGGCTATCTGATAAGCAGCCTGTTATATATGACTGGGGGCTCTTACTGACTAGTATCCAATCCAGGGTAGTGTGCTTGCTGTAGTTTTTATTTATCCTGGTTGGTGACTGGACTAGTTGGGTGAAGCCATGAAGGTGTACATGATGGGTTGGATTGTTGCCAGAACAGGATTGCCAGTCAATACTGAAATCACCTAAGATGATAGTTTCTTGGGGGGGGGGGGGATGGTGGGTAGACCAGCTGAGGAGGATTTCTAGTGGAGAGATGTTTTGGCCAGGTGGGAAGTAGCATCCAATTATGTTGATGGTTTTGCTTTGGTTAATTTTGAGGTTGGTATATATTATTTCTTCATTGCCTATTTGTAGGGCTGATGATTTTAAGATCTGGATGTTTAGATGCTGTAAAAGATAAAGATAAAGAAAATGTTGATGCTGATAAAGAAATTTATGAGAATCTGGGACCCTGTAGTACCTATCTGGCTTGACTGGTGCAGGGGGTAAAGAATCTGGAGACAAACTGGATTCAGAAAAAACATCAACAATATCTAGTACAGGGGGGAGAGCAAGGGGCCTGTGTCGAGGCAGTAAAAGAAAGTATCTGAGACTTTTCTTGGATTCTGAATAATCCTGGCTCTCCCAATGGAAATGCTCCCTCATTGTGTGCAGGGTTTCCCCAAAAGAGTAATCCTCAGGAGGAGAGGCTGAAGGGATGGATTCTTCAGCATCAGAATCCTCATAGGGAGGAAGTGAATATACCTGTTCTGAAGAGGAATCAGAGAAAATAGAAACCTGGTCAGAGGAGTCGTAGTCAGTGTCTTGCCTAGGCCTTTTATCAGGTGGGGGATGGGAACCCCTGATCAAAGTAATTAGGTCCTCGGCCATTTTAAGCATCTGTTTCTTTGCCATGGATGACTGTCGAGGAGAATGCTGTACTTGTTTCTTTGTCTTTAATGGTGTTTTAGACTTTGCCTTGGCTGCTGAAGTGGACTTGATAATAAGCTGTGAAGGTCTGAAAAAGTACAGTTTTGTACCTACCATAAATGTAGATGTCCGAACAGGATAGCATCTGCAGTCCTAACAAATGGGTTGTCCTGTCGTCAGGCAGCCCTTCGGTCAGCCGGATTCCAAAGTCTGGGTCTGGCCTCGGCTGGTGTCGCACTTCACCCGACGTCATCTCTGCTGGTCTTCGGGTATAAAGGCATCAGCCGACGCCATTTTCCTCAGTGTTTCTTGCCCCAGATGCCAGTTGCCCTCTTGGATAGCTAAATTTTGGGTAAATGCCAATGTTTCCAAAAAGTAGAAGGCAAACACAAAAAATAAGCATGTATGTACATATATACAAACAAATACACCATAAGAGATCCCCCTCTAGCTAGCTATTAGGAGGGTAAATACCCTAGGAGTACCACAGAGGGGAAGGAAGGTGGGTAATCCTGACTGCAGATGCTATCCTGTTCGGACATCTACATTTATGGTAGGTACAAAACTGTACTATGTCCTTCAAGGATGCATCTGCAGTCCTAACAAATGGGTAGAATACCATAGCCAAACTAGGGGAGGAGGAAGAGGAATTATGGTGTAGTTAGGATCCCTTGCAAAACAGCAGTGGCAAAGCCTGCTCGGGATCTAGAGTATAGAGGTAAGTTATAATGCTTGGCAGATGTATGCACGGAGGTCCAAGTAGCCGCCTCAATAATGTCCTTGGTAGCCACTCCTCGTAAGAAAGCTGTGGTAGTGGCTGTAGCCCTTGTAGAATGAGGCCTTATGTTCTGTGGAATTTGCTTTCCATGGTAGGAGTAACAGAATCTTATGCAATTTCCTATCCACTTGGAGATTGTCTGTTTGGAAATTGCTTTTCCTTCTCTTCCTGTTGCATAAGCTACTAGAAGCTGGTCAGTTTTTCTATTGCCCTTGGTTCTGTCCAGGTAGTAGCGCAACTGTCTGTGTACATCCAAGGTATGCAGCAGTCTTTCCCCCTGTTCTGTGGATTGGGAAAGAAGGTAGGTAGGTGGATTGCCTGGTTTAGAGACACTCTGGATACCACCTTAGGCATAAATGTAGGATTAGTTCTCATGGACACTCTATCTTGATGGAAGATTAGGAAGGGTTGTACTGCCATTAAGGCCTGTAGTTCAAACCCTCCTTGCTGAAGTAATTGCCAGTAGGAAAGCAGTTTTCCAGGATAGGTGTTGAAGGTCTGCTGTTGCTGCTGGTTCGAATGGAGGGAGTGTCAATTTTTCTAGCACAAAGTTCAAGTCCCATGCTGGTAATGGCGGTTTCCTAGGAAGTTTTACATTCTTGATTCCTCTGAGGAACTGCCTGAGTAGAGGATGTGAGAAGCCAGGGGATCAAGCTGTATTCTGCAGAAATAGCTGATGCATGTATCTTGATGGAGGAATAGGACAGGCCTGTATGGAGAAGCTCTGCCAAATACTCCAGGATGTTGGCAATATCTATCTTTGACACATCTTTTCCTCTTTCAGTACTCCAAATGACAAACCTTTTCCATTTTCCTGCATAGTTCCTTCTTGTTGAAGGTCTGCGGGCCTCAAGGATAATGTCTTTAACCCTTTGGGATAAATCTGGGTTAGTTGCTCTTATGTAATGTTCCAGGCAGTCAGTTGCAGAGTTTTCAGGTTTGGATGCATGATGTTGTAGTCGCTCTGAGTTAACATCAAAGGAATCAGGGTAGTGTCCACGATCCCCCGAGACATGCTCCTCAGCAATGGATACCAATGTTGTCTTGGCCAATTTGGAGCTATCAGAATTATCCTTGGACGTTCCTCTTTGATTTTCAGTAGTACCTTGTGCATCAAAGGAAGAGGTGGAAATGCATATGCTGTCAGGTCTTTCCAACTGAAGGATAGAGAGTCCACCTTCCAAGCAAGTGGGTGGTATGTCCTTGTGCAGAATTTCTTGATCTGGTGATTGAGTGGGGATGCGAATAGGTCTATTTGTGGCATTCCCCATTTTTTTGTGATGGCCTTGAAGATGTCCGGGTGTAGCATCCATTCGTGAGCATCCGAGGTAGTTCTGCTTAACATGCCTACTAGGATGTTTTCTTTTCCCGGTACAAATATTGCCTGTAACTGAATGTTGTAGCTCAGAGCCATATTCCATAGGTCCAGAGCCATTCGACATAGGGGGTATGAATGAGTGCCTCCCTGTTTGTTGATGTACCACATGACTGTGGTGTTGTCTGTCCTTATCATTAATTGGCCTTCTTTGAGGAATGGTCTGAAATTCTGGATTGCTAGTTTTACTGACAGCATTTCTTTTTGATTTATGTGCAGGTGCAGCTGATCTGGAGTCCATAACTCTTGAATGCATTTGTCCAGCATGTGGGCCCCCCAACCTAGGTCTGAGGCGTCCGTTGTGATGGTTTGGCTTGCTTGAATGTTGTGGAAGGGCAAACCTGGGTTTGACTGGCATGCTTGAGCCCACCATAGGAACTCTTGTTTCAGGCATGGGATTAGTGGTACTTCGGTTTCTAAGCTGTGCCTGTGTTGAGACCATAAATTCTTTAGGTACCACTGTAGCTTTCTCATATGCAGTCTGGCATGGGGGACCAGGATTATGCATGATGCCATGAAGCCCAAGGCCTGCAGTACTTTCCTTGCTGTTAGTTTGTTCTGCTTTGTTAATGCCAAGAAGTAAAGAGGGAGATGTTCTTGTTTTTCTGCAGTTAGGAATGCCATCTGTTTTACTGTGTCCAATTCTGCACCCAAGAATGTTCTTGTTTGGGATGGTATCAGTCTTGACTTTTTTAAATTGACTGTGTATTCCAGGGCTTGTAGTAAGCAAATGACTCTTTGTAAGTCTTGTGTCAGCTTGCTTTTGTTGTCCGCTTGTATCAGGCAGTCGTCCAGGTATGGATAAATTTGGATTCCCTGTAGCCTGCAATGAGCGATTACTGATGCCAGGCATTTTGTGAATACTCTGGGCAGTAGATAAGCCAAAGGGCAATGCTGAGAATTGATAATGCTCTGATCCTGCAAGAAATCTGAGGTATCTTCTGCAATTTGGTCGTATGGGGACG
Source organism: Protopterus annectens (assembly GCF_019279795.1). Lineage (NCBI taxonomy): Eukaryota > Metazoa > Chordata > Ceratodontiformes > Protopteridae > Protopterus > Protopterus annectens. Next base: position 999,634,519 of record NC_056741.1, read on the forward strand.
TGCAGGTATGCCTCCTTGAGATCTAGAGTTACCAGCCAACACTCCTTGCCCAGCATGGGAAGAAGTTGCTGTAGGGTCAGCATTTTGAATTTTGGAACAATGATGAATGTGTTTAAAGCGGACAGGTCGAGAATAGGTCTCCAACTTTTCTCTTTTCTTGGTACTAGGAAGAGTCTGGAATAAAATCCTTTGCCCTGTTCTGTAGGTGGCACCCTTTCCACAGCTCTCATCTTTGTTAATTGAGCTATCTGTTTTAGAGCTTCTGTTTTTTGATTTGGTGGTAGGTTTGGCATTCCTCTTTTTACTGGTAAGGTGTGGAAATGAAACCTGCAGCCTTGGTCTATAGTTTGCAAAATCCACTTGTCTCTTGTGATATAGTGCCAATTTTTTGAAAATAAGGCTAACTTTCCGCCTAAGGGTGCTGCTATTTGTTCCCTGGAAGGCGGTGTCAGAGCCAAGTCACTGTGTTTGTCCTGTTGCAGTGGCAGTGGTTGTGTCTGTGCCTCGTTGGTTATTGCCTTGCCACTGGCGTCCTCTGTAGGCACCTCCTCTGGATTGATTTCTGCCTCTGGAATGTCTATTCCTGCCTCTCTGAGATTTAGAGGAGTCTGGAAAGGACCAATTTTTGGAAGTCCAGTTCCTGCTAAACCTTGGGGGCTGAACCTGTAAGAAATCTTTAACTGTTTGTACAGATTTTGCCTTCTCTTCCATTTTCTTCATTACTTGCTGGGCAGGAGAACCAAATAGAATGACCTTATCCATAGGAGCATCTAATAGCTTTGCTTTAACATGATCCGGCAAGACCTGTTCTTTCAACCATGCATGCCTTCTTATAACTGTGCCAGTCATGGCTGATCTAAATGAAGCCTCCAGTGCATCATAGCCGCATTTTAAAGAATGGTTACTAACCTACTGAATGTTATTCACCATTTCTAAAACATATTTCTTATCTAAGGAATCATCAGAGGACAGTTTCTTAGTTAACTGATCAAGCATAAACTCTTGGTATTGGATCATATGAAACTGACAGTTCAAAGCTCTAGCTGAGAGAGTAGCAGAGGTGTATACTTTTTTACCCCATCTCTCTAAGGACCTGGATTCCCTTTCAGAAGGGAGAGGGTTTTTCGCTGAGGTCGAAGCTACTGCCTTAGGCCCCTGGGAGATAGTCTCAGGATCTGCAAGGGAGCCTTGTATAAGTGGTGATGAGTGTCTGGTACCCTGTAAAACCTATCAGGCTTGGCAGGGGCTGGAGGTAAAGTATCAGGAGCAGTGCAAACATCATTAAATGCATCATCCACAACAGGAAGAACTGGAGGTATAGCTAAGGGCCTATGTTGCGGTAAGTGTAGAAAGGTCCTAAGCCTTTTTCTTGAATCTGAGAAATCTTGTCCCTGCCATTGGAATTGCTCTCTCATGGCATGTAAGGTTTCCCCAAAGGAAAATTCCTCTGGTGGAGAGGCAGAAGGTATAGATTTCTTCAGCATCGGAATCTTCATAAGTAGAAAAAGGAGCCTCTGGATGGTCTGTATTGTCTGAATCATCAGAAGAGTCATCTGAGGACAGTGGCTCAGGGGGCTCTGCTCTAGGTCTCTTTTCTGGAGGTTGAGAGGCCCTGTCTGGGTGAGATTGAGATCCCCTTATTAAAGAGATGAGATCCTCTGCCAGAGTAAGCATTTGGGAACTGGAACTGGGCCTGTGAGAGGGGGGCTTAACAGGCACAGACTTAGCAGTTTTGGCTGCTTTAGCCCTGGCAAAGGCCTTTATAGACATGGCTGCAGGAGGCCTAGCAGCACCACGTGCTGGGGTAGAGACATCCAAAGGGATGGTGTCCGATAATTCTAGGGAAACCACATTAGTAGGCAAAACTTCAGAGGCCGATTCAACTAGGGTAGCAGGAGCCTCGGTAGTAGTCATGGATTCGGCTGAAGATTGACCCGTTTGCTCGGTTTTGGCCGAAACCGAGACACTCGCGGTTTGCTTAACCGTGGTTTCGGCCGAAACCGCGGACCGTGAGTGTCGGTCTTTTTCTTTGCGTTTCTTAACAATTTGAGAAGTCGGAGGATCCGGTGGCATAATGTACGCAAAATCTGAGCCGAAAAACTGTTCAGCAAACTCCGACCGACGCCTAAGCGTTCGTCGGTTGAAAGAAGCACAGGCTAAACAGGCTGCTACGTCGTGGTCTGGGCCTAAACAAGGTAAGCAGTAAGAGTGGAAATCTTTATGAGGTATTTGTTTCCCACAAGTTAAACAGTTATTCACTTTTTCTGACATCGGCTGAGGCAAGAAAGAGTCCCCAACGGGTACTTAGCTTTTAGAAGTCTTCGAAGTAGTATTCGGTAGTAGTAATCTCTGGATCTGACCGACCGGCACTTGCGAACAGCTTCTGCTTCGGGCACCACGCGGCAAGAAAGACTGGGGAAAATGGCGTCGGCTGATGCCTTTATACCCGAAGACCAGCAGAGATGACGTCGGGTGAAGTGCGATACCAGCCGAGGCCAGACCCAGACTTTGGAATCCGGCCGACCGAAGGGCTGCCTGACGACAGGACAACCCATTTGTTAGGACTGCAGATGCATCCTTGAAGGACATCACCCTCAGAAGCCGATGCCTGCTCAGCAACTCCGGACCCATCTGAGGGAATAGTTTCCGTAGGCCCAATAAGTTTCCAGAGGCCTAGTCGTCTCCACGTGGGAGTCGGAGGCGACCTGTGGCTCTGAAGTAGCGGGTGTCAGGGGCTGCGAAAGCGCCTCACTGAGAACCAGCGACTGGCCTAGAAGAGGCTTCATCGTCGGTTTTGGACCTCTGATGCCTGTCCTTTTCTGTGTCTTTGCATTTTTTATGAATTCCGGTCGTCGGTTGTTCCGACGGAATTATTTAGTTAAATCTTCGGCCACATTAATGTAAAGCAAAATCAAACCGATGCTTAATACTGCATTGGTTGAATCTAGCACAAAACCGACAACTAGCAATGTCGTGGTCAGAGCCTAGGCAAGGAATACAGTAAGAGTGGAAATCCTTATGAGGTATTTGCTTCTCCACAATAAATACAATTGTTAACTTTTACTGACATCGGCCTGGAGCAAGAAAAAGTTTCCCCAATGGGGTATTAAGCTTTACTGAAGACTTCGGTTCTGAAATTCAATTTCGAAAATCTCAGGAGTCGGCTGACCTGCACTTGCAAACTGCTTTTGCTTCGGGTACCGCGCGGCAAGAAAGACCGAAGAAAATGGCATCGGCTGCATCTTACATACCCCCTCGCGCACTGACGTCAGGGAAGAGGAGACAGCAACTGACGCCGGACCAGGACTTTGGAATTCAGGCCGACTGAGGGTAGCCTGCCAGCAGGATAACCCAAGTGTAATGACTGCAACAATGAAACACGATGAACATCCCTGCATCTGTCCCTCCATCTTCCTGTTCAGATTCAGAATCACTTCAGGAAAAGAGGAATCTTTCTTTTACCAGAAACTACTTTACAAGAAGGATCAAATAGCCTAAATTAAATACCGGAGTGGACCCAATAAGCTACTCCTCTCTAAGGAAATATGAGCAGTTAACAAATGTTTTTTTCCTATATAGGCAAAAGGTCAATCGTGTTACTAAAGGCAGCATCTTATGAGCAGTTAACAAATGTTTTTTTCCTATATAGGCAAAAGGTCAATCGTGTTACTAAAGGCAGCATCTTCTCAATGGATGGGCACAGCATTCTGACAACAGGGAAGCCTTCCCTGTTCCCTCTCCCAGGATACAGAGTGGCCTGCCCTTGCCCACTGGAGGGACTCTAACAGGTGCAGACATGACTAAATCTGGTCCAGTGGCTGCAGGTGCTACAGGAGAGGGATCTGGGGTACAAGACAAGTGGTCTGAGGTACAACAAATGGCCACAGCGGAGCCACCCACCAGTAAATGAGGCAAACTTCTAGCCTACTTTAGTGGCAAAGACGGTTTGCTTAACTTTTTTATTTTTGCAGCTAGTAGGACTGACCATGGGACCAGCAGTTTGTTTGCAGGTAAAGCTAAAAATTGTGCCATTTTCCCATGGAAGACAACACCGGTATAAAAAAAAAAAAAAAAAAAAAAGTCTTAAACGTCACTTTTTCCCTCCACAGAAAAACATTTTAAAACACTGCCATCCTGAAAAAGTATAAAAAAAATATTCTCCACAGAACAAACTGGTTTTGGGTTACTTTTCAGACAAAACACCTAGCTTTAACCTTCCTGAAGAGGAAGGGGATTAAACAATTTAGAAAATGGAAGGATTTTCCCCAAAGGGAAAATATCTGCCCAGCAAATGAAAAACACCAAGCCAATGGCCCATTCTCAAAAGCTTTAGAGGACAGTACTCTTCGGCAGTAGTAAAGCACTGAATGTCTTGGCACCCAAACTTGCATTTTAATCAGATCAACGCGAGCTACCTAACAGTTTGGGCACATGGGTACCCTGAAGCTTTGGAACCTGGTTGGCTGTTAGACCTTTGGCAGGATATGCCCAACATAGCTAAAGCTACTGTAGCAGTAATCAATATGATGGACATCACGTATCTCCATCTCAGTGACAGTTAATGGCTCTGAAGACCAAAGCAGCAGAAGTTTATACCTTCTTGCCATATCTGTCCACGGTTCTATCTTTATCAGTAAGCAAGACTTTAGGGGAAATGAGCAACTTAGTAGGTTTGTGTGCTGAAAAAGAAATTAACAGAAGGATCAGAAATATTTCTATAAAGGAATTTATCAGGAACAGTGTAAAACCCACCATGTTTCTTAGCAGCAAGATCCTGAAAATCTGGATGCTGACAAGCTGAAAGGAAAGTACCCAAGATGAATTCCAGAAACAGGGGAATAGCAGAGGGGAGTCTCCATCTGAAGTGAAACATACCACTCCTGTTTATCAGACGTTTTAGAACTCCACTGGAAGTGCTGCATCATTGTGATTATGCTATCCCCAAAAAAGAAAATGTCTTCTAAGGATGAATCATAGAAGAGAGAATCTTCCTCATCTAAGGCTACAGCTCAAGTAGAATGAATCTGCGAGGAAAAGGCAATAGATAATTCACCAAAATCCAGGTCATCTTCAAGAGAAGAATCCTTATGCCTTTTAAATGAGTACAGGAAAAAGGGGTCCCAACAGCAAAAAGTATATAAACTTTGAGGGACTTTCACAGACATGAGAGCTTTACAGACCCTGCATAAAGTCATTTCTTCTGAAGGTCTCTTTGTAATCATACCTCTGAACTTCATAGTGCAAGAAATCTGGGCAAAGCCTGACAAAATAGGGGGACAAAGGGCCAAAAATAAGCACATATTTTAAATATTGCTCTTATAAACTTAAAAAGTTGCTAGAGTAACATGGCTTGTTTTAACATGAAACAAAAACTGATATGTATGTCATTATTCAGGGATTTCAATCTTCCGACCAAGCACATGATTTGCCAAAAAACTTAGGGGGACATTAGCTCACACATATCTGAGGATCTGAGCCCTGAATTACTTTAAGGAACTGGGTGCTTCCTCACGGGCAAGGATCTGAGGGATATTCCCTGCCCTTCTGAAATAACCAGCATCAGTTTCCTCTTCTTGTCAGCAAAATAAATCATATTAGTGATATGCAAGTGGCCTGCTTCCAACGGGGTCATGATAGCAGGAGCTAGAGTTGGAATCAGTAGGTCTGAGGTCTCATCCTTGGACTTGCTGGAAATGTCTATCTGGGGCTGGACAACATAATTCTCTCATTTAAATTTCTTAAGACTTTTGCCAAGGCTGGATGTCAGAGCGGAAGTCTCAGCCTCCATTACTGCCTAGGGTGAAGGCTTAAGATGCTAGTTTTATAAGTATACCAATAACCAGGACAGGCAGCTGTGTTGTCTTAGGGAAGATGGACTGAAACTGAGCATTCCCAATGATGGTCATGCTCTAACTCTCAAGCAAAACATACACTTGCATGATGGCCCTCATGGAGAACCCATCTCCTACTTACCTTTTCTGGATGATGGACTTAAAAGCATAGGAATTGAGGGGAAAAAAGGAAGGGGTCCTAGTGCGGTATTCAATAAGTAATCACCTCCATGTACAAACAGAGAGAAGACTAGTACTATTTTGAACTGGCAGCAAAGTATTTAGGTTTTCACATGCATACATTCTTTATATGCCTCCCGCCTTTCAGCTTGGGTCATATGTCAGATGTAGGATGTGTGGAAGAGATCAGAATTTGGTATGCTGGCCAGACAAATATCAGTCTTGTAAGGAATACTGCTACAGTGATCTACATCATAACCTGCTCCATAAACAAAGATACTATGAATTACTAACTAGATTCCATGAAGTGTTTACTCAGACTGCTTGAAAAAGATATTCTACATAACATGCAACTTCCTGTGGTTATGCATTAAGCATTTTTAATGATATGTACCAACATACAAGTGAAACAAGTAAACATAAGAACATCTACTCTATTACTATTTAAAAGCATGATACGGTAATTCTTAAAAATGTGCATCAAACTATGTAAATGAGGGCAATTAGGTTTGTTCTAAAAGTTCTGGGAGCCTCAGAATTGTCCTTATTTCGTGTAGTAACTTCTGTTAAAGTTCTTGAATTTCCACTCTGAAAACTTGGTTGCTGAGAAATCCAGAACAGCAGCTAAAGTATTCTGAGCTGCCCTGGGCTTTGGGGGGGATATTAAAGTTATCTCTTCACCATAGCCATGGTTATCTGTGTTGTTAATGTTAATTCTTCAACATATGGGTTATGGATACAACTCGGCTGCATTTCACAGACTTATGGATACAACTGTTGAGCTCCTCCCTCTTGCACATAATGCCCCAAGTCAGCCTACAATACGTCACATCGAGTTTGCTGCCTTATAGATCTTAAGATATAGCAGGGACAAGGAAATGACAGTAAAAATAGGGCTCAAACATGGGAAAAAAGGTTCTAAAACATCCACAAGATCAGTACAGAAGATGACAGGAAAGAGGGAGAGGAGCTGAGGAAGAATGAAAAAGGACAACACAGATGCATTGTAATGAGTACACCAGCCTTGACTAATCTGCGAGTTATTCTGTCAATTCAACAGGCTGTTTCTTACGAACAAATATATTGGTGTTTCCTGATGCAATGTGAAATGATCAGCACTTAACTGTAAACCATTGTACTATTGTGGGTTCCAAGCCGTGAAATGATCAGCATTTAACTGTAAACCATTGTACTATTGTGGTACAGTCAATGGTTTTAGTTTTCCCAACATAAACATGTTAATTGATTATACTAGCAGGTCTTGTACAACTTAAACACTGGGATGCAAGGCCTGCAAGAGAAACAAATCTTTTCTTTTAAAGAAGAGCTGCAAACACTAAAGACATGGTTTCCAAGTGGCTCAGTCAGGTTTCATATGGCAGTCACCATACTGTGATCATCTAAACGTGCTAAGCAAATAAGGCAGATACCATGCAAAGAACGGAAAAAAAGACTAGGCAAAGGTACAAGCAAGTCAGCAATAAAAGTGAGGGAGCGTTAGTGGCAAGCCGGACGGCCACGGCAAGGCCCTCCCCCATGCGCCCGGGTTCACATGTAGCACAATTAACAATGAGATATTCCTTATGAAAGGCAGCTACTTAAAAATCAGAGAACTTGTAGCACAGTTCTGAAAATGTTGCATATCCATTCTGAAGCTGCCAATAAAATGAGAAAGGCATACCTGTTCTTCGTACAAACTCGGGTACTTGGCTTTTCTCTGAGCAATGGCAACTTCAGTGGGGATCATTATTAGTGTGTGTGTGTGGTGGTGGGGGGCTGTTGCAGGCATAACTCTGAGCTTGGGGACTACTAATGTCAGAAAAATACCCATCTGTGAAAGGATTCCAATTTAGTGCATTTATGGCTACATGTTTGCAACTGCTTAGGCGACTCTCAGTCCCTTAGAGTAAACCTTTATCATGTTTAACATTATACTCAATTTTTCAGCACTGCAAAACTCATTAATACAGCCTTTAAAGACAGGATGACATAAGAAAAGCAAATGAGAGTTAAAATCATGCCTAAAAAGACATACGTTCTTTCCAAGACATACTCAACCAATAAGGAATTAATATTAAGTAATACCAGGAAAGAGACAAAGATTAAGTGTCTGCTTTCAAAGCTGCAACATACCATTTAGTGTGTCACAAAATAATACGAGTACCCCCTCACCCAGGTGACTACCTCCATGTTTCATTATAAAATAACTGGTGGAGTCACCCTTTGCCTTACTTTCAAGCTCCACTCAGGACTGTAGATTGAGAAACACCCTGTATATGACCCACAGTGAAGGAATTTCTAACCAGCTACATTACATAAAGGATTTATTAAGCAGATTATTTTTTTTTAACAGTAGAGTGCAGTCTGGTTGTAGGCACACTATGATTCTGACGGTTGCCTTCTATTTATTTATATCAAAAGTTGTGCAAATTCAGATCTATGACTACCAACTCGAGGCAAGAGTGGTTTACTGTAGATCAAGTGATAGCTGGTTCCATTGGACCATGGTGGTTTTTCAACTTGTCAAGAGGGACTGGAAAAGAGTACAGTTGTCAAGTTGCACTTGCAGTGAATAATATGAGCAGCTACTGTTACTGTTGCAGTAGCCTTTGACTATTTGGGTTATATCCTGCCCAGGATACATCCAGCCAGTCTTCAAAAAGCTCTGACTCCCTCCCACACATACACTCAGACTGCTTGATTGGCTAACCCTTTGGAGGGATATCAGCAGTGAAGAGTGTAGGCAACTTCAGGACTACTTCTCCAAGCAAAGAGAAAGCTTACTCATCCTGAATTCACAAAATATATAAACACAAAATTTTTTATCTCAACTAACTATACAAATTAGAATGGGGTGTTGGGTGGGTGTGGCTACTGCATAAGTGAGGAATTTGAACATCAATTGTTACAGCAACTGCAACTTGCACAGCTGTTCTATGTTCATCATTTTCTTCGCTGCAGCAGCCTTTGGCTACTTGGGTTGATTACCAAGCTTATTCAGCCCAGGAGGAAGATGATGATTCCAGATGTTCATGGAGAAAGGTCCTTGCAAAGCCAGTCCTGGACCTGAAGAGGTAACCCAGTATGAATGTTTCATGAAAGTATGTACAGAGCATCACGTAGTTGCCTCAAGAGTCTACCCCTTTTCAGTACACCAACAAAAAAAACAAGGCTCTACTAGAATGTACCTTAATCCTGCCTGGGAATGTTTTACCATGGTGTGGATAGCAAAGATACAGCAAGGAAAAAACAAATAGAATTGCATGAATTGACACAGGTTGCCTTTTCCACTCCCACACTAGGGGTTTCAGCTGTACTGCTTTCCTAACGGGCATGACAATGACAAGGTTATCAGAGTTGCAAAAATATAACCAGAATATATAGACTATTCTCCCAATCTTACAACTTCTGAAATAAATATGAGAGAGAAACTGGCTAGATTCAATGTACACGCACAGTAAGAGCACACTCACAGTATGAGCATACATTGAGATATTTCCTACATCTAACAGTTTTACTTTTCCATGCCTATGGGGTTACTCCCATGAACAGCTGCAATCTGGAAACCCTTGCAGATGTCAGATCAAGAAATCAGTTAGTCTACAGGAAAAATGAACTAAAAATTGCCAAAATAGCTGGTTCAAATTTAAACAGAAACCTCTCCATCAAAAAAAAAATAACCCAGTTAACTCATCTGAATATCATGTGACCTTAGTTTAAAGAAAAAAAAACCTCTTTGTAGAGCAGCTTGAGCAAAGTGGGAAATGAAGAGGATCACCCACAGGCAGACATACTGGAATGGCTGACAAATACCGTTTGCCAAAGGAGTGAAAAAGAAGTTATGTTCTTACCATAACGTTCCATGTGAATAGTTCATCTTGCCTTTGTTCTTGCAAATGGGTTCGGAGCCGATCCTCGGCTCCAAGACGGCCACTTCTACAGCTCTGCATCTTGAGAAAGCTCGAGGCACAGTCCTATCCCATAGTCCCCTAATGCTAATCCTCAGATCTAGTTTGCTAACACCAGAAGATAACAATGCACCCTAGGCGCTTGCAGTAAATTAAATTAAAGATAAGGGGCACCAATGCCCTAAATACCTAGGTACTGAGAAGTGCACCCTGACAACAGAATAAGCCAGAGACTGAAAGGAAGGTGTTGAAGACAAGCTGAACTAGAATCCAAATCATTCCGTTCTCCGAAAAACCATAGGCCGGGGGATGGAGGGTGGGTAGTAAGAACAAAGGCGAGATGAACAATTCACATGGAACGTTATGGTAAGAACATAACTTCTTTATGTGAAATTGTTCAATCTCGCCATTTGTTCTTACGCATGGGTAGTGTCCCTAGCTCCTTTACCCTGGGTGGCTCATGGGAGAACATTCCTGAGGACCGTGGAACCAAAGGAGGCCCTATCTTTGGAGTTCTTGTCCAACTTATAATGGAGAATGAAGGTATGAGGCTTCGCCCAGGTTGCTGCCGCACAAACAGTATCCAAAGGCAAATGGGCTGCATGGGCTAGAGATGTGGCCATCGCCCTGGTAGAATGAGCCTTGGGTTGAAAAGGTAATTGCTGTTTCGTCTGCGAATAGATAAATTTAATACAATCTGTGAGCCATTTAGACAAGGTAACTTTCGTAACCGCCATACCTTTTCTTTGGTCAGCAAAGGATATAAATAGCTGGTCTGATTTTCTGTCAACTTTTGTCCTTTGCAAATAAAACCAGATTTGTCTGTGGACGTCTAATTTATGCAGCATATATTCCAACTTGTTAGTGTGATTTTTGAAAAAGGTGGGAAGTTCGATGGATTGGTTAATATTTGAAAGTGAACAAACTTTTGGGAGAAAAGACGGATTGGTGCGTAATGTCACTATCCGAGTGGAAGATCAAGTAGGGAGGTCGAACAGATAGCGCGTGTAATTCCGAAATTCTACGAGCGCAGGTGATAGCCACCAAGAATAAGGTTTTCCATGACACGAACTTGAGAGGCTGGTTCAAAGGGGGGTAACATCAACTGGGATAAAATTAGGTTAAGATTCCAAGGAGCAACTGGGTTACGAATGGTAGGACGGAGGTGGAAAGTGCCTTTCATAAATGCCTTACATAATCTGTGGGACATGATGGAAGAATTTCTTTCACCCACATGAAAGTTCGATATGGCTGCCAGTTGGACTAATTGTGGACGATGATGCTCCTTCCTCAAAGATCTTAGACAGAAACTCCAAAATTTTGTGCACCGGTGCTTCTGTTGGATCTAATCCTTGTTGTAATGCCCAATAAGAAAAACGTTTCCACTTGCTCTGGTAAGTCTTTGTAGTGGATGGTTTGAGAGAGGAAACAATTATGCGTTTAACCGCAGGGGACAAAAGGCTTGACCTGGCTAGGATGGGAAGAGGAGCAGCCAAGCTGTCAATTTCAGGGTCTGCAGGGATGGATGAGGGGCTCCTGACGCATGGGGTCAAAAGGTCTGGAACTGGGTCCAGAATCCATGGCTCCTTGATTTGATGGGCCTGAAGAAAGGGGAACCAGATCTGTCGAAGCCAGAATGGAGCTATTAGAATTATGGTCTTTTCCAGACGTTTGGCTTTCTGTAGAAACCTGGGGATTAATGGAATGGGTGGAAAAGCATAAAAAAGACCCGGGGGCCAATCGTGAACCAGTGAATCTCTGGGGATGCTCCCTGGTGGAAGGAGAAGGGCAAAGTAGCTTCTGCATTTGGCATTCATCGGGGATGCAAAAAGGTTGCAGCAAGGCTGGCCCCACTTGCGGAATATCACTTCCGCCACGTGAGATTTCAGAGACCACTCGTGGGGTAACAGGATGGCTCTGCTCAACCTGTCCGCAATTACGTTGGACGTCCCGGGAATGTGCGTTGCTATCAGAAAGCGTCCAGTGGAGACAGCCCATTGCCAGATCCTGAGGGCCTCTCTGCATAGTGGATAAGATCTTGCTCCTCCCTGTTTGCTGATGTACCAGACCACTGACATGTCTGTCTGGACTGCCACTGTTCCTTGAGGTAAGACGCTGTGAAAGTGTTGCAACGCTAGAAACACCGCTCTTAGCTCTAGGACATTGATGTGCAGTTTGCATTCTGTTCTGGACCATTGACCTTGGACCGTCTTTCCCTGGAACAAACACCCCCACCCGATCAGGGAAGCGTCCGTGGTTACTGTCACTATCGGAGTTGGTAGGGAAAAGGCCGACCCTGTGTCAAGTCTTGAGATAGCATCCACCATCGCAGATCCTGCTTGCAGCAGGATGTGATCAGAATTTCGTGTGACAACGGCAGGTGCTGATAGGATCATTGGGCGAACAGTAACCATTGAAGGATCCTCATGTGCATTCTTCCTAGAGGGACTGCAACAAGTGCGGCTGACATTAATCCCAGGGCTTTCAAAACCTGTTCTGCTGTAGCTTTTGTCTTTTGAAGGAGTACTGCAATCTGTTCCCTTAGTTTTGAAACCCTTTCTGGTGGGAGCCTGACCAAAGTAGTGTCCAGTTCTGCCCCTATAAATGAGATATGCTGTGATGGCGATAAGGTAGATTTTTCAAAATTGACTGTAATGCCAAGACGGGAACAAAGACTGATTGTGTAATCTCTTGCTTGGAGAAGATGATACTCGGTGGTGGCGGAGAGGAGCCAGTCGTCTAGATACGGAAACACCCGGAATCCTTGTTGTCTCAAGTGAGACACTACTACTGCCATACACTTGGTGAACACCCTGGGGGCTGAGGTGAGGCCAAACGGCAGAGCTCGAAACTGAAAGTGACTGGCTCCCAGCCGGAAGCGCAGGAATCTCCTGGACGGTCTGGCCATCTTTATGTGGTAGTACGCATCCTTGAGATCTATAGAGCACATCCAGTCTCCTTCCTGCAGAAAAGGAAGGATGGACTGTAGCGTGGCCATCCGAAACTTCTCCTTCACTACGAAGGCGTTTAGTTTGCCGAGATCCAGAATTGGTCTCCAGTCCCTTGTCTTTTTTGGAACTGAAAAGAACCTTGAGTAAGTTCTGGATCCTATTTGGTCTGCCGGGACTGTTTGGATGGCTCTTTTTCTGAGCAGCTTCTGAATCTCTAAGGCTGCCTGATTCCGCAGATTGGGTGGAACGTCTGGGAATCTTTTGGTGGTAGGGGGAACGTTTATGAATTTTGTCGTAACCTCTGGTAATTATACTTTGTACCCACGAATCTGAAGTTAAATTTCGCCAGGCCAGTGGGTACAAAGTTAAGCGTCCCCCGACTACCTCCAGAGCAGGACAGTTGGGCCTCCTCTCAGGAGTGCTGGAAGGGCTTGCCAGAGAAAGTATCTCTGTCGCCCTGGTTTTGCAGACCCCCTCTGTCGCTTGGTCGGCGTCTTCCATTCCTTCCCCCTCCTCTGCCTCTGGAAGGAGCATTATCACTCTGTGTGGACTGAAAGGAACCCTGTGTCTTACGGAACCACATCTTTCCGCCTCTTTGCCCTTTGGGATATGGTCTGGAAGGGACAGAAAAACTGACTCCTACAGCAGATAGGGTCTTCCCTTCTTGCTCATACCTAGTGAGGGTCTCCTTTACTTTGGGGCCAAAAAGAGAGGCACCATCAAACGGGACGTTAGTAAAGGAAGACTTGAAGGATTCCGCAAAGGAGCACAGCCACAGCCAGGATGGTCTCCCAAGTGCAATCGCTGAAGCTGCCGCTCTACTCGTACCTTCGGCCACATACGAAATGAGCCTCATGGAGGAGTTGACTACAGAGTTAAGGGTATTAAGTTGTGCTGTTACTTTCTCCGTAACAGCAGCATCTGTATGACCCTGGAGAGCATCTCCGAGTTCCTTGAGGAGATCCCTCTGTAAACGCGTAAAATGCGTCAAGTAGTTCAGCGATCGCATGGAAAAAGCCGCAGAACTGAAAACGCCCTTCCCATATCTGTCCATCATCCTAGAATCCTTATTAGGAGGATGGACAGTGGAAGAGTACTCTGACATGTCCTTTTTAGTGGCTGCCGCCACCACCATAGGATCCACTGGAACACCCTTTGTAAGAAAACTCTTGTCCTGGGGGGCTGTTATAAACTTATTCGGTCTGCGGGGAACTGGTTCCACCATGTCAGATGTCTCCCAAGCCCTACGAGCTATCAAGTCCATAAGTTCGTCAAAGGGAGGGGTCACCCAGGAGGTAGAAGGTAGAGCCCCGAATGCCTTCAGCAATACTGATTCATCCACCGAAAGGTTAAGTGGCTGCCAATCTCCCCTCTGTTTTAGGATCTCCAGGATGTCTGCAAAGGAGACATCCTCCGAGGGGGACTGTGGGGACCCTTCTGCTTCACCTAAATCTGTATCTGATGTAAGAGATTCTTGTGGGGAATCTATGTGCCTCCTCTTGCACAGTCTTTTACTTGGTACTTCTTCAGATGGGGCTTCTGGAGAAGCGTCCGAGGAACCGGGAGCACCCTCTGGGGGCAGCTGAGGCATTGGGTCTTGACGCTTTGTAGGAGCCGAGGATACAGAAGTCGAACGTGGGCCCTTAGGGGGAAGAGACAAAGAATCCGATGAGATATGCATTTGTTTCGACAAGACCTTCCTCATGGCGTCCAAGGCACCGGTACCCGGATCCGAGGACCTACCTGGTTCCGAGAAACCAGGAACAATCCCCGAGATCGGGGGTCCGGGCTCCGACCCAGAGGACTGTGCCGAACTAATCTGAGCCGAGGCTCCTAGGGGGAGAGTTGGTACCGACAGCTCGATTCGACTGTCCGCCCCGGAACCCAGGAACGATAGTCGACTCCGGGACCCCTCGATCCGTTCCGAGGGTGTCTAGGTCAACGGTACCAAAAGCACAGCTGTAGGTTTTGGTATCGAGGGTTCTACCATCATCGGAACTTCGACTCTCGGCTCCAAAGACTCGACAGGTCTCGGAGGAGGAGCAGTAGATGACCCAAGGAGGGCTTCGAGTTTCGAAACCAGCTGGGACGAAACTTCGATCAATTTGGAAAGGGTCGAGTTCTCCATTAACTTCTGTATCACTCGATCCACATCTGAATCAGATAAGGGTCTCTAAGAGCGGGTCGAAGGGGCCGAAGTAGTCACCGAGTGAAGGATCGATGGCGGCGGAACCTCCGAAACCGGCTCCAAGACCGGAGTCTCGATCAAAGATATACATTCGACAGCCGACTCCGAAGTCTGTGGAGCCAGTGTCCGAATCTTAATGGAGGTGCTCGGAGCCGAAGACTTTGGCTCCGACACTCACGAAGACTTGGACCCCTTCGAAGACTTGGATATCAATTCAGCCTTGTCAAGGGCCTCCTGAAACTCGGGTTTTAACAAACCCCTGTCTACTAACTTCCTGCGCCTCTCCATCATGACCCTCCCACTAAAGGAATGACAAATAGAACTGTCCTCCTGTAAGTGGAGAGGGCCAAGACAGTAGACACAGGAAGAGTGGTTATCTGTGATGGACATTTTTTGTCCGCATTGACATTTCTTGAAACCTGATTTTTGTTTCTCAGACATGTTGTAATACTCCGAAGATATATATATATATATATATATATATATATATATAAACACCAAAATATTTAAAAGTATGTAAACATATATAAGATAACACACACTCACAAAAAACTTGAGCCTTTCCTAAAGAAAAAACACCCGTCGACCCAAACAGGATAACAGGCCTAAAAATTGCCTTTAGCAAAAACTTTATAAATAATAATAATAATAATAATAATAATAATCCCACTACAACTACTCTAGTAAAAGACTAATATTTTGCTATCAACTATCTGTACTAAATTAAAGGTAAGCTAGACAGAACTTCAAAAAAATTGAAAAAACTTTACTGGCCTGAGCTTCTGCGATGCATCCGCTGTCGCGGCAAACTAGATCTGAGGATTAGCAATAGGGGGATAGGACTGTGCCTCGAGCTTTATCAAGATGCAGAGCTGTAGAAGTGGCCATCTCGGAGCCGAGGATCGGCTCCGAACCCATGCGTAAGAACAAACGGCGAGATTGAACAATTTCACATCAAGCCATATGACAAAACTACAAACTTTTGAGGACCACAGGTAATAATCCCAGACAGCTCTCTGCTTATAGGCGAAGCACAAACTATAAAATCATCTCCACTGGTTAACAGAAGACTTCCTAGTAGCTGGATTTCATGACTCCTTTAGTACCTGTTGTAAGTTCTCATAAAAAGGATGCATACAGGAAAATTCCTGACCACATAAAAGAAAAAGCATCTGTTTCCCAGGCCTACCTGAAAGGAATTCTGGTGCAAAATTTGCCTCCTTTCAAAACATAAAATTGAGCAAACAAGATCCATTTGAGGTGCTCCCCACAAAGTACAGTTTTGTACCTACCATAAATGTAGATGTTCGAGTGCATATACTGCTGCAGTCATCACACTTGGGGTTATCCTGCCGTCAGGCGGTCCCGCAGTCGGCCGAATCCCAAAGTCTTGGTCCGGTGTCGGTTGTCGTCACTTATTCCCTGATGTCAGTGCGACAGGGGGATAAAAGAGGCAGCAGATGCCATTTTCTTCAGTTTTTCTTGCCCCAGATGTCAGGTGCCACCAACTAGGAAGGCAATACAAATAACTATGCAGAAATACCTTAGTAGATAAACAATAGTACTAAGATGTTAGCAAATACACCATATAGACATGCATCCAATAGATTGATGTACATGGAGTTATAACTAACACCCTGGTATGTAGAGGTGATGGTGGGAGGGTAACCTGGACTGCAGCAGTATATACACTCGAACATCTACATTTATGGTAGGTACAAAACTGTACTATGTTCATCGTGTTATACTGCTGCAGTCATCACACTTGGGTAGAATCCCAAAGCTATGGATGGGTGGCTGGTACTAAACTGGGTTAGGTGAAGCTAGGATGCCCTGCAGAACTGCAGTGGCAAAACCAGCTCTGTTTTTTGAGTATAATGGAAGGTGGTAGTGCTTGGTAAAAGTGTGCACTGAACTCCAGTAGCTGCCTCCAGAATGTCCTTGGTTGGAACCCCCCTGAGAAAGGCTGCTGAGGTTGCTGTAGCCCTGGTAGAATGGGACCTAATATTAACAGGCACTGCTTTCCCATGATGCGAGTAGCAAAAGCGGACACAATGTGCTATCCATTTGGAGATGGCCTGTTTTGAAATGGCCTTTCCTTGTGAACCTGCAGCATAGGATACAAAGAGTTGGTCCGTTTTTCTGAAGGTCTTTGTCTTATCCAAATAGTAACGTAGCTGTCTGTGAATGTCCAAAGAGTGAAGGAGTCTTTCTCCTTTATTCTTGGGGTTTGGATAAAAGGTGGGTAAATGAATGGTCTGATTCAAAGCCACACTGGATACTACCTTTGGCATAAAGGTAGGGCTAGTTCGTAAAGAGACTCTGTCTTGATGGAAAATGAAAGATTCCAGTGCCATAAGTGCCTGTAGTTCTGAGACCCTGCGTGCTGAGGTGATAGCCAGCAACAGAGCTGTTTTCCATGACAAGTATTGTAGTTCTGCTGAGAAGGCTGGTTCGAAAGGAGGCAATTTCCTCATATGCAGCTTTGCATGTGGAATTAGTTGAATGCAGGATGCCATGAACCCCAATGCCTGCAGAATTTTCCTTGCAGTGAGCTGGGTAAAAGTTGCCATCTTTTTGAAGTATTGAGTCAGTTGTTTTTGTTTGTCTGGCGTGAGATAAGCCATCTGGGACATTGTATTTAAGTTGGCACCCAGGAATATTATGTCTTGTGAGGGTATTGGCTTTGACTTCTTTTTGTTTACTGTGTACCCTAGGCAACTTAGCAGCTTTGTTACAAATGCCAGATGCTGTAATAGAATGGCCTTGCTGTCCGCTTGGATCAGGCAGTCGTCCAGATATGGATACATTTGTATTCCTCATTGTCTGCAGTATGCAATTACTGATGCCAGGCATTTCGTAAATACTCTGGGCGCAGTACAGAAGCCAAAGGGCAATGCAGAGAATTGATAATGCGTTGTACCTGCCAAAAATCTGAGGTATCTTCTGCAATCTTGTCTGATAGGGACTGCAGGTATGCCTCTTTGAGGTCCAACGTTACCAGCCAAGACTCCTTGCCCAGCATGGGAAGAAGCTGCTGTAGTGTGAGCATTCTGAATTTGGGTACCTCCAGGTATGTGTTTAGAATTGAGAGGTCTAAAATGGGTCTCCAGGCTTTGTCCTTTCTTGGTACTAGAAATAGTCTTGAGTAAAAACCTTGACCTTGCTCCTTTGTAGGTACCTTTTGAATTGCTTTCATATCCATGAGAGCTGAAATTTGCGTTTGTGCCTCTGTCCATTGGTTTGGAGGCAGATTTGGCATGCCTCTCATCCGTGGTAAAGTGTGAAAATGAAATCTGTAGCCTCGGGTAATAATATCCAGAACCCATTTGTCCTTTGTTTTGATGCGCCACTTTTGTGGAAATAGAGCCAGTTTTCCTCCCAAAGGTGCTGCCAGGGCAATTTTGCTTGGCAGGCGAAGAGGGAAGTCATTGTGTTTGTTTTCTGGAGGGTTGAAATCTTTCGTCTCCACCTCTTTGAGTTGTTGTATGCCATTGTCTAGGCCTGAAAGAACCTTGTGGCTGGCCTCTGCCCCTTGATCATCTGTACCTACCCCTTTGGGGTCTATCTGATGCAGGAAAGGACCAGTTTTTTTGATTGCCAGTTTCTGCTGAAACAAGGAGGTTGTACCTGTAAAAAATCTGTCTGCATAGATTTTGCCTTTTCTTCCATTTTCTTTAAAACTTACTCTGCTTTGACACCAAATAACACATCTTTCTGCAATGCAGCATCCAATAACTTTGCTTTGACATGTTCTGGTAAGGCTTGCTCTTTTAGCCAAGCATGTCTACGTATTACAGATCTTGAGACAGCTGCTCTACATGAGGCTTCCAATGAATCAAAACCACACTGTAAGGTATGCTTTCCTACCTGTTCTGCTGCATGCAGCAAATCCTGCATCTCTGAAATCAGGTTGATCTGTCTGAGGGATCATTTTCTGCTTTAACTGTGTAATCAAGTACTGCTGGTATTTTAGCATGTGGAATTGGCAAGTTTAAGGCCCTCATGGCCAAAGTGGCAGACGTATACACTTTCTTCCCCCATCTTTCTAATGCTCTGGAATCTCTTTCAGAAGGTAGTGTATTCTTAGCAGTAGAGGCCTTAACCCCTTTGGACCCTGGGAAATGGTTTTGGGGTCTGCAACAGGGCTTTTATATAGAAACTTATGAGAATCAGGAACTCGGTAGTATCGGTTTTGTTTATCTGGTGCAGGAGGTAAGGAATCTGGGTTTAGACTAGATTCGGTGTAAACATCATCCAAAATGTCTAAAACTGGAGGAATTGCAAGAGGTCTATGCTGTGGGAGAAGGAACTCACTGAGTCTTTTCTTAGAGTCAGAGTAATCTTGGCCTTACCAGTGGAAGTGTTCCCTCATGGTGTGTAAAGTTTCCCCAAAAGAGTAGTCTTCAGGGGGGAGACAGAGGGAATGGACTCTTCAGCATCTGAGTCTTCATAAGGAGGGAAGGAATAATCCTGATCCTCAGAGTTAGCTGAGGAAATGGATGCTTGGTCAGAGAAAGGATAATTTTCCTCTAGTCTAGGCCTTTTGTCTGGAGGGGGTTGTGAACCCCTGATAAGGGTAATTAAATCCTCAGCCATCTTAAGCATCTGTTTTTTATGCATAGGGGCCTGTGGGGGGAACTGTGGACCCGGTTTCCTAACTTTTAAGGGGGTTTTAAGTTTAGCATAAGACTTAATAGAGATAGTTGTCGGTTTGAAGACACCTTCAGAAACCGAAGGCCTGTCCAAAATCTCCGGATCACCATCAGGGTTGGCGTCCAAGGGGAGAGATGGAACCGTCTCCTGAGGCCCAGCTGATTCAGTCTGGGAGGCCGTCAGAATTTCTAAATCAGTGGTAGTCAGGGGCTGCGTAGGCGCCTCGCTGAAAACCGGAGAACCGGCGGTAGGCCTTGCTGTGGCCTCGGTATCTGGTCTTGGCCTTGGTTGCCTGTCCTTATCCTTGCGTTTTTTAATCATTGCTGATGTCGGTTGTTCCGACGACATGCTATAATTAAATTTTCTGCCAAAATAATGTCGGGCGAAATCTGCCCGACGCTTGATTGTACGTTTGTTGAACCTAGCACAAAACCGACAACCAGAGACGTCGTGGTCTGGGCCTAGGCAAGGAATACAATAAGAATGAAAATCCTTATGAGGTATTTGTTTCCCACAAGAAATGCAATTATTAACTTTATCTGACATCGGTCTGAGGCAAGAAAAGTTTCCCCAATGGGGTACTTGGCTTTAGAGAAGACTTCAGGCTGAAATTCGATTTGAAAATCTCAGGAACTAGTCGACCGGCACTTGCAAACTGCTTCTGCTTTGGGCACCGCGCGGCAAGAAAGACTGAAGAAAATGGCATTGGCTGCCTCTTTTATCCCCCTGTCGCACTGACGTCAGTGAAGAAGCGACGACAACCGACACCGGGCCAAGACTTTGGGATTCGGCCGACTGTGGGACCGCCTAACGGCAGGATAACCCCAAGTGTGATGACTGCAGCAGCATAACACGATGAACATCTGGATCTAAACCCCCCCCCCATTCAATTTCTTTGTGTGAGGGTCTGTCCAGCTTGTCTCTCGTCTGCCATTATATGTTGTTATGATATGCATGATGCTTGGGGGGGGGTATACAATGCTGTAGTGCTAACTCCTAAGCCTTCACAGCCAGCCTGCACGGGGGGGGGGGTTAGGACCTGGTACCCCCGTGCTTATCACACTACTCTGATGTTGTCTGTAATAACCTGTAATGCTCCAGGACCCACAGGTCATGAAGAGATTTTATAGCACAAACCATAGTGCCACTTGACATTTTTGTACTTTGGTCTGTTGGAACTGTCCCACAAGCCTTGCATCTTTACCTCGACAGAAAGTTTGCCAAGCAGAAAGTGATGCCGCTCATCACCTCCACTGATGCAATTCTTTTACAAAGCCCAAAACTAGAATCTGAAAACTCCAGAGGATGAGAAAGGTGTCCAAATTTTTTTTTAACTATTAAAATTTTCTCATGTTCAACCAGGCAAAATGAATCATGATAAACATACAAGCCATGAACCCTAGATTCGGAGATATTTTCCTGCTGAAGTCTCAGACTGATTGGAGAAAATCAAGGTTTCCACAAACAAATTCACCTTTTCCAGAGTTAGGAATGCCTGGAAGAGGTATTTCCAGAAGGCAGTCTGAAAGCATAATCCTGTACAACAGAGTCTTAAGGATTTTTGAACATTTACCTGGAAAGACTAGATTGAGAAGGAGTGAAGAAACATGTTAATGGCTCCTGACATCTAGCAAAAATGCCTGTAAAGATCAGCAAGTTTTCTAAATAAGAAAAAAAAAACATGAATGCCTTGCAGTCTGAAAAGAGCTATCCAGGAGCTAGACATTTTGTAACCACCCTTGGTGCTGTGAGTACTGCAAAGAATGGTTAATGTGACCAAAACAGAATCTGAAATTTTCTGAAGCCTGTGGCTAAGGGAATGTGATAGGCCTACTGTTACTATAAAACTCAGAAGAGGAATGACTGGTAACAGACTCTGACGGGTCAACATTTTGAAAGCCGGTACTTTCACAAACCAATTCAGAAAGGAATGATCTACAACTGGTCCCCAGGAGAGATTTGAAATCAGAAATTCTGCAGTAGAAGCCTTCCTCCCTTTGGCATAAAAAAATGTAAGTATTAAAACAGAATAAGCATGTGTTGAAGAACCAGGAAGGGAAAGGTTCATAGATTAGTACTAGACTAACTGCCCTTACGAGCCATTTCAAGCCTAGCCAATTACCCCTTGTGAGACTCAAACCCTGCACCTTGTGTTTGTAAGGCAAACACCTTAACCATTAGGCCACCGTCCCAACCCTATGGATTTTTGGTTTATAAGGTAAGAAGAAACTTCCCTGAAAGGAGGGCATGTATATCCAGAACAAACGGTAACCTTCCCGAACCAGTATAGTGCCAAAAAGTCTTAAACAAAATGTTACAAAAGGGAAAGAATGAGAGCCAGTCTACGGATTACAGTTAGAGATGTACGAACAAGAGGGGAGGTAGTGGAATGCTGGCACAGTCACTCTGAAGGTGTAGTGTGTGTGTCCCTTTTTTACCTTAAAGGATCCCCAATCTCTCCCGCCAGAGTTTTTTTGTTCACAGTTTATCAGGTGGCACCGACTGATTTTTAAAAATAAAAAAATAAAGCAAAAGGTTCTTAAGATTTACAATGTAGGGCTTGTAAAATCTTAGACACTCCCTGAATTAATTTCCCTCCATCATCAAATAGAGAACCTGAGTTGTAGCAGGGCCAAACAACACCCCCTTACTTAAAGCAGAGATAAAAAATCTCAGAATTTACTTCATACACAAACGTATTTTGATGTTTCTCAGGTATACCTTCTCAAAACAGTAGCAGAAGTGGTGCGCACTCACACACACACACACACTCGCGCGCGCACACACTCGCGCGCGCACACTCGCGCGCACTTGCTCGCGCTTTCACTGCAGCACGCTGCACACACACACTCGTGCGCGCGCACACACACACACACACTCGTGCGCGCGCACACACTCGTGCGCGCGCACACACACTCACACGCGCACACACACTCGCGCGCGCACACACACTCGCGCGCGCACACACACACACACTCGCGCGCGCGCACACACACACTCGCGCGCGCGCACACACACTCGCGCGCGCGCACACACACTCGCGCGCGCGCACACACACACTCGCGCGCGCACACACACGTGCGCGCGCACACACACGTGCGCGCACTCACACACACTCGCGCGCACTCACACACACTCGCGCGCACTCACACACACTCGCGCGCACTCACACACACACTCGCGCGCACTCACACACACACACACACACACACACACACACACACACACACACACACACACTCGCGCGCACTCACACACACACACTCGCGCGCACTCACACACACACACACACACACACACACACTCGCGCGCACTCACACACACTCGCACGCACTAAAGTATATTTAGATATGCTAGGCAGTTTAAAAATTGTAGGATTCTGACAGGTCATACCTTATGGAGGATGTGTGGCAGAACAATCCCACCAGCTGTCAACTCCACACAGAATAAAGTAGAAGATGGAAAATAATTTCCAGCTTGCAGTTTATTTTGTCTGGGGTTGACAGCTGATGGGATGGTAACAGTTAAGGAATTTTTTTTCTTTTCTAAGACTATATCTAGGATGAATGATGCATTTTTTTGGGGAAATGTGAAGCTGCCCCTAATCTGAAGGAGCACTGTATGCTGCAAATGGATTTACCGCATGCTAGGGCCATTCCACCTATCATACCAGCACTGGAGATTGTGTTAAAATGATGCCTGTAATAACCCTGACTCTCAGACTTCAGTCCTCAAAAAAGGCAGGAAAATGAACACCACCCCTCCCCTGTGGACAAGTAGGGAAGGATCGCCTTAGAAAAGGAAAACTTCTCTAATGAAGTTGGAGAGAACAAACTTTCTTCTGAATCAGAGCCTTTGGCTTGAGAATCAACCAGAGTTCTCTAAGTAAGAATCCTCTGACACTTTCCACAATATATTGAGCTAGCTAGTCTTCTGGCATGGATTTCTGTTTTCCACTATAGAAAGCCTTTAATAAATCCTTATGAAAAGGCAAAATGTCTTTGAATGAGCAATATAAAGTAGTTTATGTACTCACCATTACGTTCCATCTGTATTGCCCATTTTCATCCTTCAACAATTGGGTTCTGATCAGATCCTCGGATCCAACTCTGAAAAAAATGTGAAAGTACTTGGGAGAGACTTGAATACAGAGCCTATCTGGAGCACAATCTGAAGGACAGTTGTGTCCTTATAGCTTCTCGTTCTTTAAGAAGCAAAGTAAGAAATGGATGGGAGTTGGTGGGTGGGAAGCTGAATGAAAAGGAACAATACACACATCTGTTTGTCCACAATCACGGCGGAATTCCCGGGAATGTGCATTGCTATCAGAAAGCGGTTCGATGCTATCACCCATTGCCACACTCTTAGGCCTTCCCGACATAAGAGGTGAAATATGGTTCCTCTCAGTTTGTTGATGTACCAGCCCACTGCCATGTCATCTGATTGGACAGCAATTGTCCCTGAAGGGAGGGTTGACTGAAATGCTTGCAACGATAGAAGCACGGCCCTCAGTTTTAGGATGTTGATATGCAATTTGGCGTCTAAGGGGGGACCAAGCACCTTGGACAGTCAGGGATGCATCCATGGTCACTACAGCCTTGGACAGAGCAGAGGTGAAAGGGCAGCTCCATAGTTCCTGTTCAGAATTCATCTACCACATTAGATCCTGCTTGCATCGGTTGGTTATGCGGATTAAGTAAGACATCGGGTGTGTTGTGAGACCACTGATGCCAGGAACCACTGAAGCAACCTCATGTGGTACCTTGCTAATGGATTGGAACTACAGTGACTGCTGCAGCCACTGACCCCAGAAGTTGTAAGACTAAGTGAGCCAGGACTTTGTCATGAGAGGGTATCACTTGATGCTGTGACCTTAACCTTTGCAGCCTGTGAAGGGGTAGAGCAGCTATACAGGAATTGATGTTGAACACTGACCGGATTAATTCCATCTCTTGCATAGGTGACTGCTTTGACTTTTCCAAGTTTACTGAAATGCCTAAGTACTCTAAGGTCTAGGACAGAGTTTAAAGCATGAAGCAGTAGATGCCTGGTGGGGGCAGTGAGGAGCCAGTTTCTAGACAGGGAAACACACGGAATCCTTGTAACCTTAGATGAACAACCACCACTGCAATGCATTTGCTGAACACCCTGGGGGATGTGGTGAGAAAGTACAGTTGTGTACCTACCATAAATGTAGATGTTAGAGTGTATTCACTGTTGCAGTCATTACACTTGAGTTATCCTGCTGTCAGGCTACCCGCAGTTGGCCTGAATTCCAAAGTTTAGGTCTGGCGTCGGTTGCTGTCGCCTCTTCCCTGACGTCAGTGCGCCAGGGGGTATAAAAGATGCAACTGATACCATTTTCTTCAGATTTTCTTGCCCCAGATGTCAGGTGCCCCCAAATAGGTAGGCTAAATATTATGCCAATAAGTATGCATGCATTAAAGTAAACATTTCCTTCATCTACAAGCAAATACACCACATAGGTTGTATAGGATAGAGAAGTACAGATAAGTCCCAGCAAAGAAAAGGGAGATGGTGGGTGGGTAACCTGGACTGCAACAGTGAATACACTCAAACATCTACATTTATGGTAGGTACACAACTGTACTATGTTCATAGTGTTTCACTGTTGCAGTCATTACTCTTGGGTTGAATCCCAAAGCTGAGGTTGGGTGGCTGGGTCTAAATAGGATTAGGAGACGCTATAAGGCCTTGCAGAACTGCAGTGGCAAAGCCTGCTCTGGATTTAGAGTAGAGAGGTAAGTGGTAGTGCTTGGTAAAAGTGTGTGCACTGAACTCCAGGTTGCAGCTTCTAAAATGTCTTTGGTTGGTACTCCTCTGAGGAAGGCTGCTGAAGTGGCTGCTGCTCTGGTTGAATGTGGCCTAATGCCCTTAGGCACTGATTTGCCATGTTGTGAATATCAGAAATGAATGTAGTGGCTTATCCATTTTGAAATAGTCTGCTTTGAGATAGCCTTTCCTTGTGATCCTGCAGCATATGCTTTGAGATAGCCTTTCCTTGTGATCCTGCAGCATATGCCACTAAGAGTTGCTCAGTCTTTCTGAAAGCTTTAGTTCTGTCCAAGTAGAAGCGTAGCTGTATGTCCAAAGAATGCAGGAGTCTCTTACCCTTATTCTGTGGGTTTGGATAAAAAGTAGGCAAATGAATGGTTTGGTAAAGGGCTACACTGGACACTACTTTAGGCATAAATGTCGGGTTCGTCCTCAGAGAAACCCTATCTGGATGGAAAATGATAAAAGGTTCCACAGCCATGAGTGCCTGTAACTCTGTGACTCGTCTTGCAGAGGTTATTGCTAGGTGCAGAGCTGTTTTCCAAGATAAGAACTTTATTTCAGCTGTATTGGCTGGCTCAAAAGGCGGCAATGTGAGTTTTTCCAAGACATAATTGAGGTCCCATGCAGGTATTGGTGCTTTCCTTGGGGGGTCTTATGTCTTTGGCCCCTCTGAGGTACTGCCTTAGCAATGGATGTGAAAAAATAGGTGGTTCCGTATTGTAATCAGCTGAAATGCCAGAGACATGGATTTTAATTGATGAAAAGGATAGGCCTTTGTCCAGCATCTCAGTTAGGTATTGTAAATTCTGAGGAATATTTGGTACAAACGTGTCAATTCCTTGTGCCTGGTTCCAATCATAGAATCTTTTCTGCATAAGACTTTCTGGTACTGGGCCTCCTGGCCTCCAAAATAACATCCATCACTGCTTTAGAGAGAGGTGTGTTCTGAATGGCTACATTATCCGCCATGCTGCCAGATTTAGGGTTCTGAGTTGGCTGTGCAGGATCTGATTGTTTCGTTGGGTCAGTAAGTGAGGAATTAAGAGACAATTTCCAGGCTGGGCCTTGAGACAAGCTCTTTAGGATTGGGTACGAGTGCTGGCAAGGCCAGTCTGGAGCAATCAGAATCATTTTTGGCTTCTCTTGTCTGACCTTTAGAAGTACCTTGAGGAGGAGAATGGCATACACTGTTAGGGTTTTCCAGCTGAATGATAGAGCATCCTCATTCCATGCTTGCTTGTGATAAGTCCTTGTGCAGAATCTCTTTAGTTGGCAGTTGTGAGGGGAGGCAAATAGATCTATGTCTGGGCATCCCCATTTCATTGTTATCATGCTGAAGACTTGTGGATCCAATTTCCACTCGTGGGGATCTGTGAGGTTTCTGCTTAGTTCGTTTGCCAGAGTATTTTTCTTTCCTGGCAGGAATTGTGCTTGCAGGTATACTTGATAAGTCAATGCTGTGTCCCACAAAGTCATGGCTTGTCTGCAGAGGGGGTAGGAATGTGTGCCTCCCTGCTTGTTTATGTACCACATGACTGTAGTATTGTCCATCCTTATCAGTAGTTGTCCTGGATGAAGTAAATCCTTGAAAGCTGTCAGGGCATTTTGAACAGCTAGCATCTCTTTTTGATGGATATGAAGATGCATTTGGCTTGTGGGCCATGTGCCCTGAATACATTTTGCTGCCATGTGGGCCCCCAGGCATAATCTGATAAATCTGTTGTTATTGACTGCCTGGATGTGGGTAGGGTGAATGGCTGTCCCTTGTTGTGGATAGGGTGAATGGCTGTCCCTTGTTGTGGTGACAGGCCTGTGCCCACCATCGAAACTCCTGTTGCAGGCAAGGAATGAGGGTAATTAATGTTTCCAGACTGTGACAATGTTGAGTCCAAACACTTCTTAGATACCATTGTAGTTTCCTCATATGCAGTCTGGCATATGGAATTAGCAGAATGCCATGAAGCACAAAGCCTGCAGAATTTTTCTTGCAGATAACTGGGCCTTTGTTGCCAAAATTTGGAAGTAAGAAGTCAGTTGCCTTTGTCTGGCGTGAGATAAGCCACCTGGGCAGTTGTATTTAAGCTTGCACCCAGGAATATTATCTCGAGAGGGTACTAGTTTTGATTTCTTTTCATTTACTGTGTACCTTAGGCAAATTAATAATCTTTTTACAAACGTGAGAATGTCCTTGTTCTCTGCTTGAATAAGGCAATCGTCCAAGTAAGGATATATTTGAATTCCTCTGTCTGCAAAATGCAATTACTGGTGCCAGGCATTTCGTGAAGACCCTGGGCGCAGTAGATAAACCAAAGGGCAGTGCAGAGAATTGGTAGTGCATTGAGCTAGCTATGAAACTGAGGCATCTTCTGCAAGATTGTCCGATTGGGATATGCAGGTATGCCTCTTTTAGGACCAAAGTTACCAGCCAAGCCTTCTTGCCCAGCATGGGCAGAAGCTGCGGCAGAGTCAACATTTTGAATTTTGGGATGTCCAGAAATGTATTTAGAATAGACAGATCCAGTATTGGTCTCCAGGCTTTATCCTTTCTGGTTACCAAGAAAAGTCTTGAGTAAAATTATTGTCCCTGCTCTTGCTGTAGTACTTGCTGAATGGCCCTCATGTCCTTGAGGGAAGAAACTTGTTTTTGTGCCTCTGCCCATTGACTGTGTGGCAGGTTAGCATACTCTTTGTCCTTGGCAGGGTGTGAAAGTGGAACCTGTAGCCCTGGGACACTATATTCAAGACCCATTTGTCCTGGGTGATCATGTGCCAATTTTGAGAAAAAAGTGCTAGCTTTCCCCCTAAGGGGGCTGCCAAAAAGTGCTTGGTGCTGGCAGAAGGAAGTCATTGGGACCGTTTCCTGTATGGCTGTGATTTGTCTTCTCCACTTTTGGAGGTAGAAGCGTCCCACTGTTTAGGCCTGTATGAGCCCTGGGGCTGGGATCTGCCTCTGGGGCATCTGTATCTGCCTCTTTGTGACCGGTCTGACACTGGAAAGGACCAATTCTTTGTAGGCCAGTTCCTGCTAAATCTGGGTAGCTGTACCTGTAAGAAATCCTTTACTGTTTGCATAGATTTCGCTTTGTCCTCCATTTTCTTCAACACCTCCACTGCTTTAACACCAAATAAATCATGCTGTAATGGAACATCTAATAATTTTGCTTTAACATGACCAGGCAGATTCTGTTCCTTTAACCAAGCATGCCTCCTAATGACAGAACCCGTAACTGCAGCCCTGCAAGAGGCCACCAGAGAATCAAAACTACACTGCAATGTATGCTTTCCCACTTGTTCAGTTGCATGCAATAAATCCTGCATTTCCTTATTTTCTGTGCAATTAGTATTTGACATTTTCTGTTTTAGCAGTGACATTAAGTATTGCTGATATTTAAGCATATGAAATTGACAATTTAAAGCCCTCACTGCCAAAGTAGCAGAAGTGTAAACCTTTTTTCCCCATTTTTCTAGCGCCCTTAAATCCCTATCAGAGGGGATAGCGTTTTTTGCAGTAGAAGCCTTGACCCCTTTGGGACCCTGAGAAATAGTTTCTGGGTCAGCAGCAGAGTTTTTATAAAGAAATTTATGTGAATCTGGAACCCTGTAGTATCTGTCTGGTTTAACAGGGGCAGGGGGTAGAGAGTCAGGAAAAAGGCCGGACTCTAAAAATACATCATCTACAATGTCTAACACAGGAGGAATAGCCAGAGGCCTGTGTTGAGGTAATAAAAGAAAATCTCCAAGCCTTTTCTTAGATTCTGAGTAGTCTTAGCTCTCCCAGTGGAAGTGTTCCCTCATGGTATGCAGGGTTTTCCTCAAGAATAATCCTCAGGCGGAGAGGCTGAAGTGATAGATTCTTCAGCATCAGAATCCTTATAAGGAGGGCGAGAGTATTCCTGTTCAGAAGAGGAGTCAGAGGAAATGGCAACCTGATCTGAAGATTCATATTCTGTCTCTTGCCTAGGCCTCTTGTCAGGAGGGGGATGGGAACCCCTGATCAAGGTAATTAGATCTTCGGCCATTTTGAGCATGTGTTTTTCTAGGTATGGAAGTCTGTCCAGGAGAATGCTGTACTTGTCTCTGTCTTTAGAACTGCTTTAGTCTTTGCTTTGGAAGCTGAAGTAGGCTTTACATATAACTGTGTAGGTCTGAAAACACCCTCAGAAGCCGATGCCTGCCCAGCGGCTCTGGACCCATCTGAGGGAATAGTTTCCGAGTGTCTAACACCTTGAGTATCCACAGGCCTAGCTGGCTCCACATGGGAGTCGTCAGCAGCCTGTGGCACTGAGGTAGCTGACGTCAGGGGCTGCTAAAGCGCCTCACTGAGAACCGGCGACTGGCCTAGAAGAGGCTTGGACCTCGGATGCCTGTCCTTTTCTTTGTCTTTGTGCTTTTTATGAACTCCGGTCGTCGATTGTTCTGACGGCATTATATAGTTAAACCTTCAGCTAAAATAATGTAAAGCAAAATCGAACAGACGCTTAATAGTGCGTTGGTTGAATCTAGCACAAAACCGACAACTAGCAACATCGTGGTCGGGGCCTAGGCAAGGAATGTAATAAGAAAGAAAATCCTTAGGAAGTATTTGCTTTCCACAAGAAATACAATTGTTAACTTTTACTGACATCGGTCTGGAGCAAGAAAAAGTTTCTCCAACGGGGTACTTAGCTTTATTGAAGACTTTGGATCTGAAATTCAAATCTGAAAATCTCAGGAGTCGGCCGACTGGCACTTGCGCACTGCTTTTGCTTTGGGCACCGCACGGCAATAAAGACTGAAGAAAATGGCGTCAGCTGCGTCTTTTATACCCCTGGCGCACTGACGTCAGGGAAGAGGCGACAGCAACAGACGCTGGACCTAGACTTTGGAATTCAGGCCGACTGCGGGTAGCCTGCCAGCAGGATAACCCAAGTGTAATGACTGCAACAGTGAAACACGATGATCAAAAGGCAGTGTGCAAAATTAGGTATCTTCTGGAGCGTTTGTCCATCTTTATGTAGTAATATACAATCTGAAGATCTACAGAGCACATCTAATCATCTTTCTCCAGAAACCGAAAGATAGACTCTACCGTGACCATCCAGAATTTTGTCTGTCTGTCGAACAAACTTGTTCAAGACATTGAGGTCTAGAATTGGCCTCCAGTCCCTTGTCTTTTTTGGCACTAAAGAATCTAGAGTAAAATCCGGATACTGTTTGGTCTGGTGGGACTGTCTGGATGACTCTTCTGAAGCAGCTTTTGAATTTCTTGTGCTGCCACGTCCCTCTGACTGGGTGGAACATCGGGGATTTGCCTTTGCTGCTTTGGATAGACAGACAGCGAAGGGGATATAGTAACCTCTGGAAATTGTCTGCACCCACAAATCCGTTATTCTTGAGTGCCAGGCTAAATTGTGCAGAATGATTCTTCCCCTGACTGCATGCAGAGGTAGGCAATCGGGCTGCCGTTCAGAAGTGCTGGTAGGGTTATCCAGAGAAGGAATCCCTGGAAACCTAGTTACATATGGACCCCCCCCCCCCCTGCCATGGCAAGGGAGACTTCCACAGGAGTTCCTCCCTCTGCCCCAGGGGGAAAACTCACCATGAGTGTCCAGAAAAGGCCCTTGGGGCTTTTCTGGACACACATGGCGAGTTTTCCATGTGTGTCCAGAATAGGTCCTTGGTGCTTCCTGAGCCACATCTTCCCAATCCTCTGACCCCTAGAATAAGGTCGTAGAGAGGTCAAAAAATGTATGCCCACAGCAGAAAGGGTCTTTCAGTTCTTCTCACACCTGGCTAATGTGTCCCTGACTTTGGGGCCAAACAACGAGGTTGCATCAACTGGAGTGTTGACGAAGGAAGACTTAAAGGAGTCTTCAAAATAACACAAGCGCATCCAGGCGTGACGCCTAATGGCAATAGCTGTACCCACTGCCCTGGCCGTCGCTTCGGCTGTGTGAGCAGTAAGTACATGGAAGAGTTGGATATTGATTCTAGGTTTGCTAGCTGGGAGCCAACTTTATCGCATACCTCGTTAGACACTGCTCCTGCCAAGGTGCCAGAGAGCTCAGTGATCAGGTCCCCTTGAAGATGGGTAAAATATGGCAAGAAGTTCAATGTCCATATGGCAAAGGTCATTGAAGTGTAGACCCATTTCCCAAATCTCTCCATCGTCCAAAACTCCCTGTTTGGAAGATGAAGAGTTGGACGCTCCTCTGCGAGTTCCTTCATAGTGGTTGCCGCCATCACCATAGCATCTACTGCTAAGCCTTTAGACCACTGGGGCTGGTCCTCTGGTGCAGTAATAATTTTGTCCGGTCTCCAGGGGATTTACTCTATAGTGTCAGGGGCCTTCCAATCACGATGCACAATAAGCTTGATCAAATCATCGGCAGGTGGGGGTCACCCAGGAAGTAGAAGGTCGGGCATGAAAAGTCTGCAAGAAAACAGATTCCTCAGGGAAGGGGGTTGGTGGACTTCCAATCACCCCTCTGTTTTAAGATTTCCAGGATGAATCCAAAAGAGATATCTTCAGGGGGTGACCGAGGGGACCCCTCCCCTTCATTGTAATCTGCATCCTCAGTGTGACATTCTTCTGGAAAATCTAAGTGCTTCCTCTTACACAATCTCTTGCAGGGGTTCCTCAGGGGGAAGGTCCAAGGACGACTTCTAAGAGGGTATCCTGCGGTAGGGTGTCTTGCTGCTCCCGTGCCCGCTGTCTGAATACAGTAGACTGTGACAGCAGCGAGCCAGAGGATACATTGATGACATTCTGATGGAGAGGGTGCTAAATGTGATGGGAGCCTGCAAAGTACAGTTGTGTACACTTACCATAAATGTAGATGTTTGAGTGTATTCACTGTTGCAGTCATCACAAATGGGTTAAGCTGCCAGGGGTAGCCCTCAGTCGGCCTGAATACCAGAGGTTTAGTAATTCTGCATTGGTTGTTATCGCTCCAGGACTGACGTCAGGTCATCAGTGGTATTAAATCAGGCAGCTAACACCATTACATCAGTTTTTCTTGCCCTGTCAGGAGCCCCCCAAAGAAAGAGGGAGCTAGGTTATGGTGGAAGACCACCACCAGTAGAAAGTAAATACAAAAAATAAAAGAAATCCCTGTAAGGAAAGAGGAAGAGAGAGAAACAAGGGGGATGAAGGGAGAAAAACCAGGACTGCAACAGTGAATACACTCCGACATCTACATTTATGGTAAGTGTACACAACTGTACTATGTTCTTCGTGTTTCACTGTTGCAGTCATCACATTTGGGTTGACGCCCAAAGCTGAAGAAATGGGTGTAGGCAGTCAAGACGACTGTGGGCTGGCTATGACGCCCTGCAAGACAGTGGTAGCAAAGCCTGGCCTGGATTTGGAAATGATAGGCAGGTGGTAATGCTTGTTGAAGGTATGAACAGATGCCCATATTGCAGCCTCTAGGAAGTCCCTGGTGGAGACTTCTCTGAGAAATGCTGCAGAGGTGGAGGTTGCTCTAGTGGAATGTGTCCTGACCCCCCCCCCCCTCCCCCTGGGGTTGTTTCCCATGCTGTCTGTAGCAGAAATGGATGCAGTGTGCTATCCATTTGGAGATTGTTTGGATATGGCCTGGACCTCTGCTCCTCTTGCGAAGCTAACAATTGATCAGTTTTTCTGAAAGATTTATTAATATCCAGATAGAATCTGAGCTGTCTATGCACATCTATAGAGTGCAGAATCCTTTCCCCCTTGTTTTGTGGGTTAGGGAAGAAGGTGGGCTAATGTATGGATTGGTTGAGAGCCACACTGGACACCACTTTAGGCATGAAGGATTGGTTAGTCCTGAATGAGACTGTCAGCATGGAAAATGATGGACTCTACAGCCGTGAGTGCTTGTAGCTCTGATACTCTTCTAGCTGAAGTGATTGCCAGAAGCAAGGCTGTTTTCCAAGACAGAAATTTTAATTCTGCTGAAGCTGCAGGTTCAGGGGGGGGGGTGTAGGGTGAGCTTTTCCAACACAAAGTTAAGGTCCAAAGCTGGGGTAGGAGCTCTTCTGGGTGGCCTTAAGTTGTTAGCCCCACTTAGGAACTGTTTGATGAGAGGGTGTAAGAAGAGCGGAGGCTCTGTGCTGTAATGAACAGAAATAGCAGAGGCATGAATTTTAATAGAAGAGAAGGATAAACCCCTGTGTAGTAGGTCTGCCAGGTAATACAGGGTGAGAGGTAGGAAGGGCTGTGCCGTTCCGGCTCCCTTAGCCTGGATCCAGGTGCAAAACCATTTCCACTGGTCAGCATAGGATTTCCTAGTGCTGGGGTGCCTGGCCTCATGTACATCTAGAACTTGTTTGCTTAGGCTGGCAGCTTGAGGGGTGGTCAGGGAATAAGCCAGGCTGCCAGGTTGAGGGTCTGCAATTGGGGATGCATGAATTCTCCATTCCCCTGGGTCAGGAGTATAAGGATCTGAGGTAGGTGCCATGGTGGCAGGGGTGACTGGCTGTGCAGCAGTGGGTTGTGGTTGCAAGCTGCTGCCCACCAAAGAAAATCTTTCCTTAGACAAGGTATCATTGGTAAGAGTTTCCAGGTCTTGAGAGTGTTGACACCAAATGCTTTTTAGGTACCATTGTAGTTTCCTCATATGCAGTCTGGCATATGGAATGACTAAGATGCAGGAAGCCATGAACCCTAGAGCTTGCAGTATTTTCCTTGTGGTTAACTGGGTTCTGGTGACTAGTTGAGAGAAGTAGTCAGGTAGGCTTGTTTTTCTGGAGTAAGGAATGCCATCTGGGATGCTGTGTCCAGGCTTGCTCCCAGAAATATAATTTTTTGTGTGGGGACTAGCTTTGACATCTTTTCATTGATAGTATACCCCAGGGAGGTCAGTAGGTCCTTTACAAAGGTCAGGTGCTATAACAGCTTTTCCTGTCTGCCTGAATCAGGCAATCATCTAAGTAGAGGTAAATTTGAAAAGTTCTTTGTATGTAAAAAGCAATAGCTGGAGCCAGGCATTTTGTGAAGACTCTGGGAGCAGTGGATAAGCCAAAGGGAAGCACAGAGAACTGAAAGTGCGTAGATCCTGCCCTGAAACATGGATATTTCCTGCAAGATTCCCTGACTGGGATGTGTAAGTAGGTCTCTTAGGTCTAGGGTGGCTAACCAAGCATCCTTGGAAAGCATAGGCAGAAGCTGCTGGAGAATGAGCATTTTGAATTTTGGTAACACCAGAAAGGGGCTTAGTATGGATAGATCGTGGATTGCACGTCAGGTGCCCTCTTTTCCGGTTACCAGGAAGAGTCTGCAATAGAAACCTTGACCCATCTATTCTGCAGGAACATGCTGTATTGCCCTCATGGAGATCAGGGACAGGACTTGCTTTTTGGCCTCTGCCCACTGGTTAGGAGGAAGATCTGGGAACTTTTTTGGGGTTGGCAGAGTGTGAAAATAAAATCTGTATCCCTGGGACACTATGTTGAGGACCCATCGTTCATTGGTAATAGAGGCACAGTTGTTTGCATAAAAGGAGAGTTTTCCTCCTAGGGGCACAAGCAGGTGGGCTGAGGTAAGGGGTGGAGGTGTAAAGTCATTGTGAGTTCTTACCATAAGGGGGGTGGCTTTGCACTCCCTGTTTTTGAAGAGGAGGAATTCCACCATTGCTTAGATCTCTGCATTCCCTGGGGCTGCTGTCTGGGGGAGGGGGTCTGGGCTGAGCTGGCCTGGAGGGGGCAGGAAAGGACCAGTGCTTGGAGGGGCAATGCCTACTGAACCTCAGAGGCTGGACCTGTAAGAAGTCTGTCTGCATAAATTTATCTTTTTCAAGACCTCTTTTGCCCTGGTGCCAAATAAATTTCTTTGTTCAATGGTGCATCCAATAATTTGGATTTGACATGGTCTGGCAAGGTCTGTTCCTTAAGCAAAGCACGCCTTCTAAGGATAGAACCAGGGACTGCTGCCCTGCAAGATGTTTCTAGGGCATCAAAGCCACATTGTAAGGTGTGCTTAGTAACTTGACTTACAGAATGCATTAGCTCTCTTGTAATTCTTTATTTTCTGCACAAGCAGGAAAGGAAGATATTTTTTGTTTGAGGAATTTCATGGTATGCTGCTGATATTTCAGTATGTGGAACTGACAATTCGATGCTCTAATAACAAGAGTAGCAAAGGTGTATAGCTTTTTTACCCCATCTGTCTAAAGCTCGGGAATCCCTGTCTGAGGGGGTGGGATTCTTGGGCTGAGGTTGCTTTAATTCCTTTAGGTCCTTGAGAGATTACCTCTGGGTCAGCAGTAGGATTTTTGAAAAGTAACTTGTGAGAGTCAGGGACTTTTTCCTGGGAGCAGGAGGAAGGGTGTCAGGAGTCAAACTGGACTCCATAAAAACATCATCCAGGACAGGAGGAACGGCCAAAGGTCTGTGCTGTGGTAAATCTATGAATTCCCAGAGTCTCTCTTTTTGACTGAGGATAGTCTTGACATTCCCAATGGAAATGTTTCCTTAAAGTATAAAGGGTTTCCCCAAATGAAAAATCCTCGGGTGGAGAGGCAGAAGAAATGGATTCCTCTGCAACAGAATCCTCATAAGCAGTGAGGGGTTGCACGTCTTCATATTCAGAAGCATCAGAGTCACTGGACTCCTGCTCAGATAAAACAATTGGGGACAAGTCTCTCTTGGAAGGGGTAGCATAAGGTCTTCTGCCATTTTAAGCATTTGAGATTGAGGCAAGGAAGCGGGTGCCTGAGCTTGGGCTGTTTTTTTTGGGTGTAGTTTGTACCCTGGGCCTTAAACTCAGTAGTTTTAGAAAGAACTGAAGACGCGAAAGAAGTTAGTCTGTGTCGAGTATCGGTAGTGCGAAGTACTTCCTCGGAAGCCACTGCCTGCTCAGCGGCTCCGGACCCATCCAAGGTACAGACATCTGCAGGATCCTTAGTCGAAGAAGAGTCTTGCACCATACCAGACTCCGAAAGGGTCTCGCTAGCGGCATGCGAATCCACAGAATCAGGCATCAGGGGCTGCGAAAGCATCTCACTGAGGACCGGAGAACTAATGACTAGCTTAGCGGAAGCATTGTCTGCAGTTTTGGACCTGCGCAGTCTGTCTTTATCCTTATTTTTTTTGGAAGATCGGTTGTCGGATGGCTTACCGAAGCCATATTGGTATTAGAGGATTGAAAGCAAAAATATCTAGCTTCAATAAGGGCCCGACGACGTAATGTTCTGGCATTGAACAAAGCAGAAAAGCGACACAGAGGGATGTCATGGTCTGGGCTTAAACAGGTGACGCAGTAAGAATGGAAGTCTCTGTGTGGTATTTGCTTTCTTTTTTTTGACATCGGTTTGAGCAAGAAAAAAGGATCCTCAACGGGGTACTTAGCTTTAGAAGACTTCAACTTCAATTTGGAAATTAAAATGCAGGTAGCGGCTGACCGGCACTCGTGCGAACTGCTTCTGCTTCGGGCTCCTTGGCAAGAAAGACTGATGTAATGGCATCAGCTGCCTGATAGCAACCAACTCAGAAATACTAAGCCTCTGGTATTTGGGCAGACTGACTGCTACCCCTGGCAGGATAACCCAAATGTGATGACTGCAACAGTAAAACATGAAGAACATCAGAGAGACAACCTCGGAACTTGAGTCATACCCTGCTCCAACAAGCTCGCCTCCAGAGAAGGAGCCCCGACAGGACTCTGAACTAAGTAATCGGAACCGTAGACAGCGCCATGGAATAAAGTTGGTGCTGTACTTGGGATTCTGGAGCCGGCAGCCAAGTTGCAATCCTGTAGGTGGGTCGGCTCAGACTGATCCGAGGTCCAGACAGTCTGTTCCGGGACCAAGGTGAGATCCACCATCTGTACAGACTAAGCTGGCAATGGGACAGGCATCTGTCTAGGGCTAGTCCTAGGAGAAAAAGCCTCTGCTCCGGGTAGGAGGGAGGTCCTAGATGGGGTTGGAATACCTCTGACCGCCAAGAGCTGACCCACTAGTCTAACTACATCAAGCTCCAAAAGGCTCCTGATGGAACAGACAGACATCCCAGAGAGAGATTCAGGGCATTCAAGAAAAAGACTGATCTGCTGACCAACAAAGGGGCTAAAGGATGGGGAATAGAGTCCTGGCTATGTGTTCAACCTTCATCATAGAGGTCAGCTGACCAAAAGCTTGTGTTGGGGGGGGGGGGGGGGCCAGTTTTATAGGGGAAACTATTGTTGGTGCCAAGTGAGTCTTGGGTACCATTGAAGGGGCTGGTACCATGATAACTTTTAGTTCCACAAGAATAGATGGCACCGTGGAAGGGAGCATAGACTCCAGTGCAGAGATGGTTGTTGGTGCCACACTGGATTCTTGTCCTCTGTTCCAAAGAAACACAGACCTTGGAGAATTTTGGTTCCCGAGATAGAGGAGCTGGATGGCTTTCTTAGGTTTTGATGTCTCCGCCACAGACAAAGCCTCAGAAAACGTGTTTTTTTAAGCAAGCCTTTTAGGATCAATTTGTTGCGACACTCCGACACTCTGCAAGGGTCTGGGCACTAAAACCCTTACAGAGTTCGCATGGAGTCTGAATTTCTAAGGGAGGCATCCTCAAACAATAAACACAGGAAAGATGTCCACGGAGTTGGCCATCTTTCTGCCAAATTTGTCACACTGCTTGAAACCAGTTGTACCTTCTGTTTTCTCTGCCACTGTAATGACTACAAATCGCTGATCATGCATATCACCAACACACACCATTTTAAAGAAGTCAAGTTAAGGGGGGAAAAAAAGTGTACCAGTGATGGTAGTAAAAGAAATACCTAGAAGGGGTACGAAAGAAAGAAAAAGAAAGGGAGAAGAAAATACCAACAATGGTATTTGAGAATTACGAAAGGTCCGGGGGGAGGGAGGGGCCTATACAAACTATGGTAATTACGGAATACCAAAAGGTAAAAATTGATAAAAACAGCACTCACATACAGTCACTAATGAGGGAATAGAAAATCAAATGACCAAGAAAATAAAAGGTAGAAGAAATATATTAAAAATAAAACACACAGCTTGAGAGTACTGCCTGAATCGTCCTGAAACTCTAAGCGGCAAACGAGATTGGAGGAGAGGGGAAGAGGGGCACTATGGGTAGCCTTAACTTGTGAGTTTCTGGCTGGTGCGAGCTTGTTACAATGGCAGAGTCGGTTCAGAGGACGAAACCAAGACTCAACACTCAAGAACGAATGAAGATTATCATCAGATACTAAATTAGCACCAATATAGCTGTATGGACTCAGCAATATCAGAAAGGACCAAATCATGGACAGCAGCTACAATAAAAGGAAAAAATTGCTGTCCAGGACCAAGAAGGAGCAGGTGCCAAGTTGGAAGCAATCTCTCCTTTGTCTGAACAAGCAAATAAGGTCACTGGTGAAATCCTCGAAGACTGAGTCCAAATTGGCCACATCCCCTAAAGACAATTACAAGACCTTCTTCACATATGACCGCAATCTCACAAGTAACACCCAAATCTGCTCTGAACTAGTAGTCAAGAACAACACACACAAAAGCAGCAGATGTAGCCAACCTGCTGACAGACCGGTTCAGTGAAAACTTCACCCCCTGCCCCCCCCCCCCCCCAATCAGTAAAAAAAAACAGGACATCTCCAGCACTTGCACCCTCCTCCCCTCATCACCAGGGAGCACATCTTTAATGCCATCTCAAAGGCAAATAATATAGTCTCCATGGGACCGGACAACATCCATGGTTTTGTCCTACATGGGCTCTCAGCTACATTAGTCACCCTATTCAACCAAAGCCTAAGCATGGGCTTCGTCCCAGCCAAATGGAGGACAGCCACTGTCATCCCTCTACACAAAGGTGGAGCATCCACCGACCCAGGCAATTACAGGCCCGTCAGCCTAACTAGCCTAATCTGCAAGGCCACAGAACACATTATGGACCTTATAAACAAGGACACTGTGTGGGGTCAGGCGTTTGGAGGTGCCAGTTTGGTTTTGGAAAAGGGAGATCATGTCAAACTTGGTCGACTTCTTCAAAACAGTCACAAAAACCAAGGACAAGGTTAAGACTGTGCACACCACCTACCCTGACCTAGCCAAAGCCTTCGACACTATTCCCCACACGGGTATAACAGATAAACTCTCCCAACTAGGCATCAACAAGTATGTTACCAGATGGGTAGCTAGCTGGCTCACCGACAGAACCCAATTAGTCAAAATAGGGGAAGCCACCTCTAGTAGACCTGTAACAAGCGGTGTACCCCAAGGATTGGCCTTGGGGACTACTGTATGGGATATACTTTACTGATGTGCAAGTCAAAACCAGTGGTCTGTGGCTGACCAAGTTTGCAGATGACTGCAAGCTGGGACCTTCTTAAAATTCCCCTGGTGATGTGATCATCCAACAGGACCTTACCCAAACTAGTGACTGGTATTAGAAGCATGGACTCAAACTGAATGCCAAGAAATGTATAATTATCCCTTTTGGGGAAAATAGTGTCCCCACTAATTATCACATTAAGAACAATGAAGCACGCAATCAGTCGTGAGGGACTTGGACACCAAGGTTGATAGCAACCTGACTTTTGACCACCATGTTGCCTCC
This sequence comes from Protopterus annectens, assembly GCF_019279795.1. Taxonomy (NCBI): domain Eukaryota; kingdom Metazoa; phylum Chordata; order Ceratodontiformes; family Protopteridae; genus Protopterus; species Protopterus annectens. The sequence continues at coordinate 999,674,561 of NC_056741.1, forward strand.
GTTGTATGGAAGCCTTTCTACATGGCCCACCTCATAAGTAAGGGCATTTTATCCAGGAACAAGGTCATGACATCCCTGTACTCCTCCCTTATCAGACCCATTATGGAGTACAATGCCCCCTTCGGCATGTACCTTGCCAAGCACATGCAGCAGCTAGAAAGACCACAGAGGTTCTTGATCAGGAAAATCCAGGGTCTCAAACACCTATCCTATACAGATAGGCTAAACGCCCTGTCCCTCTACTCAGTCTCGTACAGACTGCTCAGAGGTGACTGGTGTCTGGCATACAAGGCCATGTCAGACCCAGCCTTGATGGAGTTGCTGCATATCCATAAGTCAAACTCCACTGATGCAAGGCCTCAGCCTGGTCTGACATTAGTAGAACTTGTTGGGACAAATGTGTTCCAAAGACCCCCCCTCCCCCATCTGAGGAATAGACTCCCTCTACATGTCAGAGTACCTCACTAGCCCTCTTTTAGAGAAACCTGGACGACTGGATGAGAAACAGAAAATACATCCCTGGGATCCCCACATGTGTCACTGCTGGATGGGGAACCAGGTGCTGACTTTGTGGGGACATGGGTGAAATTCTTGGTTAGGCTTATAAGAGCCTCTGGGCCAATATCTAGTGTCATTCTATGAACAATAACAGGTTACAGCAAAATACCTACAATGTTAACTAGGAAGTACCTACAATAGGTAACACTGGAAAAGGGGAAAAAATTACTACCAAGGCACGAGGCTAAAAGGACTGACATTATTAATGCACCGTTTTTTAATTATATTAACAAACAGCAGAGGCAACAACTGCCAGAATAAAACAGAATACCAGTAAGATATTTGATAAAGTAATTATCCTTTAATTTCTCCAAATCTTTTGGGTTTCTAATACCATGACAGGAATGGACCCCATTCCTAAGTCAAAGTATGATTTTAAAGTTCATGAAATTAGTATTCCTTCAATCTTTGAAGTCAGCCAGAAGTGCTCTTCACAGCGCCCACAATGTGCCCAGTAATGATGACGCCTACAATTCGCACGTTAATTGCATGTATTGGTGACATATCTAAATACAAGTGTAGATTCTTTTTTACACGACCCATTGTGCCTACTACTCCTGGAACTGTCTTAGTATCTTTCTTCCACATGGCTCACTTCTGCCTGTAAATCCTGATATTTTATGACTATCTCTCTCTGTACGCAAGACAATGTAGTCACTGGGTGTAGCGATTTCAATGATCAATGCTACTTGTCTTCTTTTCATGGACCACACTATATCTGGTTTTCTTGCATCTATCTTTTGAACTGTTGGTAATGGGTGATCCCATGTGATGTAAAAAAGAAGTTATGTACTTACCATAACATTCCATGTTTGTAGTCCATCTCACCTACATTCTTGCTGGATGGGTTCACAGCAGATTCTCGGCTCCAACTTGGCCGATACTACAAGCATGAGAACTTTTACTGGCTCGAGGCTAACCCCCATTCCATGGTGCTTCATGGCAATTCCCCAGATCTTGTTTGCAAGAAAGTAAATAGGTACATAACAGTCAGCAAACTATCAATAATTATGCACATACAAACAGAACACTCTATATTACTATCCATGCCAGGTGGACAGACTACAACGAGGTCAGACAGCATAATGGATAATCCACCAGTTCCTCCAGGAAACAGGAAGGGGGAAGGAGGGTGGGATGCAAGAATGCAGGCGAGATGGACTACAAACATAGAATATTATGGTAAGTACATAACTTTATGTTATGTAGTCCTATCTCGCCGAAATTTTGCTGGATGGGACAGCATCCCTAGCACCTTTATCCCAGGTGGCTCAAGCGAAGAGACTCTTCAGCACAGTGGACCCAAAGGATGACCTGTCCCGGGAGACCAAATCCAATTTGTAACGAGTGACAAAGGTATGAGGTCTTGCCCAAGTAGCTGCTGCACAAATCAAAATCAATTGGGAGTTTAGATCTAAAGGCATATGAAGTTAACACTGCTCTGGTTGAATGGCCTTTTACCTTGGCTGGTAATTGTCTGCCAGTGGCTTTGTAAGCAAATTAAATGCAGTCTGAAAGCCATTTAGACAAAGTGACCTTAGAAACGGGCAAGTCTTTATTTTTGTCTCAAAAGAAAACAATTTGTCTGATTGTCGAGATTCTTTGATCCTGTGCAGGTAAAACCTGAGAATTCTGTGGTCATCCAATTGGTTTAGTTTGTATTCTGATTTATTAGTATGATTTGGGAAGAAAACTGGTAGTTCAATAGTTGTGTTGAGATTATGCTCTGAACATACCTTAGGAAGAAAGGAAGGATTAGTTCTGAGGCTCTATCCTTGTGGAAAACAATGTAAGGAGGTCGAATGATGAGGGCTTGCAATTCTGACTCCTAGCAGATGTTACAGCCACCAAGAACAATATCTTCCAGGACAAGAATTTCAGATCCAATGAAGAGGGTGCAAAAGGTGGAGAAATTAAAGATGTAAGAACTAGGTTTAGGTCCCAGGGCTCTGGTGGTTGCCTGACTGGAGGTTTGAGGAGGACGACTCCTTTCAAAAAGGTTTTGCATAAAGAGTGGGACATGATTGGATTTCCCATGTAGCCAAAATGATAATTAGAGATGGCAGCTAAATGAACTCTAATAGTAACAGCTACAGCTCCTTCAAGAAAAATGGATGCCAGGAAGGACAAGATAAACACTATAAGAGCTGAGTAGAGATCTATGCCTTGGTCTGCTGCCCAAATGGAGAACCTTTTCCATTTATTGGAATATAATTTCCTGGTGGAAGGTTTGTGTGAAGAAATCAAAATGTGTTTGAGGGAGAAAAGGAAACACCTGGCTATTCGTGGAATTTGAGCTGCCATGCTGTTAATTTCAGGGTTTGGATTGTAGGATGGAACTGCCCTGACTGATGAATCAGGAGGTCTGGAGATGGTGCCAGAATCCATGGTTCCTCCAAGAGATAGGGCAACAGGAAGGGGAACCAGACTTGGTGAGGCCAGTAAGGAGCAATGAGGATCAGAGTACTCCTACAATTTTGCTTTCTGAATCACTTTTGGTATGAGGAGAAAAGGTGGAAAAGCATAAAGGAGTCCCAGAGGCCAACTGTGGACCAGAGCATCCCTGGGTGATGATCCAGAAGGGGAACTAGGGCAAAGTAGCTGCTGCATTTGGTGTTCATGTATGTGGCGAATAGGTCGCAGCAAGGCTGGCCCCCATTTGCGAAAAATCTCTTCCACAACTTCTGAATTCAGGGACCACTCGTGAGGCATCAGAATTGCTTGACTGAGTTCGTCTGCTATCACATTGGACTTCCCCGGATGTGCGCTGCTACCAGAAAGTGTTGAGTGTACATCGCCCATTTCCTTACTCTTAAAGCCTCTCGAAGTGGGCAAGATTTGGTTCCCCCTTGTTTGTTTATGTGCCACACTACAGACATGTCTGAATAGCAATTGTCCCAGTGGGAAGAGAACTAAGTGCTTGCAATGCATATTGCACCACTCATCTCCAGAACATTTATGTGCAAGTGGTTCTCGTGATCCTGCCAAATACCTTGGACCATCATTCCCAGATAATGCCCCCCCCCCCAATCTGGGAGGCATCCATGGTCAAGACTGCATTTTGTTGAGGGGGAGCAAGTGGGCGACTTAGATGAAGTTGATCCGTATATAACCACATTATTAGATCCTTCTTGCAGGAGTTTGTGATGAGTATTTGATGAGACAGGGGGAGATCCTACATTGCTCAGTGGGCAAATAGTAGCCACTAAAGTACTCATGTGCAGACGGGCTAGGGGAATTAAGAGAATGGTGGAAGCCATAGTCCCTAGGACCTGAAGGACTATCCTGGCCTGTACTTTGTCTTTCTTCAGCAAGGATCTGACTTGGTTGTGCAAAGATTCTATCCTTTCCGGTGTTAGTTTTGCTGCCATGGCGGTTGAGTATTTCTGAGCCTAAAAATACAATGCACTGCGATGGAGATGAGGCTTATTTTTTTAGGCTTATTGTAATGCCTAGTCTGGAGCACAAGAATGTTATCCCTGGTTCTGATTAGTTGGTGCTTGGTGGTAGCAGTGAGGAGCCAGTCGTCTAGGTACAGAAACACCTGGAATCCTTGACGTCTCAGGTGTGCCATTACCCACTGCCATGCATTTAGTGAACACTATGGGGGCTGTAGTGAGGCCAAAGGGCAGTGTTCGAAATTGAAAATGACTGGCTCCCAGCCAAAAGTATAGGTGTCTTCTGGACTGCCTGCCCATTTTGATATGGTAGTACGCATCCTGAAGATCTACTGAGCACATCCAATTGTCTTTCCTGATAAAGGGAAATATCATCTGCAGAGTGCTCATACGAACTTCGATTTCTTTACAGACTTGAGTTAGAATTGAGCTCCAGAAAGAATCGTAAGTTCCGGATCCTATTTGCTCTGTGGGAACTTCTTGGATGACTTTTTTGAAGCAACGAGATGACCTCTGATGTTGCACGGTCTAACTGAATGGGTGGCACATCTGATAGAGACCAGTTTACTGGGTGGCACGTCTGATAGAGACCGGTTTACCAGGGGATCGGAAACAAAGGGAATAAGGTAACCTCTGGAAATTATGGTTTGTACCCAATGATCTTGGGAAATTTGTAGCCAGGTGCGTTGTTACAGTGAATGACAACCCCTGACTGCCTCCAGAGACTGACAGGCAACCCCTCAGGGGAGATGGATGGGATGATCAGAGAAAGTTTCTCTATCTCCCTGATGTTGCAGACCTCCTCTGCTGCAAGAGCGGCGTCTTCCATTATATCTTCCCCCTCTGCCTCTAGAGAAGGGTTGACCTTGTGCCGGAGGGAAACCTTTTTGGGATTTACAAACCACATTTTCCCTCCTGTTTGACCCTTGGGATATGGTCTAGAAGGAAGGGAGAAATGGACTCCGACAGCAGATAAGGTTTTCCCTTCCAGCTCGCACCTGGTCAAAGTCGCTTACCTGGGGTCCAAAAAGAGTTGAACCATCAAAGGGGATGTTAGTAAAGAAAGACTTAAAGAGTTCATGAAGTTACACAGATGCACCCAGGAATGCCTCCTAAGAGAAATTCCTGCTGCGGCTGCCCTACTCGCTCTGTCAGCTGCATAGGAAATCAGCCTCATGGAGGAGTTACCTATAGACATAAGGGTGGAGAGCTGTGCCGATACCTTGTCGGTGGATCCTGAAGCTACTGGATCCTGAAGGGCGTCTCCCAACTCCTTTAGGAGATCCCTTTGAAGTCTAGTAAAATGGGACAGGTAATTCAGCGATCGTTAAGGTAAATGCCGCTGAAGAGAAGGTACGCTTTCCATACCTATCCATCGTCCTGGACTCTATTAAGAGGATGGATATAAGAAGTCTCGGACAACTTCTTTTTTGTGGCCACTGCTACAACCATAGCATCCACAGGAACTTCCTTAGAAAGAAATGACTTATCTTCTGGAGCAGTCATAAATTTGTTTGGCCTTCTCGGGACAGGCTCCACTGTGTCTGGGGAGGTCCAGGCTTTCCGGGATATGACCTCCAGGAGTTGGTCATAAGGCAGTGTCACCCAGGAGGTGGAAGGTCAGGAACCAAAGGCCTCAATGTACACTGATTCATCCTCAGTAGGATTAGAGGTCTTCCAATCACCCCTCTGTCTAAGCATTTCAAGGATGTCAACAAAAGAGACACTCTCAGAGGGGGGATCTAGGGGGACCTTTTTGACTCATCCAAATCAGTGTCGGATGTGAAAGACTCAGGTGAGTCAATGTGCTTCCTCTTACAAAGTCTCTTCAGAGGGAGCTCTCTAATGCGATAATCTGGGGAGGTCTCGGAAAAGGGGACACCTGCAATGGGGGCTGTTAGAGTCTCTGGTTCCCTATGCTGAGGAGGAGGAGGGGGGAGGTTGCTGCCGGCTCCTGGTGGGACATCGGGTCCAAAGGTAGGGCTTTGGCACTGGGCAACCACCCTGTGCCAAAGACTACCTCCATTCCGAGGAGATGGAAGGTCAGCTCCGAGCAGGAGGAACAGGTTCCGAAGTAAATGTAGAAACCAAGCTCAGTCGAGCCAAAGTACCGAAAGGGAGGGTTGGTTCTGAAGAAAAAAACGGAGTGACTATTCCTCTCGGAGTTGACTTGAGAGTGTGTTGGCTCCTAGAGCCCTCGGCTCCAGACTGAGCCACCGAGGACAGAGTTATTGGTTCAAAGAAGCAGGAAGAATTCTCGCAACCAAAGGATCCAACACAGAAGGACCCAAAGTGTTAGACTCCGAAAGCGAAGAAGTCTGAGGAGAAGTAATCTGGAGATGGGACTGCTCCGAAGCCTTTGGGTCCAGAAGAGTTAACTTTTTGGCCAGAGCCGGGTCACAGAGCAACCTCTTCACCACCCGCTCGATATCCTCATCTGAAAGTGTCCTGGAGGAACGGTTGGAGACAGGAGATCTCCTCCTTTCTAAAACAGGAGACCTCAATGTTGGTGAAATAGGGTTGATACCTTGTGAGAGTGTCTCGATACCGAAGTTTGCATAGATACTGAAGAAACAGATGGCACTGAGACAGAAGAAGCGGAATTGGAGCCAGAACTCCTTGGCTCAGTCACTTCAGACTTTTTAGATGGCTCCGATGCTGGAACCGAAGATTTTTTCTTCAGAGTTTTTGGAGCCGTCTGACCAAGTTCCAGCTGTTCCTGGAAGAAACTAGTCACAAGACCCCTGTTTACCAATTTACGTTTTCTCTCATTAAGGACTCTAGTACTGAAGGCATGTCAAAAAGTACAGGGTTCTTGTAAATGAGCCTCTCCCAGACAATACGAACAGCTAATGTGACTGTCAGTCAATTACTTTTTTTTTTTTTGTAAGCACTTGTCACATTTCTTGAACCCAGAAAGGCGCTGCTCCTTATATTCTCTATCTTTCTCTTTGGACATGCTGACAAGAAAACAAGGCTAATAACAATTACAATCCTAACTATAACCGCCAGCAAAGTGTGAAGAGAGAAGAGAAGTTTTTTTTTTTTTTTTTTTTAAAAGGGAAGGACTAGCACTCGGGGAGGAAAGGCCCTCTAAAACAGGCAACTATGGCCCTAATAAAACGGGCCGCACAATCCTAAAAAAAGTGGAATAGGGGATCAAGCACTCTACAACAATCACACAGGTAATAGATAACTATTAAGGTAGAAATATGAAGAAGAGAGATGAGAAATAAGATTTATCAAAAATCTTCTACTTAGCCAATGAGCCAGTAAGGAGACAAACTCAAAGCTTTTGCGGCAAACGAGATCTGGGATAGGGGTTAGCCTCGAGCCTGTAAAAGCTCTCGAGCTTTAGTATCGGCTCCAAACCGATCCAGCAAGAATTACTGCGAGATAGGACTACATAACGTCTTCATTTCTATGATGCTCTTTGGCTCATGTTTCCAGTGTTTTTCCAACTACTTCAATACCATAATGTTTGCACAATCCCCAGTGCAACTGCCTTGCACATTATTATGCCTTTCAGTATACAGTTGCCCTGCCATTAGTATGTCACAACCAGCAACAAGGTGTGTAACTGTTTCCAATTCTGTTTTACAAAACCTACATTTGTCCGTTTCTCACACATGTTCAATGGACTTTGTAAAACAATGTGTACGCAAGCCCACTACCTTGGGCTGTCAATATTAACCTTTCATCTTTTGGTTTGAATTTGTCTCTCCTTAACCATTCCTGTGTTTGATCCTGAAACATTAGGTTCTTCAAGAAGTTTTGTATAGTTGCAGCTATATGCATTTTCCACATTTCTTGCTTTCTCATCTGATGCTTCACCTTATATTTTTCTTTTGTTTTTCGGCACATTCATTTGCTGTCTGATTTTTATCTACTTCTGGTTTGATTTCCATTCCCGCTCAATGCGGTTATGCTTCTGCTACACTAAACAGGGAAGTCATCTTAGACATTCTCCTCATGTTTCAACACTTCCACTATGTTTGGGTCTTGTAAGGTCAGCAGAGGTGTGTAGTCCCATGATTGCAGATCTATACAAGCAATCTATTTCATAACCTTGGTATGCACTGATTTTTTTTAAATCATTTGATGAGCATGAAACATCCTTGTTTTCCTATCTAATCTGTCCAACACCTTTTGGGGCCAGTCAATCCAAAATGAAGTTAGGACAGGAAGAGCAAATTGGTTTATAGCATTAATTTTGTTCCTAGATGTCAATGCTGTTTTCAGGATTAATTTAAGTCTTCTAAAATATCCCTAAGTTTTATTTGCATTTGTTCATGTTTTACTGTTGAGCAAGAGGGAGTGTATAAATATTTAAGAACTGAAGGATCAAGTTCTTTTATATCACATTCTTGTTCCAAACTGATGTTTTCTTGTTACTGCAATTTTCCTGCTTTAAAGGTTGCTTTTGCACATTTATCAAGATCAAATTACATTTTTTATCATCTGAAAAAATTCATTTTTATCATCTGAAAAAATTCTGACTACTTGCAGCTGTGCTTTCAGTTCCTCATCTGATGAGCTGTACATCTTTAAATTGACTAAAAGATAAGTCTTTACACTTTGCTGTATTATAGCCATGGCCTAATATGTTAAGTAGACAGGTTAATGGGTTAAGGGCAAGACAAAATTAGCATTGGTGACAGGAAGTCACCCGGGAATATCACCCTTTGAATTTTTATCCCTGGAATAACTTGTCCTTTATCATGGCTTAATTGCAAAGTGGTCTGTCACTGTTTTATGGTCACTGTAATGCAATTGATAAGTGCAGGGTGTATCATACATTTTTAAACACTCATCCATGAATGCAGGATACTGGCAAATGCTTTTTTGCAGTCTAGCCATGCCATTCTTCCCCTTTTTACAGTTCTCCATTATAACTTGCTTTTATTACACTTCTGTTCTATTACCAGGATAGAGTTTATAGTAAGTTTATAGTAATTTAGAAGAAAATTTAAATCTGCATAACTTTTGGTGTATAGTTTTATAGGTATCAGAAGGAAAATGATTGGTCTAATTTTTAGGATAACTTTCAGGTTCACTCTTAAGTAGGAGCATGGTTCTTCTTGTTAATCAGGTTGGTGGCTGTTCAGGTCCGCATATAAATAGTTCTAACTCATGACTAAATCTTCATGAAAAAGATGTTAATACTTTTAGCCAGAAGTTTCTGCACCTGGGCCTGGGGTTTTCCAGTTGGAGGCTTTTCTTAACTTTAATCTCTCTGGCCTTTACTTCAACCCATTTCATATCTTGCATCGTTGAACTTTTTATTTTGTTTACTTCTATCCATTTAGCATCTTTGTTATATTACACAGGATCTTCACAGATACTTCTCCAAAATGCATCCATTTCTTTTTTTGGATGGTCTTTCAATTCCTTTTGTCTCGTTTAACAGTTTTCTATAGAACCTTTTGGGGTCATCAATAAATTGCTTATTTTGTACTTTTCCTTTATATTTATCTGTGTAGCTTAAGTTTTTCTGGTTGTGCTGACATCTTTTAGTTTCTTTGCAATAGTGCAAGATAAATCCTGATCCATTATAAATACTGCACACTGCTTTTACCACGACTATCTTTCTAAGTTTTTTGTTGATCTGTTCCCTCTTCTATATGTTGTCTTAATTGCTTTACAGTTTGCTTTGTTCGATACGTCCATGATGGTATTCTATTTCTCACCTTCCTTTCCCTTACTACCTTAAATTCTTGTGGCAAAATTTTATCTGTTATTAATTTAGCTGACAGTAATAAATCCTGTTTACTTCTGTTATATCGCATGGATCTCTATGGACAGTCCTAATTACTGTATTAATTGGTTTCAAACTTCTGATTTTCTGGGTTTTATTGAACTTCTGCAGTCTATTTCATTGATCATAATATGTGTCTGTTAAAAATCAAGTAACTCGTCTCTCAGCTCATTTTCTTCTAAACAGAGGGCACATTTTTGTTCTCCATTTCCTGCGGACATTCTACAGAAATTTCTATAGCATCTTCCTGATTCATACTCTCTTCAAATTTCATCCTGTGTCATCCATTGCCCTGTCATATGGGAATGCACTGGCCTATCACTCCTCAACATTAACTGTGTCAGACTTGCCACATTTTCCTGTACCTTCCCCTTGCTATCTAGGTTCAAGTGAACATTTACACTACTTTCCTGTGGAAGAATCCAAATCTCTTCATATGGCAAATGACCATTTACTTCCCGTTCTACTGGTTTCTCCTTAATTTGGATGTCCACTGCTCTATCCTGCTGTGGTGCTTTCTATTGGTTTCTCCTTAATTTGGATGTCCATTGCTCTATCCTGCTGTGGTGCTTTCCGAGTTAGATTTTCTACACTGAATCCTTCACTTCTCAAGTACTCCATAACCTCCATTTCTACTACTTTAACTTCTCCATTACTAATCTTTTTTTCTACTTTTCTCTCCTCTTATTTTTTGTATTGCAAAGTTTTTAGTGTCCAGATTCCTTTGCCTGTATTTCTCTTCAAATATTTTTGGTGCTGCTCTTTTTGTATTGATTAGTTTTACTCCTTTGCATAAATATCACACCATATTAAATCTCCCTTTCCCATGTCCAGTTTCTTCAGATGTTACCTGATCTTCCTGTTTGTACTTACTTTGGGGACTCATTCCATCATGCTGCGATGTAACCTGTGTGAGACCTTCTACACCAAATACTTCACTTAGCCGGCATTCTATAACTTCAACTTCTATTTTTTTTTAACTTCTGCTTTACTAATCTTCTTTTCTACATTCCCTCGGATATTTTTTTTATTGTGAAATTTTCCATATCTGGATGCCTTTGTCTGTAATTCTCTCCAAATATCTTTGGGGCTGCTTTTTTAGTATTGATAATTTGGCTTTTGACTTTGCATAAATATTGCACCATATCAAATTGTTTTACCATGTCCATATTTCTTTATACTTTTCAAAAAAATCTCTAGGTTCACCAAGTACACAGGGAGCACACTCCAATCCTGGGGCTGGACTTCCTCTCCAGGCCCCAAATAAAAATCCACCTTTCTCTCTGCAGAAATCAGTGTCCTGTGTCCCTGTTCCAAGTAGCTGAGACATTCAGATTTGACTTTCACACACACTGATATACACACACACACACCTACCAAAGCTAGCTACAAAAACAAAATCACCACTAATTCTAAGGACAAACACAAAGCATTCTATAGCTATGTCAAGAATCTCGATGACAACACCCAGATCTGCTCTGAGTTATAGCACAAAGGCAAGAAAATTACAGAACCAACTGATATTGCCAACATCCTGGCAGATAGGTTCAGTGCTAACTTTACCCCCCCCCCCTACCTCCTAAAGGGCCCGTATCTATACAGGAAGAACGCGGAGTCTCTGTAATCACAACTATGCAGGTAAAAGCTGCACTCTCTAAAGCCAAAAACACAGCATCCCTGGGACCGGACAACATCCCAGGCTGCGTTTTACATGAACTTCAAAACGAACTGGCTCCCCACTTAAGCACCATGCTCAATAATAGCCTTGCATCAGGCTTTGTGCCCACTGAATGGCACACAGCAACAGTTATCCCACTCCACAAAGGGGGAGCCACCACTGATCCTGGGAACTATCGACCTATTAGCCTGACGAGCCTGGTTTGCAAGGCCATGGAACGTATCATGGAACTCAGACACACTCACAGTTTGGGTTTGTGAAAGGTGGATCATGCCTCCTGAACCTGATCAACTTCTTTGAGGCAGTCACCAAAGCCATAGATGAGGGTAAGGTGGTTCACACAGCCTATCTTGACCTCGCCAAGGCTTTCGACACCATCCCCCATTCTGGAATTATAGCTAAACTCACTAAACTAGGTATAAATCCCTACATCACAAGATCGGTTTGCCAACTGGCTCACTGACAGAACCCACACTGTAAAAGTTGCAGACTCCAAATCTGACCTCAAAAGCAGTGACAAGTGGAGTACCACAGGGTTCCATCCTGGGACCTCTCCTGTTTGGTATCTTCTTCTCTGTAGTACAGGCTAACACAGAAGGCCTCTGGCTAATGAAGTTCACAGATGCCTGCAAACTAGAAGCCATAGTCAAGTCCCCAAGTGATGTGGACATCCTACAGAAGGGCCTCGCTGAGACAGATGCCTGGTGTCAGAGCCATGGCCTCAAGCTCAATTCCAAATAGTGCTGTGTCATCCCCTTTGGTAAAAACTCTGTACCCATTAACTACCACATAGGCAGCAATCTACTTAACACAGAATCTGTGATGAGACCTTGGGACCCAGTTTGGGCAGTAGTCTCTCCTTTGACAGTCACATCGCCACAGTAGTCAGGAAGTCCTTCTACGTGGCACACCTCATCATGGAAGGGTTCTCAACCAGGGGGGAAAAAAAAAAAAAAGGTCACTGTTCCTCTAGTCGAAACTCAGACCCATTACAGAGTACAACGCCCCTTTTGGAATGTACCTCAAGACATCTGCAAAAGCCTGAAAGGCCACAGAAGTACCCCACAAAGAGGATTACTGGCCTCAAACAAATGCCCTACACTGACCGCCTCAAAAAACTCCAGCTTTACTCCGTAGTATATCGCCTACTCCGAGGTGATCTCTGCCCAACATATAACACTGTCAAACCCAGAGCTGTTGGACATGCTACACCTAAAGAAATCCCAATCCCTCAGAGCTAAACACACTCCAAGGACCTAAACCTTGCCACCACAATAAACAGGACACGCTGGAGGGATAGAATCCTGTCCCAGAGACTTCCCATACTCTGGAACAGGCTACCCATCTATGTCAAACAAAGTTCTTCATTAGCACTCAAGAAAAATCTTGAAGAGTGGATGGGAAATAGGAAATACACCCCGGGGATCACTTGTGTCTCTGCTAGACAGTGGCACAGGAAAATAACTTTCTTGGGTGGCGTAAGCCAGGGAACCTTGTTGGCTAGGCTTACGTAGGTCCTTGGGCCGATCGCCTAGTACCTGCCTATGAACCTCTGGGAAAGGCTGCCACAGATTTACCCATTATGCCACCTCCACCCAGACTACAAGGTAGATTCAGTGCCACCAGCCAGCTACTTTAAGGCTCTTACCAGGGTACTAACTACTCTTGATAAAATTAATACTTGCAGAAATGATAGTGTTAAACCAAATCGTCAAGGCTTTCAGGAGCATGATGCCACAGTGCCACTAAATAAATCCAAGTACTCCCAAGTTAAAATATTATCTAAAAGACCAGCCACAAGGAAATGTTAGCTATATTTCATAAATAATAAAAACACACATGAGAATACTGAGTATTTACAAAACACCAGAGTTTCAATTCACAGGAAATATAAAAAAATAACACGGATGGAAAGAATCCGACAGCTACAGAAAAATACTTTTAGCTAATCTCACTATATTTTCTTAACTGAAGAATTCCTGTTCCCTAGTTAAGTTACTTACTAAAGCAAGGAAAGATCAGGTGGGTGAGGGGTCTTCTCAGTTCCAAAACAGAGTGCTGAGTGTGTCTATCATCTCTCACTAGTATCTAAATATAATTTCAGTGCCGGCTACAGAATGACATCACATCTATTCACCTGATGCTGTGGTTCCCACACTATCCCCCGACTAGAATCTGAGCCAGGATCTAGGTCAGATGCATCATAATACACACCTAGAACTTTGTCAGTGCTTATTCCAGCATCTGGGGAATGCTTATGCCAGCATCCGGGGACGGTAAAAACAATTCCAACCCTTTCATCCTTCCTGCAGAGACTAACCAGCCATTCCCTGGCACGCCAGGATAGCAATTAGTTCACTAGTAAGTACAATAAAAGCAGGATCCCACCAAGATATTGTGTCTCTTCATTCAGGCCTGTGAGATAAAATTTGTATGGCCTAAATAAAGTCAGGCTACCTTAAGGTTAGCTGGGATGAGCTTAACAGAGGATGCTGGGAGGGAAGGGGTTAACATGTATACACAGTTCATCAGTTACAATACAGTCTGACATGCATGTATATTTATTTTCTGTGTAGCAGGACCCACTGTTGATGCATTGTTTACACAAGTAGCTTTATAAATATACTTTTAACACAATCTGTACAAATCAGTTTGATATTCAAGTGACAATTTCTTTACAAAACTCCAGCTAGCTACTCCATCTGGCACAGCTGGCACTCTCACATCACACTTTCCACTATCACCTGCATTACGGTGGACCACTTCCACTCAATGAAGCGGCAAACGAGAACGGAGGTAGTTCTAGATAGAACAGAAGAATTATAGGTAAGGGGAGGAGCCTGAGCTACACAGTCAACTCTTTAGAAGTGGCAGAGAGCAGATCCAAAATCCCACTGATTGATGTCCGAATAAAAAGACATCAAATCTAGTAATTAAAATGCAGTTAAATAAAACATGATCCAACAGGAAACACAGAGATTAAGGGTGCCATATGAACAGTAAGGGAACAAAACCTGTTGATGTTAGAGACAAGTAGACTCCCGTAGAGGCTACCCATTCTCCAATGTGGCAATTTGGAAGGAGGATGGTGGGAGGGATGCTGAACCAGATGAAAATAGGGCAATACGGATCTATCATTATAAGGAGTACATAACTTTTCATATCAGATGTTGTCCATTTTTGTCTGAATCAACAAATTGGTCAGAAACCTAACTACAAAACTCCTAGGTGGAATTAAAAATGTTCCACAGAACAGCACAGCCAAAGGAGAAACGAGCTCTGGATTGTACATCCAGTTTATAACAAACAAAAGGTATGCACTGTAGACCAGGCAGCAGCTGTAAAAAAAATCTTATAGGAAACCTGATGCTGAAAAACTGCAGAAGTTGCCACTGCACTTGGAGTTGTCAATTTCTTACAAACGTTTAGACCCAACTTTTTATGAACAATACAGTTTGACAGACATCTTGAGAGGGTAACTTGAGACACCCTGTCCCAGTTTTGACTTGGATAAGGCAGTGAATAAATGTTCTGATTTTCTTAAGTCTTTAGTTTTCTGCAAGTGAAATCTAAGTTGTCTGTGAACATCAAGTAAGCGCAATGTATATTTGTCGTCTCTGGAAAAATTTGAAAGAAAACGATTGGATTTATTTTGGATTTCGATGCCACCTTAGAAAGGAAAGTTTCAGGAAGA
Organism: Protopterus annectens; assembly: GCF_019279795.1. Lineage (NCBI taxonomy): Eukaryota > Metazoa > Chordata > Ceratodontiformes > Protopteridae > Protopterus > Protopterus annectens. Next base: position 999,689,647 of record NC_056741.1, read on the forward strand.
CCTTGTCCTTGTGAGAGGCCAAATACAGTCATTTAAGAGCCTGTAGTTCTAAAATTCTCTTCTCAGAAGTAACTGCCACCAAAGAGAGTTTTCCATTTCGAGAACTTTAGATCCACAAAAGCTGCTGGCTCAAGAGGGGTTGACAGAGCCAGGAGCATCACTAATATCCCATGGAGAGACAGGTGATCTTATTGGAGATAGAAGATTCCTTTAAGAAAGGCTTTAGATACCTGAAGCTGTGGGAATCTCATTATGGCCTATATGAAAATCAGGCATAAACAAACCTTTTTGAAATAACTCGGACGGGAATTATAAAAGAGAGAAAATGGGCGCAGAAAAGAGATCCAAATATTTTCTCATAGCCCAAAAAGAAAATCTTTTCCATTGGTTTTGGTACACTCTTCTGGTACTAGACTTTTGTGAGGCAGAGAGAATATAAACTACATTTTCTGAAAACCTGACATCCCTGTCAAGTCATTAGAACTGGAGTAACCAAGTGGTTAATTTCAGACTCTCTAGGTCCACGTGAGGATGCCCAACAGGATGAGAGATAAGATATGGCCTGTAGGCCAGCAACCATGGCGGACTGAGAAGGTAAGACCACTTTGGCTTTGCACCTTGTAGCTTTCTGAATATTGTAATCTCAGAAAAATGGAAGAAAGGCATAAAGGAGACCCAGAAGTCAACTGTAGATCAGAATGCCCCTTGCTTTGAGACCCTGTGGAGGGATTAGGGCAAAATATCTGCTTGACTTGTTCAGGTAGGAAGCAAAAATGTCAACAAGGTTGACCCCAGTGATTGAAAATTTTGTTTGCCACTGCTGGACGGCGGGATCACTTGTGAGGCAAAAGAATGCGCACACTCAATTTGCTTGCTAGAACACTGGAAGTCTCTGGAATACACATCACCAGAAGAAAGTGGTAAGAAGACATTGCTCATTGCCAAAACCACATGTCCTCTCGACATAATGGGCAAGACCTGGTTCCCTCTGCCTGATGTACCAGACCACTGGCGCTGTCTATTTGAATTAAAAATCACACCCACTGGAAGAGTTTTGAAATGCCTACAACTTGAAAAGGACTGCTCTCTCATTTCCACAACATTAATATGAAGCTGGTCTCTAAGGGTATCCAAGTACCTTAGAGCATCTTACCCTTATAATGCCCCCCACAGCCTAAAGGTGAAGGATCTGTGGTAACTACAGCTGGAGGAGGAAGTGGACAGAACAGATGACTTGTTAAGGTGCTAGTGTTGCAACATTTGATATGAGTTCTGCACACGGAGGTAAGCCTGATTGGGATGTTGAGGGGATGATGAAGTTGAAACCATTAGACAGAGACCAGTGAAGAGCCCTCAAATAAAATCTGGCCATAGAAACAATCATCATGGCAGACACCATAAGCCCTAGAAGTTTTAAAATTAGCTATGTTGGTGGAAACGGATAGGAAAGGACCTGCACTTCTGTAAGAGGGAATCCTGTGCTGTGGCAAGGTGGCTGTGTTATGGCGTTTAGGTGGCATCCTACAAACTCTAAGGTCTGAGTTCAAGTTGTTCTGCAGATTTACCATAATCAAAGATGTGAAGTTACTGGAGTAAGGCACCCCAATGGAGAATTAATAGATCACTGGTACAGCAGTTAGGAGCCAATTGTATGGGAACACCTGGAACCCCTGCAGTCTGAAGCAGGCTATCACTGCTACCATGCATTTGGTAAACACCTGGGGGCTATGGATGTCCAAAGGGTAGAGCTCTGAAATGGAAGTGACTGGCTACCAGCCTAAAATTAAGAAATCTTCTGGAACACCAGTGTATCTTTATATGACAGTAGGCATCCTAGGGATCTATCGAGCAGATCCAGATGTCCTTTACGAGTAGAGGCAAAATGGACTAAATCGTGGCAATCCAGAATTTTCCCTGCTTCACATATTGGTTTAAATGACTCCGGTCCAATATTGGCCGTAGGTACCCAATCTTCTTTAGGACTAAAAAGAACAGAATAGACACCAGATCCTATGTGGTCTGGTGGACCTGCTAGTTGACTTTTTCCAACAGCTTTTTCTCTGCTGTTGCGGACTCCAAGTGGGTGCCACTAAGGGAATCTTGCATTTTGCCTGAAACACTGTTATAAATGGAATTGAGTATCCTCTGGCTATTATCCTTTAACACCCAAGAATCTGATGTGATGGCCCACCAGGTTTGAGGGTGTAGGGATAAACACTACCCAAATGCCTGCAACCATTCAAGAGGGCTAAAAAGTGAAAGGGCTTCTCAGAAGAGAGCCTGCTATGTGTCAGCTGACATTACTACTGCTGCAGCTGGGGGGGGGTGTATTTCCAAAAAAGTGCCTTGGTTAGAACTCGGAGCTCTCCAGAACCACATCTTCCCTCCTGGTAAGACTCCCACAATGTGTCCTCTGGGGAATAGAGAAGTAGACTCCTGAGGCAGAAAGGTTCTTATCCTGCTGGCTTCTAGCACTTCTTTCACCTTCACACCAAAGATGATGGTATCAAACAGGGCACAGACGTATGTCTTAAAGCTTTCACAAAAATCACATAACTGTATCCAGGCATGGTGGAGTATGGCTATGCCACCAGTACCTGCTGCTGTGGCTATCCCATTCAGCTGCTTTTGAAAGCAGGCGTATAGAAATAGAAGATAAGGTAGATTATGGGATTCCAGAGTCTTCTAGACATCTGCTGGAAAATTACTTTAAACTGCTAATCTCTTTGGTCAAGTTCCTTTGGAATCGAATGATGTGAGCAAGGTAGTTCAGCACTCTCAGGGGAAAAGGTCGCTGAAGCATACATCCACTTCCCAAATCTGTCCAAAGCCCTGGATACCCCGTTAGGATGGACATAAGAGTTCCCTTTGTAGAGTTTTCTTTGTGGCTGCCGCTATGACCTCAGCATCTAAGAGGGGTGGGGGGTGCTCTTCTCCAATAAGCTCCATCTTTTGGTACAGCTAGAATTATGTCTGCCTTTTCACGTATTGTTTCTGCTGCACTGGGCTCCTTCCAAACTTAATGTGCTACCAAGTCAATGAAGGCATCAGGGGAAGAACTATAGAGGTATTTGAAATGCCAACTGCAAAAGCTTCTAGGAACACAGATTTTTCCAAGGAAGATGCATCTGTTGACCCCCCCCCCACACACACACTTTATCAATGCTAGGATTTCATCAAAACAGACGTCTCCAAAGGGGAATCTAGGGGAGCCTTCCCTTCCTCCAGATATTAATCCAGTACTTATCACTGAGAAACATCTGGTAACAGGTGTGAATTAGACTGGGAACTCAAGGAGAAAACTTCCCAAGGTTCTTGGGAGCTGGCTGCCCCTGTCAATGAGAAGCTGAAAGCATCCGAGGTCAGGTCAGATCAAACTATGATGGAAGCAACTCTTCTCTCAACCTTGAGAGGAACCACTGGAAAGCTTCTAAAGCCATGGAGGAAATCAGAGATAACGAACTGTAACAGGTGGGACGTGGAGACCCCGAAGCTCTAACACTTTCTGGCTCCAAGGCAGGCATCCAAGCCAAGCTACTGACAGCAGAATCCCACAACAATTTTGGAGTAGACTCCTCTGTACAAACAGTGACTGTGAAGCTTCAATATCAACAAAGTCAGAATAGAGGAAGACTGGGTGACGGGGCTGAAGTAGAGGGCACTACTGATGTTGACACAGGTACTCCAAAAAACACCATCACAGGGCTTCAGTCCTGAAGGTCAGACCTGCAATAGAGTCATGGGGGGGGGTTTACTGGTAATGTGCCTGACTAACAAAGGGGACAAGTCAGAAGTACCCCTAACTTATCTGCACCTGAAGGAACCTCTGCATCTTTCTATTTGCTTTGGTGAGACTCCTTGATGAGCCGGCAGATCTGAAAGAAACAACAGAGGATGCCCTGGATCAACATTATAAAATGGGAGAATGGAGTCAGGGACTAATTGGCTCCAGCAAAGACAGTCCAGGTGGAGAATAAGAAAGGATCCAAATATTTGGATCTACAGACTTTGCAACTTTCAGCACCAAAACCATGGAGGCTGTGGGGTACAGGACAGTTTCCTGGGTCTCTTGATACCCTTCTCAGGAGTCTTACTTTCAAGAATAGGGTCCCAATGGCTTCAGAGCTTATCTTTTAGTTATGTACTCACCATAACTTCAGATGTTTGGGATCCATCTCGCCTACATTCTGACTGATGGGTTCGGAGCCGATCCCTCAGCTCTGACTCGGCACGCTTATGCTATAGAGCGAGGCCTCTAATTGGCTGAGCTATCTTTATCCCAGGATGCACCACCACTAATCCCCCAGATCTTGTTTGTCCGCATTCATGCACACATGCACAGCTTGTTTATATAACATTGTTAGATGTTTCAAGATGAAACAACAGGATTCGGACCTTCTGATATCCTCTGATCTCCAAGGAAGGGGGAAGGAGGGTGGGTTATTAGGAATGTAGATGGATCCCAAACATCTGAAGTTATGGTGAGTACATAACTAAAAGATGTTATGTGATCCTATCTCGCCTACATTCTGACTGATGGGACAGCGTGCCTAGCACCTAAATCCCGGGTGGCTAATTGGAAAACACTCCTGAGCACTGTGGAACCAAATGAAGCTCTTCCTCTAGATGCCACATCTAATTTGTAGTGGGAAATGAAGGTGTGCGGGGAAGACCATGTAGCCGCAGCACAAATGTCACCAATAGCAAGCTTAGAATGAAATTCTACCGAAGTAGCCATAGCCCTTGTAGAATGAGCCTTGACAGAGGTGGTAAAGCTCTTTGTTAGAATAGATATAAGCTTGAGTAATACAGTCCCTGATCCATTTGGCGATAGTCACCTTTGTGACAGCGTTGCCCAATTTGTTTTCTGCAAAGGATACAAACAACTTATGTTTTCCTTGTTTGTTTGGTCCTATCTAAATAAAAACATAACTGTCTGTGGACATCTAGTGTGTGGAATATAAACTCCGCTTTGTTAGAGTATTTTGGGAAAAAACTGGAAGCTCTAACGATTGTTGCAAGCATAAAGTAGAACAAACTTTAGGAACAAAAGAAGGATTTGGTCTGAGGGATACTCTGTATGAAAAACCAAGTACGGGGGTTTCACTGACAAAGCTTGAAGCTCTGAAACCTTTCTGGCTGAAGTAATCGCCACTAGAAAGGCTGTCTTCCATGACAGAAACTTTAGATCACAGGTAGCTGCCGGTTCAAAGGGGAAAGAAGTCAAGGCACGCAACACTATATCGAGATCCCATGGAGGTGCAGGATGAGAAATCGGAGGTCTTAATAGAGCAGCACCTTTCAAGAAGGTCTTACACAATCTGTTGCTCATTAAAGGTGGGTCTATGGATTCATGAAAATTAGAAATTGCTGCCAATTGTACTTTGATGGTAGAAACTGAAGAGCCTTGATTGAAAAGAGAGGTCAGAAATTTTAGTACTTCTTCCACGGAAGTAGAAATGGGGTCCAGGCCCCGGAGTTGAGCCCAAATAGCAAACCTTTTCCATTTGCTAGAATACAGTTTCTTTGTAGCAGACTTGTGGGCTGAAGATAATATGTGCACAACATCTGGATCCAGTGTATGACTCCTGACTATCGTCGGAAGAGGCGGAGCCAGGCCGTCAATTTTAAGGTGTGTAGGGACTGGTGAAATAGTCCCGACTGATGAATCAGTAGGTCTGGGACCTGGTCCAGGAACCATGGACCTTCCAGAGCATGTTTCCGAAGACACTTGACGAGGCCAGTAAGGAGCAATTAAGATCATCTTGCTCCCTAAGAGAGATGCCTTTTGAATCACCCTGGGGAGGAGAGGAACTGGAGGGAAGGCATAAAGCAGGCCGGTGGGCCAAGGATGGACTAATGCGTCCATGGGGCTCTTCCCTGGAGCCGGGGTTAGGGAGAAAAATTCTTTGCACTTCGCATTCAGAGGAGTCGCGAAGAGGCCACAACACGGAACTCCCCATTCGCTGAAAATCTGCCTTGCAACTGTCATATTCAGAGACCATTCGTGAGGAGAGAGGATGGTTCTGCTCAATCTGTCGGCTATGACATTGGACTTGCCCGGTATGTGAGTAGCCACTAGAAAGCGTTTGGTCGAGACTGCCCATTCCCAAACTCTCATGGCTTCTCTGCAAAGAGGATATGATCTGGTCCCTCCCTGTTTGTTCAGGTACCAGACAACTGACATGTCTGAGTGAACAGCAATTACGCCCCGAGGGAGATGATCGTGAAGGGCTTGTAGGGACAGGAGTACTGCCCTCATTTCTAGGATGTTGATATGAAGAGGAGTCTCTTCCGGGTGCCATTTGCCTTGGACTGACCTGCCCAGGGAATGCCCCCCCACCCCATCTGGGAGGCGTCCGTGGTCAAGTGGCCGCCGGAGGAGGAAGAACAAAGGGTCGTCCCTGATCCAAATTGGAGGGCACTAGCCACCAGCGAAGGTCCCGTTTGCAAGATTCCGTGATCCATATGAGGTGATTGAGAGGGAGTTCCTGAAAGGACCACTGAGTTGAAAGAAGCCACTGGAGGATTCTCATGTGCAACCTTGCCAAGGGAACTATCAGAACCGTGGCAGACATGGATCCCAATAGCTGCAGGACCATTCTGGCTGGGGCTTTGGACCTGGGGAGTAAGGCTCGAACTTGATTTTGAATGGTTTGAATTCTGTCTGTAGGTAGATAGACCCGCATCTGGTTTGAGTCTATCTCTACCCCTATGAATCTTATTCTTTGAGATGGCCGCAACACAGACTTTGGCCAAATGAAGGTGATTCCAAGGGAATTGCCCAGTGATATAGTGGCTTGTAGGCTCCGCAGAAGTAGATGCTTGGAGGTGGCAGTTAGGAGCCAGTCGTCTAGGTACGGAAACACCTGGAATGCTAGACTTCTCAGGTGAGCAGTCACTACTGCCAAGCATTTGGTGAACACCCTGGGGGCTGTGGTGAGACCAAAGGGCAGTGCACGGAACTGAAAATGACTGACTCCTAGGCTGAAGCGCAAATGTCTCCTGGACGTTTGATGTATCCTGATATGATAATACGCGTCCTTGAGATCTATGGAGCACATCCAAACACCCTTCTCCAACAATGGGAGAATGGTTTGTAGAGTGACCATTCGGAACTTGGACTTCCTGACTGAACGGTTTAGGATGCTTAGGTCCAAAATGGGCCTCAAGTCCCCGGTCTTTTTTGGCACCAAAAAGAATCTTGAGTAAGTCCCTAATCCGATCTGGTCTGCGGGGACCGGTTGGATGACTCCTTTTTGCAGCAGCTTTGAAATTTCTGAGGCTGCGGTATCCCGTTGACTGGGTGGCGGGTCCGGGATTTTTTTGGACTGGGGGGGGGGGCGAGAGAATGGGATGGAGTAACCTCCGGCAATAATCCGAAGCACCCATTGGTCCTGAGTGATCCTTTCCCAGGCCTTCAGGTGCTTCGAGAAACGACCCCCGACTGGCTCCGGAGCAGCACAGCCGGGCAATCCCTCAGGGACTATGGAAAGCTGAAGAGCCACGAAAGGACTCGCAGTCTCCAGTATTGCGAGGGCCTCTGCCGCCTCTAGGACGGCGTCTTCCGGATGAATTTCCCCCTCTGCCTCTGGAGGGGGAACCTTCCTGCTGAGAGGGGTAAGGCTTCTGAGATCTACGGAACCACATTTTCCCTCCTCTTTTAGCCTTGGGATAAGGCCGAAAGGGAGTGGAAAATCGTGCCCCTACGGCAGTCAGTCTTACCTTCCTGTTCACAGCGGGTAAGTGTGTCTTTTACCTTGGGTCCAAACAGGGAGGACCCATCAAAGGGGGCGTCGGCAAATGAAGACTTAAAGGCCTCCGCGAAATGACACAGGCGGAGCCAGGCTTGTCTCCGTAGAGCAATGCCTGCACCCGCCGCTCTACTCTTCGGCCGCATACGAAATGAGCCTCATGGACGAGTTTGAAATGGACGACATTGTAGCCAGCTGAGAGCCAACCGTCTGGGCCAGCTCCTCAGGCAGGTTACCCAAGAGGGTATCGGATAGCTCCTTAATCAGATCCCTCTGAAATCTCGTAAAGTGCGTCAGGTAGTTCAAGGACCTCAGTGTAAAGGCCGCTGAACTAAGGGTGCGCTTTCCGTACCGATCCATGCTCCTAGACTCCTTATTAGGAGGATGGACGGACGTAGAAGCCTCTGCTACACCTTGCTGGGTAGCAGACGCCACCACCATAGCATCTACAGCCACACCTTTAGTAAGGAACTCTCTATCCGGGGGCGCCGAGAGAAATTTGTTCGGACGAGCGGGCACCGGTTCCACAGAGTCTGGGTGTTCCCACGCCCTTCGACAGATCAAATGTAAGAGCTCGAAGGGCGGAGACACCCAGGAGGCGGAGGGCTGAGCCCCGAAGGCCTTCAGGAACACCGACTCATCAGCAGAGGGAGGTTTGGACTGCCAGCCGCCTCGTTGTTTTAGGGCTTCCAGGATGTCTGCAAAGGAGACATCATCCGAGGACGACTTGGGGGACCCCTCTGCATCATCGAGATCAGTGTCAGATGTCAGAGACTCATCAGGGGAGTCAACGTGCTTCCTCTTGCACGTTCTCTTCCTGGGAGGTTCTTCCGAAGAGGCTTCAGAAGGACCTCCAGGAGGGGGAGAAACCCCAGCGGGGGTAACCTGAGGCCCAGGGGCTCCGCTAAGGACAGGGGGACTGCCAACGACCCAGTCTCCAAATGTAGGGAAGGAGCTGGTGAAACTGTGGAGGTAGTCAAGGAAGATTTGGCTAAAGCACTCCTCATAGCCCTGAAGGCGGGACCAACAGAATCCTGGGAGGGTCCCCCCTCCATGGCCACGACAGTGGATGGTACTCCCGCCCCCGACGCACCAAGAGGGAGACTTGGGACCGAAAGCAACAATCCCGAAGCCTCCCCCCCAGGGCCGAAGGAAGAAGTCCGTGCACTGAACTCCAACCCAAGAGCCGGAGTTGGAGCAAAGGTCGGGCCCGACCCTAACACCTCCACTGGTTCCACCAGCACCGGCTCCAATGGTGCCGAAGCTGTTGGAGGAGGAAACACAGTAGGGGAGTGGACCATCAGCTCCGAAGCCAAATGGGTTGGAGCCGAAACCATCTTTTGGAACACCGGAGACTGGAAGAGTCGAAGGAGCACCCTGTCGATGTCCGAATCAGACATCTTGGATGATCTCGAGGATACCAATCGGGCCCGAACCGATTTCTCCATCGGCTCCGAAGGGCTCGGGGACCGGCTCCGAAATGACTCAACAATTATCGGCTCCGAGGAAGGTTTCAAGGAAATTTCCCTCTGTGCCGATAAGGACTTCGGCTCCGAGGGGGAAGAGTCTGAGCAGATAACCCTTATCGGCTCCAATATCAGTGGAGCCGATGAGGGTGACCCGCCTCTCGATGCCCCAGACCTCGGCTCCGAAACCAGAGGGGTCGAGGCTGGAGGCATCGAGGCAGACTACCTCGGCTCCGAAGTCCGTGGAGCCGATGGAGAAGTCTGCTTAGTTTTCTTAGCGGTCGGGTCCGACTGACTGGTCGGAGCCGACGCTTTCCTCTTTTTAGAAGGAGACTGAGAGGAATATAAAGCCTCCTCGAAGGAAGGCTTGATTAATCCTTTGAGGATTAATTTGTTTTTCCTCTCCTGGAGGACTCTAGAAGAGAACGCATGACATACACTGCACGACTCTTGCAGATGTTTAGCACCTAGGCAATAGACGCACGAGGAGTGGTCGTCCGTTATGGACATTTTGAAGCCACACCTCGTGCACTTTTTAAACCCGGAGGGTTTATGTTCTTTACACATAATCAGGCTAAAACACAGATAACCACACTAGAAAAAACAAAAGGTTTGACACACAAGAAAAAATATATGCCACTAAATTAGTGTTAAATATTTAAACTAAAGACCTTCTTTAACAAGACTGTCCAAAGAGAAAGAGAAAGAGAAAAAGAGGGTCAAGATCCTCTAACTTAAACGGGTACTTGACCCACACACAACCACTAAGTTAGTAGGAACCACAGGGGAAGGCCCCTCTAACTTAAACGGGAACCTCTCTGACAGGAAAAAACACGAAATCCTCAACTAAAATTCACAAAAACACTCGTATACAAAGAATAGCCGTTAAAACAGCTTTTGGGTTTAAATGAAGCAAATACTGACAGGAAAAAGCCTAATAAATAGTACTTAGCCCAGCCAATGTTGAGACCACGTCCAAGCTCTGTAAGCGGCAAACGAGATCTGGGGGATTAGTGGTGGTGCATCCTGGGATAAAGATAGCTCAGCCAATTAGAGGCCTCGCTCTATAGCATAAGCGTGCAGAGTCGGAGCCGAGATAGGATCACATAACATCTCCCTTTTTCCACTCAAGAGTCAAAGGAGGAGGAAGGAAATGAGTTGTCAAACAAAGCCGGAAGGAGACCCTTTAAGATTAATTTGTCCTTTCTGCTCAGAAGAGCTTTCGTGCCCAAATGAAGTACATCCTTCACGCAGAGTATCAAGATGCGCAACTCCAAGACAGTACACACAAAGGGAGTGGGATGCTGAGGGAGACTTTTTGTGGCCAAATTTAGCACACTTTTTAAAGCTTTTTTCAGCCATTAGAATGTTTGAGTATTGGAGGAAGACAAGTTAGCAATTAGAAAAAAATAAATAAAATTTAGCACTGCATAACTTCTATCCAAAGAAACTACTCTTACAAATCTAATACCAAACAAGACCTACAAGCAATACTAGAATAAAGAATTTAATTAGAAATAAAGGTATAAAACATTTTTTAAAATGCACAACAGGAGAGGAAATAAGTTAGATAACTAAAGCAATATATTTTAAGAATAAGAATACTCTGAGAAACTGAAAATAACAGCATGTAACCCAGTGGGGACATCAAAGCCTCTACGACCATTCTATTGAAGAAGCAAATGAGATTGGAGGTAATTTGTGGAATGTAAGTGAATTATGCTAGGGGAGGACTCAGAGCCCTAGATCCGAAGGTTTGCAGGTGATGAGGCCAGTTCTAAATCAGACCAGTGTCTCATCTATTGAAGCAGATGAAAATGGACAACACTGGATTTTGTAAGTCTCATCTCCGGCAACTGTCCTGAAAACTAAGTCATCACCTTGGTGTGCTACCTTAATTGTCAGTACTGTCTGTGTGTTTGAGAGTTTTGATGGCTTCCATTCTTTCCCACAACATTGTGAACTTTCCACATTGGACCCAAGGATCAATATCCAAAAGAAAGTACAGTTGTGTACACTTACCATAAATGTAGATGTTAGAGTGTATTCACTGTTGCAGTCATTACACTTGGGTTATCCTGCAGGCAGGCTACCCGCAGTCGGCCTGAATTCCAAAGTCTAGGTCTGGCGTCGGTTGCTGTTGCCTCTTCCCCTGACATCAGTGCACCAGGGGTATAAAAGATGCAGCTGACGCCATTTTCTTCAGTTCTTCCTGCCCCAGATGTCAGGTGCCCCCAAAAGGGTAGGCTAAAAATATGCCAATAAAACATGCATGCACCAAAATATATTATACCTTCATCTACAAGCAAATACACCACATAGGTTGTATAGATTAGAGAAGTGCAGATAAGTTCCAGAGTTCCAGCAAAGAAATGGGGGATGGTGGGTAACCTGGACTGCAACAGTGAATACACTCGAACATCTACATTTATGTTAAGTGTACACAACTATACTATGTTCTTCGCGTTTCACTGTTGCAGTCATTACACTTGGGTTGAATCCCAAAGCTATGTTTGGGAGGCTGGCGCTAAATAGCATTAGGAGCGGCTATGAGGCCCTGCAGAACTGCAGTGGCAAAGCCTGCCCTGGATTTAGAGTAGAGTTGTAAATGATAGTGCTTTGTAAAGGTGTGCACTGAACTCCAGGTAGCAGCTTCTAAAATGTCTTTGGTTGGTACTCCCCTGAGGAAGGCTGCTGAAGTGGCTGCTGCTCTGGTTGAATGTGGCCTAATGCCCTTAGGCACTGGCTTGCCATGCTGTGAATAGCAGAAATGAATGCAGTGGCCTATCAACTTTGAAATAGTCTGCTTTGAGATGGCCTTTCCTTGTGATCCTGCAGCATATGCCACTAGAAGTTCCTCCGTCTTTCTGAAAGCTTTGGTTCTGTTTAAGTAGAAGCGCAGTTGTCTGTTATGTCCAAAGAATGCAGAATTCTCTCCCCCTTATTCTGTGGGTTTGGATAAAAAGTAGGCAGATGAATAGTTTGGTTAAGGACCACACTGGACACTACCTTAAGCATAAATGTTGGGTTTGTCCTCAGAGAAATCCTGTCTGGATAAAAAATGATAAAAGGTTCCACAGCCATGAGTGCCTGTAGCTCTGAGACTTGCCTTGCAGATGTTATTGCTAGGAGCAGAGCTGTTTTCCAAGTAAAAACTTTATATCGGCTGTAGCGACTGGCTCAAAAGGAGGCAGGGTGAGTTTTTCCAAGACATAATTGAGGTCCAACGCAGGTATTGGTGATCTCCTTGCAGGCCTTAAGTTATTAGCGCCTCTGAGGTACTGCCATAACAAAGGATGAGAAATGATTGGTGGCTCTGTATTGTAATGAGCCGAAATGGCAGAGGCATGAATTTTAATTGATGAGAAGAGGATAGGCCTTTGTCCAGCATCTCACTTAAGTATTGCAATATCTGAGGAATATTTGGTACAGCTGTGTCAATTCCTTGTGCCTGGTTCCAAGCACAGAAACTTTTCCACTTTCCAGCATAAGATTTTCTGGTACTAGGCTTTCTGGCCTCCAAAATGACATCCATCACAGCTTTAGTGAGAGGCACGTTTTGTATGACTACATTATCTGCCATGCTGCCAGATTTAAGGTCTTTAGTTGGCTGTGCATGATCTGATTGTTTTGTTGGGGCAGTAAATGAGGTATTTGAAGCAAGGTCCAAGCCGGGCATTGAGACAAGTTCCTTAGGAGTGGACACCAGTACTGGCGGGGCCAGTCTGGGGCAATAAGTATCATCTTTGGCTTCTCTTGTCTGACCTTTAGGAGTACCTTGGGGAGGAGAGGCAGTGGAGGAAAGGCATATAACCTGCAAAGGTTTTCCAGCTGAAAGATAGGGCATCCACTTTCCATGCTTGTCTGTGATAAGTCCTTGTGCAGAATCTTTTTAGTTGGTTGTTGTGAGGAGGCAAATAGATCTATATCCGGGCACCCCCATTTCCTTGTTATCATGCTGAAGACCTGTGGATCCAATTTCCACTCTTGGGGATCCATGAGGTTTCTGCTTAGTTCGTCTGCTAGAGTATTTCTCTTTCCTGGTAGGAATTGTGCCTGCAGATGTACTTGGCAAGTCAATGCTGTGTAGCACAAAGTCATGGCTAGTCAGCAAATGGGGTGAGAATGAGTGCCTCCCTGCTTGTTTATACCACATGACCGTGGTGTTGTCTGTCTATCAGTAGCTGTCCCGGATGAAGTAGGTCCTTGAAGGCTGTCAGGGCATTCTGAACAGCTAGCATCTCTTTTTGATTGATATGCAGATGCATTTGGTTTGCGGACCATGTGCCTTGAGTACATCTTCCTGCCATGTGGGCCCCCCAAGGCATAATCTGATGCATCCATTGTTAATGTCTGCCTGGCTGGGGGTAAAGTGAATGGCTGTCCCTTGTTCTGGTGACAAGCCTTCGCCCACCATCAAAACTCCTGTTGCAGGCAGGGAATGAGGGTAATTATTGTTTCCAGGCTGTGGCAATGTTGAGTCCAAACACTTTTTAGGTACCATTGAAGTTTCCTCATATGCAGTCTCGCATATGGAATTAGTAAAATGCAGGATGCCATGAAGCCCAAAGCCTACAGAATTTTTCTTGCAGATAACTGGGCCTTTGTTGCCAACAGGTTGAAATAGGTAGTCAGTTGCTTTTGTTTGTCTGGCGTGAGATAAGCCATCAGGGCAGTTGTATTTAAGCTTGCACCAAGAATATTATCTCTTGAGAGGGTACTAGTTTTGATTTCTTTTCGATGATTGTGTACCCTAGGCCTGTTAGAAATCTCTTTACAAACACCAGATGATGTAGTAGAATGTCCTTGTTCTCTGCTTGAATGAAGCAATCGTCCAAGTAAGGATATATTTGTATTCCTCTGTCTGCAGAATGCAATTACTGGTGCCAGGCACATTGTGAAGACCCTGGGCGCAGTATATAAGCCAAAGGGCAGTGTAGAGAATTGGTAATGCATTGAGCCAGCTTTGAATCTGAGGAATCTTCTGCATGTTTGTCGGATTGGGACATGCAGGTATGCCTCTTTTAGGTCTAAAGTCACAAGCCAAGCCTTCTTGCCCAGCATGGGCAGAAGTTGCTGTAGAGTCAACATTTTGAATTTTGGTATATCCAGATATGTGTTTAGAATAGATAGGTCCAGTATTGATCTCCAGGTCTTGTTCTTTCTTGGTACCAAGAACAGCCTTGAATAAAATCCTCACCCCTGTTCTTGCTCTGGTACTTGTTGAATGGCCCTCATGTCCATGAGGGATAAGACTTGCTTTTGTGCCTCTGCCCATTGATGTTTTGGCAGGTCTAGCCATCAGTTTGTCCTTGGCAGGGTACGGAAGTTAAATTTTGAGCTGTTTTTTTGGGCATGGAGGCCTGCCCATGAGGCTGTTGTACTGGTTTATTTGTCTTTAAAGGTGCTTTAGTCTTTACCTTTGAAGCTGAAGTTGTTTTAATGTACAACTGAATAGGTCTGAAAACACCCTCAGAAGCAGATGCCTGCTCAACGGCTCCGGACCCATCTGAGGAAATAATCTCTGAAGGCCTAATACCTTGAGCTTCCAGCGGCCTACTCGACTCCACGTGGGAGTCGGTAGCGGCCTATGGGTCTAAAGTAGCAAGTGTCAGGGGCTGCGAAGGCGCCTCACTGAGAACCGGCGACTGGCTTAGAAGAACCTAGTCTGTTTTGGACCTCGGATGCCTGTCTTTCTTTGGGTTTCTTGTGAATTCCGGTAGTCGGAAGGCTATCAGACATCGTATAATTAAATCTTGTGCAAAAATAGTGAAATGCAAAATCGAACAGACGCTTAATAGTGCGTTGGCTAAATCTAGCACAAAACCGACAACTAGCAACGTTGTGGTCAGGGCCTAGGCAAGGACTACAGTAAGAATGAAAGTCCTTATGAGGTATTTGCTTCCCACAAGAAATACAGTTATTAACTTTTTCTGACATCTGTCTGGAGCAAGAAAAAGGTTTCCCCAACGGGGTACTTAGCTTTAAATGAAGACTTCGGATCTGAAATTCAAACACGAAAATCTCAGGAATCGGCCGACCGGCACTTGCAAACTGCTTATGCTTCGGGCACTGTGCAGCAAGACAGACTGAAGAAAATGGCGTTGTCTGCATTTTTTATACCCCTGGTGCACTGACGTCAGGGAAGAGGCGACAGCAACTGACGCTGGACCTAGACTTTGGAATTCAGGCTGACTGCGTGTAGCCTGCCAGCAGGATAACCAAAGTGTAATGACTGCAACAGTGAAACACGAAGAACATTGCATGCAGCAGAAAAGGAAAAAAAAGTGTACTAGTTAGACGCACATTGAACCAGTGTGTTATGCTTTGGTGCACGCATAAAACAGAGTGGGAGATGGAAGAAAAAAATCTGACCCATGAACTGCAACAGAGGAAACCCCAAAAGTCTGCACAATAGAGAGGTTCCCTCTAACAAACGTGAAATTTAAGTAACTTTATGTAGCATGCCACTACTACCAAGTATTATTATTCTTTTGGTGACTTGAACAAGGTGACAGCACGCTACTATGCATGAAGGTGCTTTTGCATATGCACGAAATCTGACATGTACACATGCTCCAAGTTGAGATACATCATTCTGCTGTGCATAAGCAGCAGTATGCTTCTTGCCACTTCATTAGTTTTGCTCATTTTTATTTAATATGCATA
Organism: Protopterus annectens; assembly: GCF_019279795.1. Classification (NCBI taxonomy): domain Eukaryota; kingdom Metazoa; phylum Chordata; order Ceratodontiformes; family Protopteridae; genus Protopterus; species Protopterus annectens. The sequence goes on from NC_056741.1 coordinate 999,705,536, forward strand.
TTTGCAAATACAGCCAAGTTAAGAAGTCCAAAATCTTACCCCATCCAAATGCTTTTTTTCAAGCCCCTCCATCAGATAGTCTTTAGTGTACAAATTCTGCCAAAACCATTCCTCAATTTGAACAGCTAACTAAATACCCTAAACTCAAGTCCTTTGTGCACATAACAATCCTTCAAAAGATAAAACTACTTCAATCTATAAATGACTACAACATGCACTAAAACATTAATACAACACAAGATACAATCAACTCCAGTGTCAAGTTTGCTACAATAGAACAAATGTTAAAGTATTTTTCAAATGTTCTCATCACACCCAGAAGACTGATCAAAATTATGCTCTTAATTTTGTGCATGGTTCGTACTGTATCAAATCTCCCACCAACCCCAATAAGCTTAGCAAAATGGAAATAAAAATGACTCTTCCCTCTATATAACTTACTGGTATAGCAACCATCATCCTGTCACCATTCAAAATGTGCCAGAAGACAAGATTCTTAATGCTGTTGCATACCTTTACTTGTTTTTCTTTCGGCTTTTCCTGGTTAGGGATCGCCACAGCGGAACTCCGGTCCACTAATGATTGGCAGTAGATTTTTTTATGGGTGCTGAGGTGTCAGCTCGATGCCCAACCTTCAATGAAGGCATGCCCATTCTGCGCATGTCTTTCGAACGTCACTCGACCGCAGGGAGGACATACAGACTCCACACAGAAGGTGCTCCAGCCAAGAATCGAACGGGAGAATCTCTTGCTGTGAGGCAACAACGCTACTGCTGCACCACCATGGCTTGTACTAGTATTACAAAAAACTGTTTTACTTAGATGAGAACTATGGCAGAGTTCTTACTACACAACTTGACTCTAAAGGCACCTACATGTACCCATCACTCTGTGCTCTACATCTCCTTAACCAAAACACTGCACACACCAACCTGACTTTGGGGGGAAAAATACTGTTACTTAGTTAACAAAAAATGCTCAGGTTACCATGGCTAACTGCCTAGCTTTTGGCTCCACTGTTCAGTACTTCAATAAGGAACAACTCTTCCAAACCACCTCCTATACACAGTTTTTCCCAAGCTCAATGGAAATTCTATGAATTAATTCTAAATCTAAAGTTCTGCATAAAATATAGTTTTTACAAAATGTACTTGTTTAAGCTATTGTACATTTGCAATAACCTTTCCAGGTTTATGGATTTGCTCCAGTCCAGGCCAGGCGTTATTGTATAGCACAGTAATAAGAACTGTGCAAGTGAATTCCAATCCAAACTTTACCCTACAGTAACCTCTCCTAAGACTGTTGTGACTTCCACTTAATGTCTAAGCAGCAACTGCCAAATCATTTTAAATTTTACATTAAAATCGAAAGACAAAAAGACCATTCCAAGCACATCTGTTTCTGTTTTTAAAGCTACCTTGTAAAAATATGCACCTTCACTGCCATAATTTACAAACTTGCTGTGCACCACAGATGTCAAATTGTACTGTAGATGCATAACATGACTTCTTGTCACAAGAAGTTTGGTCATGGACACATTAATGGTTCTTAGAAAATTAAATTCCACTTTCGAGAGATAAAATCTGGGAAACATACTCGTGATTTAAAAATGTAATTTCCATCACAATTTTTTTTATAAGTTTAACTGAATCAACACACATACACACACAGTAAACCAGACTAATTACAGAACACAAAGTGAAGGAAAAAATACAAATTTTTGGAGAAATTAGTGCTATGGCCTACAGTGCTAAATTCCTCAAAAAAAATCAAGTTTTTCCAAAACTCCAATACTCCGACATTAGGTGTTAATCTTAAGACTGTATGTGACACTTACTATTCTGTGACTTAACACTAAGCAAAAAATATTACAAAAATGAAAGTGGTAAACTGGACAGGAGAAGCATAAAACATACACTGTAAAATATAAAAGCAGAATGTACATTTCAAAGTGAAACCCACAACCTGTCTGTGCTGCACTACCTCTTATATTACAAAGAGGACAATAAAAAGATAAAAGTTTATCACCACCCCTATGCATAGTAGAAAAGCTATATGATCACAATGGGATTTCCTCCAGCCTGGCCTAAACATTTGATCTCTCGGGCTTTACTGTATATACCAAACCTTTTCAGTTTGAAGTCACTCCCAGTATAACTAACACTCCCGCAAAGAACTGCTATTTAGTGCATGGAGTGCTATAAGTACACTATAACAAAATAAATAAATATAAAAGAAATAACCATGTTTGTTAAGCACCTTTTTGATGTCAGGAGCTTAAGGACAATTCGCTGCTGTTAATGTTCTAGAATGAGACTAGAGCTTAACAGTGGTGAGCAGTTACCACAAAACAGCAGTAAGAGCAAATAGCTTTAATACATGTTAAACACTGTTTTTTTTTAACATTTTAACAGCTCTTTATGCTTCCTTCACTTTCCCACTACTGATCATTGGGGGCTTGTCTCTATGTGGTTGCGCTACTACTACTACACTTAGTACATGGGAGCATGTTAAGCTCCCACACTACAGAAAGTGATGACTAGGTCCTTTCTAATTGTAACCATGCTTGTGCGTTATCAGTACGAATGTCAAGATCAAATTCTGAGCACAAACTGATTAAAGTCAGAGACACCATCACAACACTCGAAATTATAAAATATGGAAATGAAAACATTTTGTCAGCCAATAAAAATCACACATTACAGTTGCATAAGGGATGTTATTCTCCTTATTGCATTCCTTGGTTAAGAGAGCCAACTGTAGGTATGACACACTGACTGCAAAGATTGGCAAATTCTGAAAAATACCTTTGTTTCAAAAACAGATGCACAAAAAGTAAGGAAAAAAAAAGTTATGTTCTTACCATAATGTTCCATGTGAGTTGTTCATCTCGCCTTCATTCTTACACATGGGTACAGAGCCGATTGGCTCAGTCAGACACTGTCACAACCTGAAGATCTCAGAGTAGCTTGAGGCCAGGTCCCAATCCCATGATGGTCTCTATCCTACCTCAGATCTAGTGTGCTGATCCCAGAACGTAACAGATACAACCCAGAACACCTACTCCAATCTGAGTAAGAAGTCACAGAACAAGACCCACCAGACCACAAGTCTTACTCGTTCTTTGAGAACCTGGAGGAGGAAGGCAGGTGGGAATGTAAGAATGAAGGCGAGATGAAAAACTCACATGAACGTTATGGTAAGACCACAACTTCTTTATGTGAAGTTGTTCACTCTCGCCGTTCATTCTTACACATGGGTAGCGTCCCAAGCACCCTAATCCTGGGTGGCTCATGGGAGTATATTCCTGAGGACAGTGGAACCAAAGGAAGCCCCCCCCCGTCCACTTTGTAATGAGTGATAAAGATATATGGCTTAGACCAAGTGGCAGCTGCACATATAGTGTTCCAAAGGCAATAGAGACGCATATGCAGAAGTGGAAACAGCCCTAGTGGAATGCACTTTCACTCCATACTCAAATGGATGGTTCGCTGAGTATATAAATTTAATGTAATCTGTTAACCATTTGGAAAGGGTAACTTTAGACACTGGTTGTCTCGCATGCTGACAATAAGAAAGGGCCAAGAGTTCAGATTTCCGAAATTCCTTTGTTCTCTCCAAATAGAACCTCAATTGTCCGTGAACATTAAGTTTATGCAACATGTACGCTAACTTGCTGGAATATTTACTGAAAAAAGTTGGAAGTTCGACAGATTAATCTCGGAACACACCTTTGGCAGGAATTAAGGATTAGTCCTCAGTGACACTCTGTTGAGGTGAAACACCAAATATGGGGGTTTGACAGATAGGGCTTGAAGCTTGGACAGGAAGCACTCTACGTGCTGAGGTAATGGCCAGCAAGAAAATAGTTTTCCCAGAGAGGAATTTCAAATGTCAGGATGATGCAGGCACAAAGGGTGGAAGAATAATCCGTGACAGCACAAAATTTAGATTCCAGGGAGTAAAGGGAACAGGCGGCCTCAGATGAATGGTACCTTTTAAGAAGGCCCTACTTTATCTGAGAGACATTAAATTAGAACCTTCAGATCAGAGGTGAAAATTTGAAATTGCAGCCAATTGAACTCTTGTGGTGGCAGCTGCAGCACCTTCATGAAAAAGCTTGGATAGGAATTTCAGAATACTAGCAATCGGGGCAACATAAGGATCAATGCTATTCTATGAGGCCCAACAGGCAAAACGCTTCCATTTGCTGGCATACAACTTTCTAGTGGAAGCTTTATGTGAAGATACAAGAATATGGTGTACCTCGGAAGAAAAACTGTGACACCTAGCTAGGTTGGGAATCACAGCAGCCAACCTCTGAGGGAATGAAGGGAGGGATGGAGGGACCCTGAGGAATGTGTCAGCAGATCCAGAACTGGGTCCAGAGTCCAAGGTTCCTCCAATTGAATGAGTCGAAGGAAGGGGAACCAAATCTGTCAAGGCCAAAAAGGAGCTATTAAGATTACAGTCCTTCCCAGGGCTTTGGCTTTCTGCAATTATTTCGGAATCAGGAGAGTTGGTAGAAAAGCATATAGGAGGCCCGGGGGCCAATTGTGTATAAACGAGTCCCTTGGGCTGTCCTCTGGTGGGGGATTCAGGGCAAAGTAGCTTCTGTATTTGGTATTTATAGGGGATGCAAACAGGTCACAGCAAGGCTGGCCCCATCTGTGGAAAATCATCACCGCAACTTCGTCTTTGAGGGATCACTCATGCGGCATCAGAATGGCTCTGCTCAGTTTGTCCACGATCATGTTTGATTTCCCCGGGATATGCGTTGCTATCAGAAAGCACCCAGTGGATACCACCCACTGCCAAATTCTCAAGGCCTCTCAACATAGAGGGTAAGACTTGGTTCCCCCCTGTTTGTTGATGTACCAGACCACAAACATGTCTGCCTGTATCGCAATCATCCCCAGAGGAAGAGTCTTGCAAGTGTTGCAATGCCAAAAGCACCGTTCTCAGCTCCAGAATATTGATGTGCAAGTGTGACTCTGTTTCTGACCAGGTGCCTTGGGCTGTTCTTCCCTGACAAAGCCCCCCGACCCTATCAGAGAAGCATCTGTGGTCAGCCTGGCTGATGGCAGGGGAGAAACAAATGGCTGACCTACTGTAACTTGGTGGCTGGTCAACCACCAGCGATGATCCTTCTTGCAAAAGTCTGTAATCATTATTAAGAATGACATCAGAAGTTGTTGGTAAGACCACTGAAGAATCCTCAAGTGCATATGCCCCAGAAGAACTGCTACGAGTGTGGCTGCCATGGTACCTTGTAGTTTCAACACTTGAGAGGCCGGTACTTTCTTTCTCTGCAAAAGATCTGATACCTAGCTTCAAAGAGTGACTATTCAGTCCAGATGCAATTTTATTGTGGTCGTGGTGGTGTCTAATTCTGCTCCGATAAAGGAGATACGCTGCAATGGTGACGACTTGTCAAAATTTTTAGTTATGCCTGACAGCAGAGATAGAGTGCGAGATCCCTGGACAGAATTAGTTGATACCTAGAGACGGTAGTAAGGAGCCAGCCATCCAGATACGGAAACACTCGGAATCCTAGATGCCTCAGGTGAGCCATAACCACTGCCATGCATTTGATAAACACTCTGAAAGCTGTTGTGAGGACAAAGGGTAGTGCTCGGAATTGGTAGTGACTGGCTCCCAGCTGGAACTGCAAGTGATCACTGGATGGTCTGGCCATTTTGATACGATAGTATGCATCCTTGAGATCTACAAAGCACATCCAATCGCCCATTCAGAGGAACGGGAGGATAGACTGAAGCGTGACCATCTGGAACTACTTTTTTATGAATGTGATGAGTCTGCTGAGGTCCAAGATGGGCCTCCAGTCCCATGTCTTCTTTAGAACTAAAGAATCCGAATTAAGTTCAGGATCCTATCTGGTCTGCTGGGACTGGCTCCTGCAGCCTCTGGATTTCTATGGCTGCTTGATCTCCGAGACTGTGTGCAACGTCTGGGATTTTCTTCGAACAGGTGGGGTTTCCATGAATGGGATGATGTAACCTCCGGTAACAATGCTTTGTACCCATGAATCTTTTGTAATTCCTAGCCAGGCATCCAGATACAAAGACAAGCAACCCCCGACTGCATCCAGAGTAGGACAGTCAGGCCTCCATTCAGGAGCGCTGGTAGGGCTTACCAAAGAACTGATCCCAGTCGCCATGGTTTTGCAGACCTCCCCCCCTGCCGCCAGGGCGGCGTCTTCCATTATTACCCCCTCCTCTGCCCCTGGGGGTTGTTCAAGTGTGTTCTGGAAAGCTTCTTGGGACTTCCAGAACCACATTTTTCCACCTTTCTGCCCTTTGGAGTATGGTCTAGTAGGGGGTGGAAAAACGGACACCTACGGCAGATAAGAGTCTTTCCATCTTGTTCACACCTAGTGAGAGTCTCCTTTGACTTTGGGCCCGAAGAGAGACGAGCCATCAAATGAGGTGTTAACAAAAGAAGACTTGAAGGCTTCCGCAAAGGAGCGTAAGCGCATCTAGGAATGTCTCTGAAGAGCTACTGCTGAACCCGCTGCCTGACTCGAGCCATCGGCTGCATAGGAAATGAGCCGCATGGACGAGTTAATTACGGAATTAAGGGTATTAAAAGCTGGGCTGTCACCTTCTCAGGGACACCTCCATCTGTACGACCCTGCAGAACATATGTGAGCTCTTTTAGGAGATCTCTTGAAGTCAGGAGAAATGAGTCAAGTAGTTGAGCGATCGCATAGCAAAGGCCGCAGAAGTAAAGATGTTTCCCATATCTGTCCATAGCCCTAGAATCTCTATTAGGAGGATGGACAGTAGAAGATGTTTCAGACATCATTTTCTTTGTGGCCGCTGCCACCACCATGGCATCAACTGGCACTCCCTTAGTGAGAAACATCTTATCTTGGGGGGATGTGATAAACTTGTTAGGCCTCCAAGGGATAGGTTCCATAGTATCAGGAGACTCCCACACCCTTCAAGCAACCAATTCCATTAGTTCATCGAAGGGCGGTGTCACCCAGGAGGTGGAAGGTTGAGACGCAAAGGCCTTCAGGAGCACAGACTCATCCTCAAGTAGGGCTAATGGACAGCTGGTCACCCCTCTGCTTCAGGATCTCCAGGATATCCGCAAAGTAGATATCCTCTTGAGGGGGACTGTGGGGACCCTTTTGACTCCTCTAAGTCAGTGTGTGAGGTCAGAGACTCCTGCAGGGAGTCCAAATGCCTCCTCTTGCACAGTTTCTTCCTGGGATCCTCATTAGTGGAGGCTTCTGGTGAGGTCTCAGTACAGCAGGAATCACCCAATGGGGTTAACTGAGGCTCTGGATCTCGACGCTTCACTGGGACCTGCGATGTAGAGGCAGAACACAGCACTTTAGGGAAGGAGTAGGGCCCTGATGACATGTGTGCCTTGGATGACATACTCATAGCATCGAAGGCTCCACCACTCAGACCTGAGGAAGCCGCTGGTTCCGAAGAAGACTGCAACATCCCCGGCGCCGTGACAGTGGACGGTGACCCAGAAGAAGGAACCAAACTCATTTGCGTCGATGCTCCGAGTGGAAGGGTCGGAACAGACGTGTGGGTTAGACCCCCCCCCCCAGAGCCAACCAGAGAGTGTCGGCTCCCAGACTCTTCAAACGGTACTGAAGAAGTCAGGGTTGATGAAGCCGATAGCACTGGAACAGGCCTCAGCTCTACAATAATCAGATCCCCCTCCCCACTCCGAAGGCCTGGCTCGGCTCATTAGTAGTAGTCACAGCAGGTGCGATGATCTTAGGCTCCGAAACCAGTTTGGTCGAAGCCGATAATTTGGCTAGTGCCGGGTTCTCAAGAAGCCTCTGCACCACCTGGTCCACATCAGAGAGGGTTCTCTATGAATGAGTTGAAGGAGTTGAAGAAGCCACCAAATGAAGAATGGGTGACCTTAAGGTCTCTGAGACCATCTGCGAAACACTGGCTCAGTGCATGGACTGGCTCAGTGCATGGCTCCGAAGACAGCAGAGTTGGAGACTGCACCTTCATAGCAAGGCTCGGAGCCGATGACTTGGGCTCTGAGGAAGCTTTGGAAGGCTTTGATCCCTTCGACGACTTGGAAGTCTGGTCAGCCTTGTCCAAGGACTCCTGAAAATCAGGCTTCAGCAAGCCTCTACCTACCACCTTTCTTTTTTGTTCTAGCAGAACCAGACTACTGAAAGAGTGGCAGATAGAGCAATCCGCCTGGAGGTGAACGGGCGACAAGCAATAAACACAACCGACATGGGAGTCCATGATAGACATTTTCTGTCCCATTTTGGGCACTTAAAGCCTGATTTCTGCTTTTCGCTTTGATCAGCTATACTCACAATAAAAACTAACAGTACGCACCAATTAGAACAAATATTAAGGCAGTTTTACAACTATAGCACACACACACATACACCACAAACACTATAAAGACTGCAGAAACAGCGCAAATCTATCAATTCTAACAGCTAAATATTAGCCTAAACTAGCAGAAAAAAAATTTACTTTTAAAAGAGACCATCAATATCAACACGCTAAGAAGCGGACTATTTATCCAACAGCTAAATATGGATAGGGAACGGTTAACCAAATAAGGCACAGCCAAAGGACTAAGAGCAGCCGCTCTTAAAAGGACGAATTTCTCATCAGCACAATAAAAAACTAAACAAAGTCTAACCAGCCCACAAAAGCAGTCAGAGAAACTGGAAAAAAAAAGCTTAGCTATAGCTAAAATAAGCAGACAAAATGTCCACAATACTGGCCCGAGCTCTCCAACGACCTCCGATCTGTTGCAGCGGCAAACTAGATCTGGGGTAGGATAGAGAGCATCATGGGATAAGGACCTGGCCTCGAGCTACTCTGAGATCTTCAGCTTGTGAAAGCGTCGGACTATGAGCCGATGGATCTGCTCCATACTCATGTGTAAGAATGAATGGCGAGACTGAACAACTTCACATCTAAATTTTTACAGCATATTCCACTTTGTAGAATACCTCTAACTATGCTCATCACATAATTAAGAAACTTCGCTTCTTCTTGCAAATAAATTCTAGACATGCTTCCTTTTGTAAACCTATGACAAATGGTCATGCAAGTTGAACAGTACACAGTGTTATGTGCAACAATCAAAAAACATGGTAAAGATATGCATTTAAAAAAAAAAAAAAACTTAAGCCAAGTAATAGAAATGTCATATAGACATGACAGCAATGGCAAGATTTGCTTTTCCTGGCAACAGCTTCTGACCTCACTCTCAAGATTCTTGCCATAACTTTTCCCCTCTTAAGGCATTATTCTGACAGACCTTTGTGATGCAGGCCGGCCACTGCAGTCAATTTAAAAATCTGTCAAATTAGACATCATAGGAAGTGCAAGACCTAAACTCCTTAAAGGACACACAAAAAAGGGTACTTGCGTATTATCGTAACCAGATTTTCACGGTAAAGCTGGTTGCTTCTCATTGTGTCAAGTAGTACCAAGAAAGAATTAAAAAGCTCAGAAACATATTTTCTTTAATTTTGTCTGTTTTTAGGAAGGTTTATCAGTTAAACGGCTGAAAAAATAAGGTTTGAAAATAGTTTTCCCCTTTACCGACAGCATCTCATATCAGTTAAACAAGTCCATTTCTACTTCAAATGCGTTAAACAATCCACATCTTCTGAGCTTCCTACATAGAAAAACAGTACAACAGTGATGGCGCAAACTAGATGATCTGAGCTTTCTACACAGAAAAGCATTACAACAGGGACTTGGCAATCCACATCTGCTGAGCTGTGATGCACAGGAAAATCAATGACATTCAATCAGCCTTTGCCCTGAGAACAGAAGCATCACAGCATAAAAGCAAAGCAGTACGGTCTACTTCTTACAAACGTTTGCAAACCCTTTCTTATTTTTCCTGACAAGCTTCTATTCTAAAGTTTCTTCAGAACTGTTTGTAAAGCTACAAGAAATAGAGTTTACCTAACAAATTGCATGTGTCCCATTTCTTTTCACCAATACATCCAAACAGAACAGGGTAAAGCTGAAAAATGATCCTTTCCACACAAGGACAGCACTAAAAGCAATCCTTTCCGCAATACGAAAGCAGCTAATCCATTTGAACTATGCGTGTGTATAACATCGTACCCCAACTCCCACATTCCTTTCAGGCCAGCATATGTATACATGCAACCACACTGATCGCTGAATTCAACGCTTGATATCTTTAAAGCAAGATACCCACAAATCATAAAATTTTAACCCTTAATTGTTTTACAAACCCACCACCAATATCCTAGCAAACTTCTGTCTTAGAAGTAGTCTGGAGATGGGACTGCTCCGAAGCCTTTGGGTCCAGAAGAGTTAACTTTTTGGCCAGAGCCGGGTCACAGAGCAACCTCTTCACCACCCACTCGATATCCTCATCTGAAAGTGTCGTGGAAAAACGGTTGGAGACAGAAGGAGATCTCCTCCTTTCTAAAACAGGAGACCTCAATGTTGGTGAAATAGGGTTGATACCTTGTGAGAGTGTCTCGATACCGAAGTTTGCATAAATACTGAAGAAACAGATGGCACTGAGACAGAAGAAGCGGAATTGGAGCCAGAACTCCTTGGCTCAGTCACTTCAGACTTTTTAGATGGCTCCGATGCTGGAACAGAAGATTTTTTCTTCAGAGTTTTTGGAGCCGTCTGACCAAGTTCCAGCTGTTCCTGGAAGAAACTAGTCACAAGACCCCTGTTTACCAATTTACGTTTTCTCTCATTAAGGACTCTAGTACTGAAGGCATGTCAAAAAGTACAGGGTTCTTGTATATGAGCCTCTCCCAGACAATACGAACAGCTAATGTGACTGTCAGTCAATTACTTTTTTTTTTTTTTTTTGTAAGCACTTGTCACATTTCTTGAACCCAGAAAGGCGCTGCTCCTTATATTCTCTATCTTTCTCTTTGGACATGCTGACAAGAAAACAAGGCTAACAATTACAATACTAACAATACTAACTATAACCAACAGCAAAGTGTGAAGAGAGAAGAGAAGTTTTTTTTTTTTTTTTAAAAGGGAAGGACTAGCACTCAGGGAGGAAAGGCCCTCTAACTAAAACAGGCAACTATGGCCCTAATAAAACGGGCCACACAATCCTAAAAAAGGTGGACTAAGGGATCAAGCACTCTACAACAATCACACAGGTAATAGATAACTATTAAGGTAGAAATATGAAGAAGAGAAATGAGAAATAAGATTTATCAAAAATCTTCTACTTAGCCAATGAGCCAGTAAGGAGACGATCTCAAAGCTTTTGCGGCAAACGAGATCTGGGATAGGGGTTAGCCTCGAGCCTGTAAAAGCTCTCGAGCTTTAGTATCGGCTCCAAACCGATCCAGCAAGAATTACTGCGAGATAGGACTACATAACGTCTTCATTTCTATGATGCTCTTTGGCTCATGTTTCCAGTGTTTTTCCAACTACTTCAATACCATAATGTTTGCACAATCCCCAGTGCAACTGCCTTGCACATTATTATGCCTTTCAGTATACAGTTGCCCTGCCATTAGTATGTCACAACCAGCAACAAGTTGTTTCCAATTCTGTTTTACAAAACCTACATTAGTCCGTTTCTCACACATGTTCAATGGACTTTGTAAAACAATGTGTACGCAAGCCCACTACCTTGGGCTGTCAATATTAACCTTTCATCTTTTGGTTTGAATGTCTCTCCTTAACCATTCCTGTGTTTGATCCTGAAACATTAGGTTCTTCAAGAAGTTTTGTATACTTGCAGCTATATGCATTTTCCACATTTCTTGCTTTCTCATCTGATGCTTCACCTTATATTTTTCTTTTGTTTTTCGGCACATTCATTTGCTGTCTGATTTTTATCTACTTCTGGTTTGATTTCCATTCCCGCTCAATGCGGTTATGCTTCTGCTACACTAAACAGGGAAGTCATCTTAGACATTCTCCTCACGTTTCAACACTTCCACCTATGTTTGGGTCTTGTAAGGTCAGCAGAGGTGTGTAGTCCCATGATTGCAGATCTATACATGCAATCGATTTCATAACCTTGGTATGCACTGATTTTTATAAATCATTTGATGAGCATGAAGCATCCTTGTTTTCCTATCTAATCTGTCCAACGCCTTTTGGGGCCAGTCAATCCAAAATGAAGTTAGGACAGGAAGAGCAAATTGGTTTATAGCATTAA